>NC_140169.1:74522209-74699709 GCF_963971535.1 Notolepis coatsorum | reverse complement strand
TAAACCTTTCACCGGCCCTCTGCCGTCCACCAAATTCTGCTCCATGGCTTCTAAACCTTTCACCGGCCCTCTGCCGTCCACCAAATTCTGCTCCATGGCTTCTAAACCTTTCACCGGCCCTCTGCCGTCCACCAAATTCTGCTCCATGGCTTCTAAACCTTTCACCGGCCCTCTGCCGTCCACCAAATTCTGCTCCATGGCTTCTAAACCTGTCACCGGCCCTCTGCCGTCCACCAAATTCTGCTCCATGGCTTCTAAACCTTTCACCGGCCCTCTGCCGTCCACCAAATTCTGCTCCATGGCTTCTAAACCTTTCACCGGCCCTCTGCCGTCCACAAAATTCTGCTCCATGGCTTCTAAACCTTTCACCGGCCCTCTGCCGTCCACCAAATTCTGCTCCATGGCTTCTAAACCTTTCACCGGCCCTCTGCCGTCCACCAAATTCTGCTCCATGGCTTCTAAACCTGTCACCGGCCCTCTGCCGTCCACCAAATTCTGCTCCATGGCTTCTAAACCTGTCACCGGCCCTCTGCCGTCCACCAAATTCTGCTCCATGGACATCCTCTCCCAATGACTTGATTTAAGTTGTCCTCATTAGTATAGTGGTCAGTATCCCTGCCTGTCACGCGGGAGACCGGGGTTCAATTCCCCGAAGGGGAGAACTAAAATTTTCAAGGGCACTAGCATTAACTCTATACATGCAGCACTTTTAGGATGCTTAGTTGTCCCCATTAGTACAGTGGTCAGTATCCCTGCCTATCACGCGGGAGACCAGGGTTCAATTCCCCGACGGGGAGAACTCAAATCTTCATGAGCACTATCATTAACTCTATACATGCAGCACTTTTAGGCTCTCTTATTTTAAACAATTAGGGACCAAATTGCACTCTTGTTTAATATAACACCTTGCTCTAGGCTCTACACGTTTTTTCCTTTAAATCTTTTTCTGTTTATTTCCTTCACAAGCTATCTCTTCCCCCCCCCCCCCCCCCGCCCCCTTTTTTCCTATGAGTGAACAGAAGTATTGGGGACAGACTAAATACCATCCCTGTGCCCGTGCCCACTCCAACACTTACTTAGTGTTGGGGAACAGTCCCCTAACCTAACCCTAACCCTAACCCTAACCCTAAACCTAACCCTAACCCTAACCGTCCACCAAATTCTGCTCCATGGCTTCTAAACCTGTCACCGGCCCTCTGCCGTCCACCAAATTCTGCTCCATGGCTTCTAAACCTTTCACCGGCCCTCTGCCGTCCACCAAATTCTGCTCCATGGCTTCTAAACCTTTCACCGGCCCTCTGCCGTCCACCAAATTCTGCTCCATGGCTTCTAAACCTTTCACCGGCCCTCTGCCGTCCACCAAATTCTGCTCCATGGCTTCTAAACCTTTCACCGGCCCTCTGCCGTCCACCAAATTCTGCTCCATGGCTTCTAAACCTTTCACCGGCCCTCTGCCGTCCACCAAATTCTGCTCCATGGCTTCTAAACCTTTCACCGGCCCTCTGCCGTCCACCAAATTCTGCTCCATGGCTTCTAAACCTTTCACCGGCCCTCTGCCGTCCACCAAATTCTGCTCCATGGCTTCTAAACCTTTCACCGGCCCTCTGCCGTCCACCAAATTCTGCTCCATGGCTTCTAAACCTTTCACCGGCCCTCTGCCGTCCACCAAATTCTGCTCCATGGCTTCTAAACCTTTCACCGGCCCTCTGCCGTCCACCAAATTCTGCTCCATGGCTTCTAAACCTTTCACCGGCCCTCTGCCGTCCACCAAATTCTGCTCCATGGCTTCTAAACCTTTCACCGGCCCTCTGCCGTCCACCAAATTCTGCTCCATGGCTTCTAAACCTTTCACCGGCCCTCTGCCTTCCACCAAATTCTGCTCCATGGCTTCTAAACCTTTCACCGGCCCTCTGCCGTCCACCAAATTCTGCTCCATGGCTTCTAAACCTTTCACCGGCCCTCTGCCGTCCACCAAATTCTGCTCCATGGCTTCTAAACCTGTCACCGGCCCTCTGCCGTCCACCAAATTCTGCTCCATGGCTTCTAAACCTTTCACCGGCCCTCTGCCGTCCACCAAATTCTGCTCCATGGCTTCTAAACCTTTCACCGGCCCTCTGCCGTCCACCAAATTCTGCTCCATGGCTTCTAAACCTTTCACCGGCCCTCTGCCGTCCACCAAATTCTGCTCCATGGCTTCTAAACCTTTCACCGGCCCTCTGCCGTCCACCAAATTCTGCTCCATGGCTTCTAAACCTTTCACCGGCCCTCTGCCGTCCACCAAATTCTGCTCCATGGCTTCTAAACCTTTCACCGGCCCTCTGCCGTCCACCAAATTCTGCTCCATGGCTTCTAAACCTGTCACCGGCCCTCTGCCGTCCACCAAATTCTGCTCCATGGCTTCTAAACCTTTCACCGGCCCTCTGCCGTCCACCAAATTCTGCTCCATGGCTTCTAAACCTTCACCGGCCCTCTTCCGTCCACCAAATTCTGCTCCATGGCTTCTAAACCTTTCACCGGCCCTCTGCCGTCCACCAAATTCTGCTCCTTGGCTTCTAAACCTTATATGGCTCCCTTTTAAACTATATTTAAGTTCTCAGGAGATGTATCAAGGGTCCCAACTGTAGAATGGCTAGGGGCCAGGAAAGGTCAAAGACCCAGGTCACAGGCCAACTGCACTTAAAAGCACAGACCTTGCATTATACAATAGCTCCCCCTAGTGACTATTCCAGATAACAGGAATGTGGGATTGGGGCCTTGAATATGACCCGACTTGAACTCTCACTCAGAGAAGGTGCCAGTACACATGTACATCCTCTCCCAATGACTTGATTTAAGTTGTCCTCATTAGTATAGTGGTCAGTATCCCTGCCTGTCACGTGGGAGACCGGGGTTCAATTCCCCCACGGGGAGAATGCAAATTTTCAAGAGCACTGCATGTAACTCTATACATGCAGCACTTTTAGGCTCTCTTATTTTAAACAATTAGGGACCAAATTGCACTCTTGTTTAATATAACACCTTGCTCTAGGCTCTACACATTTTTTCCTTTAAATCTTTTTCTGTTTATTTCCTTCACAAGCTATCTCTTCCCCCCCCCCCCCCGCCCCCTTTTTTCCTATGAGTGAACAGAAGTATTGGGGACAGACTAAATACCATCCCTGTGCCCGTGCCCACTCCAACACTTACTTAGTGTTGGGGAACAGTCCCCTAACCTAACCCTAACCCTAACCCTAACCCTAACCCTAACCGTCCACCAAATTCTGCTCCATGGCTTCTAAACCTGTCACTGGCCCTCTGCCGTCCACCAAATTCTGCTCCATGGCTTCTAAACCTTTCACCGGCCCTCTGCCGTCCACCAAATTCTGCTCCATGGCTTCTAAACCTTTCACCGGCCCTCTGCCGTCCACCAAATTCTGCTCCATGGCTTCTAAACCTTTCACCGTCCCTCTGCCGTCCACCAAATTCTGCTCCATGGCTTCTAAACCTTTCACCGGCCCTCTGCCGTCCACCAAATTCTGCTCCATGGCTTCTAAACCTTTCACCGGCCCTCTGCCGTCCACCAATTTCTGCTCCATGGCTTCTAAACCTTATATGGCTCCCTTTTAAACTATATTTAAGTTCTCAGGAGATGTATCAAGGGTCCCAAGTGTAGAATGGCTAGGGGCCAGGAAAGGTCAAAGACCCAGGTCACAGACCAACTGCACTTAGAAGCACACACCTTGCATTATACAATAGCTCCCCCTAGTGACTATTCCAGATAACAGGAATGTGGGATTGGGGCCTTGAATATGACCCGACTTGAACTCTCACTGAGAGAAGGTGCCAGTACACATGTATATCCTCTCCCAATGACTTGATTTTAGTTGTCCTCATTAGTATAGTGGTCAGTATCCCCGCCTGTCACGTGGGAGACAGGGGTTCAATTCCCCGACGGGGAGAACTCAAATTTTCAAGAGCACTAGCATTAACTCTATACATGCAGCACTTTTAGGATGCTTAGTTGTCCCCATTAGTACAGTGGTCAGTATCCCCGCCTATCACGCGGGAGACCAGGGTTCAATTCCCCGACGGGGAGAACTCAAATCTTCAAGAGCACTATCATTAAATCTATACATGCAGCACTTTTAGGCTCTCTTATTTTAAACAATTAGGGACCAAATTGCACTCTCGTTTAATATAACACCTTGCTCTAGGCTCTACACATTTTTTCCTTTAAATCTTTTTCTGTTTATTTCCTTCACAAGCTATCTCTTCCCCCCCCCCCCCCCCCGCCCCCTTTTTTCCTATGAGTGAACAGAAGTATTGGGGACAGACTAAATACCATCCCTGTGCCCGTGCCCACTCCAACACTTACTTAGTGTTGGGGAACAGTCCCCTAACCTAACCCTAACCCTAACCCTAACCCTAACCCTAACCCTAACCATCCACCAAATTCTGCTCCATGGCTTCTAAACCTTTCACCGGCCCTCTGCCGTCCACCAAATTCTGCTCCATGGCTTCTAAACCTTTCACCGGCCCTCTGCCGTCCACCAAATTCTGCTCCATGGCTTCTAAACCTTTCACCGGCCCTCTGCCGTCCACCAAATTCTGCTCCATGGCTTCTAAACCTTTCACCGGCCCTCTGCCGTCCACCAAATTCTGCTCCATGGCTTCTAAACCTTTCACCGGCCCTCTGCCGTCCACCAAGTTCTGCTCCATGGCTTCTAAACCTTTCACCGGCCCTCTGCCGTCCACCAAATTCTGCTCCATGGCTTCTAAACCTTTCACCGGCCCTCTGCCGTCCACCAAATTCTGCTCCATGGCTTCTAAACCTTTCACCGGCCCTCTGCCGTCCACCAAATTCTGCTCCATGGCTTCTAAACCTTTCACCGGCCCTCTGCCGTCCACCAAATTCTGCTCCATGGCTTCTAAACCTTTCACCGGCCCTCTGCCGTCCACCAAATTCTGCTCCATGGCTTCTAAACCTGTCACCGGCCCTCTGCCGTCCACCAAATTCTGCTCCATGGCTTCTAAACCTTTCACCGGCCCTCTGCCGTCCACCAAATTCTGCTCCATGGCTTCTAAACCTTTCACCGGCCCTCTGCCGTCCACCAAATTCTGCTCCATGGCTTCTAAACCTTTCACCGGCCCTCTGCCGTCCACCAAATTCTGCTCCATGGCTTCTAAACCTTTCACCGGCCCTCTGCCGTCCACCAAGTTCTGCTCCATGGCTTCTAAACCTTTCACCGGCCCTCTGCCGTCCACCAAATTCTGCTCCATGGCTTCTAAACCTTTCACCGGCCCTCTGCCGTCCACCAAATTCTGCTCCATGGCTTCTAAACCTTTCACCGGCCCTCTGCCGTCCACCAAATTCTGCTCCATGGCTTCTAAACCTTTCACCGGCCCTCTGCCGTCCACCAAATTCTGCTCCATGGCTTCTAAACCTTTCACCGGCCCTCTGCCGTCCACCAAATTCTGCTCCATGGCTTCTAAACCTGTCACCGGCCCTCTGCCGTCCACCAAATTCTGCTCCATGGCTTCTAAACCTGTCACCGGCCCTCTGCCGTCCACCAAATTCTGCTCCATGGCTTCTAAACCTTTCACCGGCCCTCTGCCGTCCACCAAATTCTGCTCCATGGCTTCTAAACCTTTCACCGGCCCTCTGCCGTCCACCAAATTCTGCTCCATGGCTTCTAAACCTTTCACCGGCCCTCTGCCGTCCACCAAATTCTGCTCCATGGCTTCTAAACCTTTCACCGGCCCTCTGCCGTCCACCAAATTCTGCTCCATGGCTTCTAAACCTTTCACCGGCCCTCTGCCGTCCACCAAATTCTGCTCCATGGCTTCTAAACCTTTCACCGGCCCTCTGCCGTCCACCAAATTCTGCTCCATGGCTTCTAAACCTTTCACCGGCCCTCTGCCGTCCACCAAATTCTGCTCCATGGCTTCTAAACCTTTCACCGGCCCTCTGCCGTCCACCAAATTCTGCTCCATGGCTTCTAAACCTTTCACCGGCCCTCTGCCGTCCACCAAATTCTGCTCCATGGCTTCTAAACCTTTCACCGGCCCTCTGCCGTCCACCAAATTCTGCTCCATGGCTTCTAAACCTGTCACCGGCCCTCTGCCGTCCACCAAATTCTGCTCCATGGCTTCTAAACCTTTCACCGGCCCTCTGCCGTCCACCAAATTCTGCTCCATGGCTTCTAAACCTTTCACCGGCCCTCTGCCGTCCACCAAATTCTGCTCCTTGGCTTCTAAACCTTATATGGCTCCCTTTTAAACTATATTTAAGTTCTCAGGAGATGTATCAAGGGTCCCAACTGTAGAATGGCTAGGGGCCAGGAAAGGTCAAAGACCCAGGTCACAGGCCAACTGCACTTAAAAGCACAGACCTTGCATTATACAATAGCTCCCCCTAGTGACTATTCCAGATAACAGGAATGTGGGATTGGGGCCTTGAATATGACCCGACTTGAACTCTCACTCAGAGAAGGTGCCAGTACACATGTACATCCTCTCCCAATGACTTGATTTAAGTTGTCCTCATTAGTATAGTGGTCAGTATCCCTGCCTGTCACGTGGGAGACCGCAAATTTTCAAGAGCACTGCATGTAACTCTATACATGCAGCACTTTTAGGCTCTCTTATTTTAAACAATTAGGGACCAAATTGCACTCTTGTTTAATATAACACCTTGCTCTAGGCTCTACACATTTTTTCCTTTAAATCTTTTTCTGTTTATTTCCTTCACAAGCTATCTCTTCCCCCCCCCCCCCCCGCCCCCTTTTTTCCTATGAGTGAACAGAAGTATTGGGGACAGACTAAATACCATCCCTGTGCCCGTGCCCACTCCAACACTTACTTAGTGTTGGGGAACAGTCCCCTAACCTAACCCTAACCCTAACCCTAACCCTAACCCTAACCGTCCACCAAATTCTGCTCCATGGCTTCTAAACCTGTCACTGGCCCTCTGCCGTCCACCAAATTCTGCTCCATGGCTTCTAAACCTTTCACCGGCCCTCTGCCGTCCACCAAATTCTGCTCCATGGCTTCTAAACCTTTCACCGGCCCTCTGCCGTCCACCAAATTCTGCTCCATGGCTTCTAAACCTTTCACCGTCCCTCTGCCGTCCACCAAATTCTGCTCCATGGCTTCTAAACCTTTCACCGGCCCTCTGCCGTCCACCAAATTCTGCTCCATGGCTTCTAAACCTTTCACCGGCCCTCTGCCGTCCACCAATTTCTGCTCCATGGCTTCTAAACCTTATATGGCTCCCTTTTAAACTATATTTAAGTTCTCAGGAGATGTATCAAGTGTCCCAAGTGTAGAATGGCTAGGGGCCAGGAAAGGTCAAAGACCCAGGTCACAGACCAACTGCACTTAGAAGCACACACCTTGCATTATACAATAGCTCCCCCTAGTGACTATTCCAGATAACAGGAATGTGGGATTGGGGCCTTGAATATGACCCGACTTGAACTCTCACTGAGAGAAGGTGCCAGTACACATGTATATCCTCTCCCAATGACTTGATTTTAGTTGTCCTCATTAGTATAGTGGTCAGTATCCCCGCCTGTCACGTGGGAGACAGGGGTTCAATTCCCCGACGGGGAGAACTCAAATTTTCAAGAGCACTAGCATTAACTCTATACATGCAGCACTTTTAGGATGCTTAGTTGTCCCCATTAGTACAGTGGTCAGTATCCCCGCCTATCACGCGGGAGACCAGGGTTCAATTCCCCGACGGGGAGAACTCAAATCTTCAAGAGCACTATCATTAAATCTATACATGCAGCACATTTAGGCTCTCTTATTTTAAACAATTAGGGACCAAATTGCACTCTTGTTTAATATAACACCTTGCTCTAGGCTCTACACATTTTTTCCTTTAAATCTTTTTCTGTTTATTTCCTTCACAAGCTATCTCTTCCCCCCCCCCCCGCCCCCCGCCCCCTTTTTTCCTATGAGTGAACAGAAGTATTGGGGACAGACTAAATACCATCCCTGTGCCCGTGCCCACTCCAACACTTACTTAGTGTTGGGGAACAGTCCCCTAACCTAACCCTAACCCTAACCCTAACCCTAACCCTAACCCTAACCCTAACCATCCACCAAATTCTGCTCCATGGCTTCTAAACCTTTCACCGGCCCTCTGCCGTCCACCAAATTCTGCTCCATGGCTTCTAAACCTTTCACCGGCCCTCTGCCGTCCACCAAATTCTGCTCCATGGCTTCTAAACCTTTCACCGGCCCTCTGCCGTCCACCAAATTCTGCTCCATGGCTTCTAAACCTTTCACCGGCCCTCTGCCGTCCACCAAATTCTGCTCCATGGCTTCTAAACCTTTCACCGGCCCTCTGCCGTCCACCAAGTTCTGCTCCATGGCTTCTAAACCTTTCACCGGCCCTCTGCCGTCCACCAAATTCTGCTCCATGGCTTCTAAACCTTTCACCGGCCCTCTGCCGTCCACCAAATTCTGCTCCATGGCTTCTAAACCTTTCACCGGCCCTCTGCCGTCCACCAAATTCTGCTCCATGGCTTCTAAACCTTTCACCGGCCCTCTGCCGTCCACCAAATTCTGCTCCATGGCTTCTAAACCTTTCACCGGCCCTCTGCCGTCCACCAAATTCTGCTCCATGGCTTCTAAACCTGTCACCGGCCCTCTGCCGTCCACCAAATTCTGCTCCATGGCTTCTAAACCTTTCACCGGCCCTCTGCCGTCCACCAAATTCTGCTCCATGGCTTCTAAACCTTTCACCGGCCCTCTGCCGTCCACCAAATTCTGCTCCATGGCTTCTAAACCTTTCACCGGCCCTCTGCCGTCCACCAAATTCTGCTCCATGGCTTCTAAACCTTTCACCGGCCCTCTGCCGTCCACCAAATTCTGCTCCATGGCTTCTAAACCTTTCACCGGCCCTCTGCCGTCCACCAAATTCTGCTCCATGGCTTCTAAACCTTTCACCGGCCCTCTGCCGTCCACCAAATTCTGCTCCATGGCTTCTAAACCTTTCACCGGCCCTCTGCCGTCCACCAAGTTCTGCTCCATGGCTTCTAAACCTTTCACCGGCCCTCTGCCGTCCACCAAATTCTGCTCCATGGCTTCTAAACCTTTCACCGGCCCTCTGCCGTCCACCAAATTCTGCTCCATGGCTTCTAAACCTTTCACCGGCCCTCTGCCGTCCACCAAATTCTGCTCCATGGCTTCTAAACCTTTCACCGGCCCTCTGCCGTCCACCAAATTCTGCTCCATGGCTTCTAAACCTTTCACCGGCCCTCTGCCGTCCACCAAATTCTGCTCCATGGCTTCTAAACCTTTCACCGGCCCTCTGCCGTCCACCAAATTCTGCTCCATGGCTTCTAAACCTGTCACCGGCCCTCTGCCGTCCACCAAATTCTGCTCCATGGCTTCTAAACCTTTCACCGGCCCTCTGCCGTCCACCAAATTCTGCTCCATGGCTTCTAAACCTTTCACCGGCCCTCTGCCGTCCACCAAATTCTGCTCCATGGCTTCTAAACCTTTCACCGGCCCTCTGCCGTCCACCAAATTCTGCTCCATGGCTTCTAAACCTTTCACCGGCCCTCTGCCGTCCACCAAATTCTGCTCCATGGCTTCTAAACCTTTCACCGGCCCTCTGCCGTCCACCAAATTCTGCTCCATGGCTTCTAAACCTTTCACCGGCCCTCTGCCGTCCACCAAATTCTGCTCCATGGCTTCTAAACCTTTCACCGGCCCTCTGCCGTCCACCAAATTCTGCTCCATGGCTTCTAAACCTTTCACCGGCCCTCTGCCGTCCACCAAATTCTGCTCCATGGCTTCTAAACCTTTCACCGGCCCTCTGCCGTCCACCAAGTTCTGCTCCATGGCTTCTAAACCTTTCACCGGCCCTCTGCCGTCCACCAAATTCTGCTCCATGGCTTCTAAACCTTTCACCGGCCCTCTGCCGTCCACCAAATTCTGCTCCATGGCTTCTAAACCTTTCACCGGCCCTCTGCCGTCCACCAAATTCTGCTCCATGGCTTCTAAACCTTTCACCGGCCCTCTGCCGTCCACCAAATTCTGCTCCATGGCTTCTAAACCTTTCACCGGCCCTCTGCCGTCCACCAAATTCTGCTCCATGGCTTCTAAACCTGTCACCGGCCCTCTGCCGTCCACCAAATTCTGCTCCATGGCTTCTAAACCTTTCACTGGCCCTCTGCCGTCCACCAAATTCTGCTCCATGGCTTCTAAACCTGTCACCGGCCCTCTGCCGTCCACCAAATTCTGCTCCATGGCTTCTAAACCTTTCACTGGCCCTCTGCCGTCCACCAAATTCTGCTCCATGGCTTCTAAACCTTTCACCGGCCCTCTGCCGTCCACCAAATTCTGCTCCATGGCTTCTAAACCTTTCACCGGCCCTCTGCCGTCCACCAAATTCTGCTCCATGGCTTCTAAACCTTTCACCGGCCCTTTGCCGTCCACCAAATTCTGCTCCATGGCTTCTAAACCTTATATGGCTCCCTTTTAAACTATATTTAAGTTCTCAGGAGATGTATCAAGGGTCCCAACTGTAGAATGGCTAGGGGCCAGGAAAGGTCAAAGACCCAGGTCACAGGCCAACTGCACTTAGAAGCACAGACCTTGCATTATACAATAGCTCCCCCTAGTGACTATTCCAGATAACAGGAATGTGGGATTGGGGCCTTGAATATGACCCGACGTGAACTCTCACTCAGAGAAGGTGCCATTACACATTTATATCCTCTCCCAATGACTTGATTTTAGTTGTCCTCATTAGTATAGTGGTCAGTATCCCCGCCTGTCACGCGGGAGACCGGGGTTCAATTCCCCGACGGGGAGAACTCAAATTTTCAAGAGCACTAGCATTAACTCTATACATGCAGCACTTTTAGGATGCTTAGTTGTCCCCATTAGTACTGTGGTCAGTATCCCTGCCTATCACGCGGGAGACCAGGGTTCAATTCCCCGACTGGGAGAACTCAAATCTTCAAGAGCACTATCATTAACTCTATACATGCAGCACATTTAGGCTCTCTTATTTTAAACAATTAGGGACCAAATTGCACTCTTGTTTAATATAACACCTTGCTCTAGGCTCTACAAATTTTTTCCTTTAAATCTTTTTCTGTTTATTTCCTTCACAAGCTATCTCTTCCCCCCCCCCCCGCCCCCTTTTTTCCTATGAGTGAACAGAAGTATTGGGGACAGACTAAATACCATCCCTGTGCCCGTGCCCACTCCAACACTTACTTAGTGTTGGGGAACAGTCCCCTAACCTAACCCTAACCCTAACCCTAACCCTACCCCTAACCCTAACCCTAACCGTCCACCAAATTCTGCTCCATGGCTTCTAAACCTTTCACCGGCCCTCTGCCGTCCACCAAATTCTGCTCCATGGCTTCTAAACCTTTCACCGGCCCTCTGCCGTCCACCAAATTCTGCTCCATGGCTTCTAAACCTTTCACCGGCCCTCTGCCGTCCACCAAATTCTGCTCCATGGCTTCTAAACCTTTCACCGGCCCTCTGCCGTCCACCAAATTCTGCTCCATGGCTTCTAAACCTTTCACCGGCCCTCTGCCGTCCACCAAATTCTGCTCCATGGCTTCTAAACCTTTCACCGGCCCTCTGCCGTCCACCAAATTCTGCTCCATGGCTTCTAAACCTTTCACCGGCCCTCTGCCGTCCACCAAATTCTGCTCCATGGCTTCTAAACCTTTCACCGGCCCTCTGTCGTCCACCAAATTCTGCTCCATGGCTTCTAAACCTTTCACCGGCCCTCTGCCGTCCACCAAATTCTGCTCCATGGCTTCTAAACCTTTCACCGGCCCTCTGCCGTCCACCAAATTCTGCTCCATGGCTTCTAAACCTGTCACCGGCCCTCTGCCGTCCACCAAATTCTGCTCCATGGCTTCTAAACCTTTCACCGGCCCTCTGCCGTCCACCAAATTCTGCTCCATGGCTTCTAAACCTTTCACCGGCCCTCTGCCGTCCACCAAATTCTGCTCCATGGCTTCTAAACCTTTCACCGGCCCTCTGCCGTCCACCAAATTCTGCTCCATGGCTTCTAA
This sequence comes from Notolepis coatsorum, assembly GCF_963971535.1. Taxonomy (NCBI): domain Eukaryota; kingdom Metazoa; phylum Chordata; class Actinopteri; order Aulopiformes; family Paralepididae; genus Notolepis; species Notolepis coatsorum. The sequence continues at coordinate 74,687,665 of NC_140169.1, read as the reverse complement.
ACCTTTCACCGGCCCTCTGCCGTCCACCAAATTCTGCTCCATGGCTTCCAAACCTTTCACCGGCCCTCTGCCGTCCACCAAATTCTGCTCCATGGCTTCTAAACCTTTCACCGGCCCTCTGCCGTCCACCAAATTCTGCTCCATGGCTTCTAAACCTTTCACCGGCCCTCTGCCGTCCACCAAATTCTGCTCCATGGCTTCTAAACCTTTCACCGGCCCTCTGCCGTCCACCAAATTCTGCTCCATGGCTTCTAAACCTTTCACCGGCCCTCTGCCGTCCACCAAATTCTGCTCCATGGCTTCTAAACCTTTCACCGGCCCTCTGCCGTCCACCAAATTCTGCTCCATGGCTTCTAAACCTTTCACCGGCCCTCTGCCGTCCACCAAATTCTGCTCCATGGCTTCTAAACCTTTCACCGGCCCTCTGACGTCCACCAAATTCTGCTCCATGGCTTCTAAACCTGTCACCGGCCCTCTGCCGTCCACCAAATTCTGCTCCATGGCTTCTAAACCTTTCACCGGCCCTCTGCCGTCCACCAAATTCTGCTCCATGGCTTCTAAACCTTTCACCGGCCCTCTGCCGTCCACCAAATTCTGCTCCATGGCTTCTAAACCTTTCACCGGCCCTCTGCCGTCCACCAAATTCTGCTCCATGGCTTCTAAACCTTTCACCGGCCCTCTGCCGTCCACCAAATTCTGCTCCATGGCTTCTAAACCTTTCACCGGCCCTCTGCCGTCCACCAAATTCTGCTCCTTGGCTTCTAAACCTTTCACCGGCCCTCTGCCGTCCACCAAATTCTGCTCCATGGCTTCTAAACCTTTCACCGGCCCTCTGCCGTCCACCAAATTCTGCTCCATGGCTTCTAAACCTTTCACCGGCCCTCTGCCGTCCACCAAATTCTGCTCCATGACTTCTAAACCTTTCACCGGCCCTCTGCCGTCCACCAAATTCTGCTCCATGGCTTCTAAACCTTTCACCGGCCCTCTGCCGTCCACCAAATTCTGCTCCATGGCTTCTAAACCTTTCATCGGCCCTCTGCCGTCCACCAAATTCTGCTCCATGGCTTCTAAACCTTTCACCGGCCCTCTGCCGTCCACCAAATTCTGCTCCATGGCTTCTAAACCTTTCACCGGCCCTCTGCCGTCCACCAAATTCTGCTCCATGGCTTCTAAACCTTTCACCGGCCCTCTGCCGTCCACCAAATTCTGCTCCATGGCTTCTAAACCTGTCACCGGCCCTCTGCCGTCCACCAAATTCTGCTCCATGGCTTCTAAACCTTTCACCGGCCCTCTGCCGTCCACCAAATTCTGCTCCATGGCTTCTAAACCTTTCACCGGCCCTCTGCCGTCCACCAAATTCTGCTCCATGGCTTCTAAACCTTTCACCGGCCCTCTGCCGTCCACCAAATTCTGCTCCATGGCTTCTAAACCTTTCACCGGCCCTCTGCCGTCCACCAAATTCTGCTCCATGGCTTCTAAACCTGTCACCGGCCCTCTGCCGTCCACCAAATTCTGCTCCATGGCTTCTAAACCTTTCACCGGCCCTCTGCCGTCCACCAAATTCTGCTCCATGGCTTCTAAACCTTTCACCGGCCCTCTGCCGTCCACCAAATTCTGCTCCATGGCTTCTAAACCTTTCACCGGCCCTCTGCCGTCCACCAAATTCTGCTCCATGGCTTCTAAACCTTTCACCGGCCCTTTGCCGTCCACCAAATTCTGCTCCATGGCTTCTAAACCTTATATGGCTCCCTTTTAAACTATATTTAAGTTCTCAGGAGATGTATCAAGGGTCCCAACTGTAGAATGGCTAGGGGCCAGGAAAGGTCAAAGACCCAGGTCACAGGCCAACTGCACTTAGAAGCACAGACCTTGCATTATACAATAGCTCCCCCTAGTGACTATTCCAGATAACAGGAATGTGGGATTGGGGCCTTGAATATGACCCGACGTGAACTCTCACTCAGAGAAGGTGCCATTACACATTTATATCCTCTCCCAATGACTTGATTTTAGTTGTCCTCATTAGTATAGTGGTCAGTATCCCCGCCTGTCACGCGGGAGACCGGGGTTCAATTCCCCGACGGGGAGAACTCAAATTTTCAAGAGCACTAGCATTAACTCTATACATGCAGCACTTTTAGGATGCTTAGTTGTCCCCATTAGTACTGTGGTCAGTATCCCTGCCTATCACGCGGGAGACCAGGGTTCAATTCCCCGACTGGGAGAACTCAAATCTTCAAGAGCACTATCATTAACTCTATACATGCAGCACATTTAGGCTCTCTTATTTTAAACAATTAGGGACCAAATTGCACTCTTGTTTAATATAACACCTTGCTCTAGGCTCTACAAATTTTTTCCTTTAAATCTTTTTCTGTTTATTTCCTTCACAAGCTATCTCTTCCCCCCCCCCCCGCCCCCTTTTTTCCTATGAGTGAACAGAAGTATTGGGGACAGACTAAATACCATCCCTGTGCCCGTGCCCACTCCAACACTTACTTAGTGTTGGGGAACAGTCCCCTAACCTAACCCTAACCCTAACCCTAACCCTACCCCTAACCCTAACCCTAACCGTCCACCAAATTCTGCTCCATGGCTTCTAAACCTTTCACCGGCCCTCTGCCGTCCACCAAATTCTGCTCCATGGCTTCTAAACCTTTCACCGGCCCTCTGCCGTCCACCAAATTCTGCTCCATGGCTTCTAAACCTTTCACCGGCCCTCTGCCGTCCACCAAATTCTGCTCCATGGCTTCTAAACCTTTCACCGGCCCTCTGCCGTCCACCAAATTCTGCTCCATGGCTTCTAAACCTTTCACCGGCCCTCTGCCGTCCACCAAATTCTGCTCCATGGCTTCTAAACCTTTCACCGGCCCTCTGCCGTCCACCAAATTCTGCTCCATGGCTTCTAAACCTTTCACCGGCCCTCTGCCGTCCACCAAATTCTGCTCCATGGCTTCTAAACCTTTCACCGGCCCTCTGTCGTCCACCAAATTCTGCTCCATGGCTTCTAAACCTTTCACCGGCCCTCTGCCGTCCACCAAATTCTGCTCCATGGCTTCTAAACCTTTCACCGGCCCTCTGCCGTCCACCAAATTCTGCTCCATGGCTTCTAAACCTGTCACCGGCCCTCTGCCGTCCACCAAATTCTGCTCCATGGCTTCTAAACCTTTCACCGGCCCTCTGCCGTCCACCAAATTCTGCTCCATGGCTTCTAAACCTTTCACCGGCCCTCTGCCGTCCACCAAATTCTGCTCCATGGCTTCTAAACCTTTCACCGGCCCTCTGCCGTCCACCAAATTCTGCTCCATGGCTTCTAAACCTTTCACCGGCCCTCTGCCGTCCACCAAATTCTGCTCCATGGCTTCCAAACCTTTCACCGGCCCTCTGCCGTCCACCAAATTCTGCTCCATGGCTTCTAAACCTTTCACCGGCCCTCTGCCGTCCACCAAATTCTGCTCCATGGCTTCTAAACCTTTCACCGGCCCTCTGCCGTCCACCAAATTCTGCTCCATGGCTTCTAAACCTTTCACCGGCCCTCTGCCGTCCACCAAATTCTGCTCCATGGCTTCTAAACCTTTCACCGGCCCTCTGCCGTCCACCAAATTCTGCTCCATGGCTTCTAAACCTTATATGGCTCCCTTTTAAACTATATTTAAGTTCTCAGGAGATGTATCAAGGGTCCCAACTGTAGAATGGCTAGGGGCCAGGAAAGGTCAAAGACCCAGGTCACAGGCCAACTGCACTTAAAAGCACAGACCTTGCATTATACAATAGCTCCCCCTAGTGACTATTCCAGATAACAGGAATGTGGGATTGGGGCCTTGAATATGACCCAACTTGAACTCTCACTCAGAGAAGGTGCCATTACACATGTATATCCTCTCCCAATGACTTGATTTCAGTTGTCCTCATTAGTATAGTGGTCAGTATCCCCGCCTGTCACGCGGGAGACCGGGGTTCAATTCCCTGACGGGTAGAACTCAAATTTTCAAGAGCACTAGCATTAACTCTATACATGCAGCACTTTTAGGATGCTTAGTTGTCCCCATTAGTACAGTGGTCAGTATCCCCGCCTATCACGCGGGAGACCAGGGTTCAATTCCCCGACGGGGAGAACTCAAATCTTCAAGAGCACTATCATTAACTCTATACATGCAGCACTTTTAGGCTCTCTTATTTTAAACAATTAGGGACCAAATTGCACTCTTGTTTAATATAACACCTTGCTCTAGGCTCTACACATTTTTTCCTTTAAATCTTTTTCTGTTTATTTCCTTCACAAGCTATCTCTTCCCCCCCCCCCGCCCCCTTTTTTCCTATGAGTGAACAGAAGTATTGGGGACAGACTAAATACCATCCCTGTGCCCGTGCCCACTCCAACACTTACTTAGTGTTGGGGAACAGTCCCCTAACCTAACCCTAACCCTAACCCTAACCCTAACCCTAACCCTAACCGTCCACCAAATTCTGCTCCATGGCTTCTAAACCTTTCACCGGCCCTCTGCCGTCCACCAAATTCTGCTCCATGGCTTCTAAACCTTTCACCGGCCCTCTGCCGTCCACCAAATTCTGCTCCATGGCTTCTAAACCTTTCACCGGCCCTCTGCCGTCCACCAAATTCTGCTCCATGGCTTCTAAACCTTTCACCGGCCCTCTGCCGTCCACCAAATTCTGCTCCATGGCTTCTAAACCTTTCACCGGCCCTCTGCCGTCCACCAAATTCTGCTCCATGGCTTCTAAACCTTTCACCGGCCCTCTGCCGTCCACCAAATTCTGCTCCATGGCTTCTAAACCTTTCACCGGCCCTCTGCCGTCCACCAAATTCTGCTCCATGGCTTCTAAACCTTTCACCGGCCCTCTGCCGTCCACCAAATTCTGCTCCATGGCTTCTAAACCTGTCACCGGCCCTCTGCCGTCCACCAATTTCTGCTCCATGGCTTCTAAACCTTATATGGCTCCCTTTTAAACTATATTTAAGTTCTCAGGAGATGTATCAAGGGTCCCAACTGTAGAATGGCTAGGGGCCAGGAAAGGTCAAAGACCCAGGTCACAGACCAACTGCACTTAGAAGCACACACCTTGCATTATACAATAGCTCCCCCTAGTGACTATTCCAGATAACAGGAATGTGGGATTGGGGCCTTGAATATGACCCGACTTGAACTCTCACTGAGAGAAGGTGCCAGTACACATGTATATCCTCTCCCAATGACTTGATTTTAGTTGTCCTCATTAGTATAGTGGTCAGTATCCCCGCCTGTCACGTGGGAGACAGGGGTTCAATTCCCCGACGGGGAGAACTCAAATTTTCAAGAGCACTAGCATTAACTCTATACATGCAGCACTTTTAGGATGCTTAGTTGTCCCCATTAGTACAGTGGTCAGTATCCCCGCCTATCACGCGGGAGACCAGGGTTCAATTCCCCGATGGGGAGAACTCAAATCTTCAAGAGCACTATCATTAAATCTATACATGCAGCACTTTTAGGCTCTCTTATTTTAAACAATTAGGGACCAAATTGCACTCTCGTTTAATATAACACCTTGCTCTAGGCTCTACACATTTTTTCCTTTAAATCTTTTTCTGTTTATTTCCTTCACAAGCTATCTCTTCCCCCCCCCCCCCCCCCCCCGCCCCCTTTCTTCCTATGAGTGAACAGAAGTATTGGGGACAGACTAAATACCATCCCTGTGCCCGTGCCCACTCCAACACTTACTTAGTGTTGGGGAACAGTCCCCTAACCTAACCCTAACCCTAACCCTAACCCTAACCCTAACCCTAACCCTAACCCTAACCCTAACCCTAACCATCCACCAAATTCTGCTCCATGGCTTCTAAACCTTTCACCGGCCCTCTGCCGTCCACCAAATTCTGCTCCATGGCTTCTAAACCTGTCACCGGCCCTCTGCCGTCCACCAAATTCTGCTCCATGGCTTCTAAACCTTTCACCGGCCCTCTGCCGTCCACCAAATTCTGCTCCATGGCTTCTAAACCTTTCACCGGCCCTCTGCCGTCCACCAAATTCTGCTCCATGGCTTCTAAACCTTTCACCGGCCCTCTGCCGTCCACCAAATTCTGCTCCATGGCTTCTAAACCTTTCACCGGCCCTCTGCCGTCCACCAAATTCTGCTCCATGGCTTCTAAACCTGTCACCGGCCCTCTGCCGTCCACCAAATTCTGCTCCATGGCTTCTAAACCTTTCACCGGCCCTCTGCCGTCCACCAAATTCTGCTCCATGGCTTCTAAACCTTTCACCGGCCCTCTGCCGTCCACCAAATTCTGCTCCATGGCTTCTAAACCTTTCACCGGCCCTCTGCCGTCCACCAAATTCTGCTCCATGGCTTCTAAACCTTTCACCGGCCCTCTGCCGTCCACCAAATTCTGCTCCATGGCTTCTAAACCTTTCACCGGCCCTCTGCCGTCCACCAAATTCTGCTCCATGGCTTCTAAACCTTTCACCGGCCCTCTGCCGTCCACCAAATTCTGCTCCATGGCTTCTAAACCTTTCATCGGCCCTCTGCCGTCCACCAAATTCTGCTCCATGGCTTCTAAACCTTTCACCGGCCCTCTGCCGTCCACCAAATTCTGCTCCATGGCTTCTAAACCTTTCACCGGCCCTCTGCCGTCCACCAAATTCTGCTCCATGGCTTCTAAACCTTTCACCGGCCCTCTGCCGTCCACCAAATTCTGCTCCATGGCTTCTAAACCTTTCACCGGCCCTCTGCCGTCCACCAAATTCTGCTCCATGGCTTCTAAACCTTTCACCGGCCCTCTGCCGTCCACCAAATTCTGCTCCATGGCTTCTAAACCTTATATGGCTCCCTTTTAAACTATATTTAAGTTCTCAGGAGATGTATCAAGGGTCCCAACTGTAGAATGGCTAGGGGCCAGGAAAGGTCAAAGACCCAGGTCACAGGCCAACTGCACTTAGAAGCACAGACCTTGCATTATACAATAGCTCCCCCTAGTGACTATTCCAGATAACAGGAATGTGGGATTGGGGCCTTGAATATGACCCGACTTGAACTCTCACTCAGAGAAGGTGCCATTACACATTTATATCCTCTCCCAATGACTTGATTTTAGTTGTCCTCATTAGTATAGTGGTCAGTATCCCCGCCTGTCACGCGGGAGACCGGGGTTCAATTCCCCGACGGGGAGAACTAAAATTTTCAAGAGCACTAGCATTAACTCTATACATGCAGCACTTTTAGGATGCTTAGTTGTCCCCATTAGTACAGTGGTCAGTATCCCCGCCTATCACGCGGGAGACCAGGGTTCAATTCCCCGACTGGGAGAACTCAAATCTTCAAGAGCACTATCATTAACTCTATACATGCAGCACTTTTAGGCTCTCTTATTTTAAACAATTAGGGACCAAATTGCACTCTTGTTTAATATAACACCTTGCTCTAGGCTCTACACATTTTTTCCTTTAAATCTTTTTCTGTTTATTTCCTTCACAAGCTATCTCTTCCCCCCCCCCCCCGCCCCCTTTTTTCCTATGAGTCAACAGAAGTATTGGGGACAGACTAAATACCATCCCTGTGCCCGTGCCCACTCCAACACTTACTTAGTGTTGGGGAACAGTCCCCTAACCTAACCCTAACCCTAACCCTAACCCTAACTCTAACCCTAACCCTAACCCTAACCGTCCACCAAATTCTGCTCCATGGCTTCTAAACCTTTCACCGGCCCTCTGCCGTCCACCAAATTCTGCTCCATGGCTTCTAAACCTTTCACCGGCCCTCTGCCGTCCACCAAATTCTGCTCCATGGCTTCTAAACCTTTCACCGGCCCTCTGCCGTCCACCAAATTCTGCTCCATGGCTTCTAAACCTTTCACCGGCCCTCTGCCGTCCACCAAGTTCTGCTCCATGGCTTCTAAACCTTTCACCGGCCCTCTGCCGTCCACCAAATTCTGCTCCATGGCTTCTAAACCTTTCACCGGCCCTCTGCCGTCCACCAAATTCTGCTCCATGGCTTCTAAACCTTTCACCGGCCCTCTGCCGTCCACCAAATTCTGCTCCATGGCTTCTAAACCTTTCACCGGCCCTCTGCCGTCCACCAAATTCTGCTCCATGGCTTCTAAACCTTTCACCGGCCCTCTGCCGTCCACCAAATTCTGCTCCATGGCTTCTAAACCTGTCACCGGCCCTCTGCCGTCCACCAAATTCTGCTCCATGGCTTCTAAACCTTTCACCGGCCCTCTGCCGTCCACCAAATTCTGCTCCATGGCTTCTAAACCTTTCACCGGCCCTCTGCCGTCCACCAAATTCTGCTCCATGGCTTCTAAACCTTTCACCGGCCCTCTGCCGTCCACCAAATTCTGCTCCATGGCTTCTAAACCTTTCACCGGCCCTCTGCCGTCCACCAAATTCTGCTCCATGGCTTCTAAACCTTTCACCGGCCCTCTGCCGTCCACCAAATTCTGCTCCATGGCTTCTAAACCTTTCACCGGCCCTCTGCCGTCCACCAAATTCTGCTCCATGGCTTCTAAACCTTTCAGCGGCCCTCTGCCGTCCACCAAATTCTGCTCCATGGCTTCTAAACCTTTCACCGGCCCTCTGCCGTCCACCAAGTTCTGCTCCATGGCTTCTAAACCTTTCACCGGCCCTCTGCCGTCCACCAAGTTCTGCTCCATGGCTTCTAAACCTTTCACCGGCCCTCTGCCGTCCACCAAATTCTGCTCCATGGCTTCTAAACCTTTCACCGGCCCTCTGCCGTCCACCAAATTCTGCTCCATGGCTTCTAAACCTTTCACCGGCCCTCTGCCGTCCACCAAATTCTGCTCCATGGCTTCTAAACCTTTCACCGGCCCTCTGCCGTCCACCAAATTCTGCTCCATGGCTTCTAAACCTTTCACCGGCCCTCTGCCGTCCACCAAATTCTGCTCCATGGCTTCTAAACCTGTCACCGGCCCTCTGCCGTCCACCAAATTCTGCTCCATGGCTTCTAAACCTTTCACCGGCCCTCTGCCGTCCACCAAATTCTGCTCCATGGCTTCTAAACCTTTCACCGGCCCTCTGCCGTCCACCAAATTCTGCTCCATGGCTTCTAAACCTTTCACCGGCCCTCTGCCGTCCACCAAATTCTGCTCCATGGCTTCTAAACCTTTCACCGGCCCTCTGCCGTCCACCAAATTCTGCTCCTTGGCTTCTAAACCTTTCACCGGCCCTCTGCCGTCCACCAAATTCTGCTCCATGGCTTCTAAACCTTTCACCGGCCCTCTGCCGTCCACCAAATTCTGCTCCATGGCTTCTAAACCTTTCACCGGCCCTCTGCCGTCCACCAAATTCTGCTCCATGGCTTCTAAACCTTTCATCGGCCCTCTGCCGTCCACCAAATTCTGCTCCATGGCTTCTAAACCTTTCACCGGCCCTCTGCCGTCCACCAAATTCTGCTCCATGGCTTCTAAACCTTTCACCGGCCCTCTGCCGTCCACCAAATTCTGCTCCATGGCTTCTAAACCTTTCACCGGCCCTCTGCCGTCCACCAAATTCTGCTCCATGGCTTCTAAACCTTTCACCGGCCCTCTGCCGTCCACCAAATTCTGCTCCATGGCTTCTAAACCTTTCACCGGCCCTCTGCCGTCCACCAAATTCTGCTCCATGGCTTCTAAACCTTTCACCGGCCCTCTGCCGTCCACCAAATTCTGCTCCATGGCTTCTAAACCTTTCACCGGCCCTCTGCCGTCCACCAAATTCTGCTCCATGGCTTCTAAACCTTATATGGCTCCCTTTTAAACTATATTTAAGTTCTCAGGAGATGTATCAAGGGTCCCAACTGTAGAATGGCTAGGGGCCAGGAAAGGTCAAAGACCCAGGTCACAGGCCAACTGCACTTAAAAGCACAGACCTTGCATTATACAATAGCTCCCCCTAGTGACTATTCCAGATAACAGGAATGTGGGATTGGGGCCTTGAATATGACCCGACTTGAACTCTCACTCAGAGAAGGTGCCATTACACATGTATATCCTCTCCCAATGACTTGATTTCAGTTGTCCTCATTATTATAGTGGTCAGTATCCCCGCCTGTCACGTGGGAGACCGGGGTTCAATTCCCTGACGGGGAGAACTCAAATTTTCAAGAGCACTAGCATTAACTCTATACATGCAGCACTTTTAGGATGCTTAGTTGTCCCCATTAGTACAGTGGTCAGTATCCCCGCCTATCACGCGGGAGACCAGGGTTCAATTCCCCGACGGGGAGAACTCAAATCTTCAAGAGCACTATCATTAACTCTATACATGCAGCACTTTTAGGCTCTCTTATTTTAAACAATTAGGGACCAAATTGCACTCTTGTTTAATATAACACCTTGCTCTAGGCTCTACACATTTTTTCCTTTAAATCTTTATCTGTTTATTTCCTTCACAAGCTATCTCTTCCCCCCCCCCCCCCGCCCCCTTTTTTCCTATGAGTGAACAGAAGTATTGGGGACAGACTAAATACCATCCCTGTGCCCGTGCCCACTCCAACACTTACTTAGTGTTGGGGAACAGTCCCCTAACCTAACCCTAACCCTAACCCTAACCCTAACCCTAACCCTAACCCTAACCCTAACCCTAACCGTCCACCAAATTCTGCTCCATGGCTTCTAAACCTTTCACCGGCCCTCTGCCGTCCACCAAATTCTGCTCCATGGCTTCTAAACCTTTCACCGGCCCTCTGCCGTCCACCAAATTCTGCTCCATGGCTTCTAAACCTTTCACCGGCCCTCTGCCGTCCACCAAATTCTGCTCCATGGCTTCTAAACCTTTCACCGGCCCTCTGCCGTCCACCAAATTCTGCTCCATGGCTTCTAAACCTTTCACCGGCCCTCTGCCGTCCACCAAATTCTGCTCCATGGCTTCTAAACCTGTCACCGGCCCTCTGCCGTCCACCAAATTCTGCTCCATGGCTTCTAAACCTTTCACCGGCCCTCTGCCGTCCACCAAATTCTGCTCCATGGCTTCTAAACCTTTCACCGGCCCTCTGCCGTCCACCAAATTCTGCTCCATGGCTTCTAAACCTTTCACCGGCCCTCTGCCGTCCACCAAATTCTGCTCCATGGCTTCTAAACCTTTCACCGGCCCTCTGCCGTCCACCAAATTCTGCTCCATGGCTTCTAAACCTTTCACCGGCCCTCTGCCGTCCACCAAATTCTGCTCCATGGCTTCTAAACCTTTCACCGGCCCTCTGCCGTCCACCAAATTCTGCTCCATGGCTTCTAAACCTTTCACCGGCCCTCTGCCGTCCACCAAATTCTGCTCCATGGCTTCTAAACCTTTCACCGGCCCTCTGCCGTCCACCAAATTCTGCTCCATGGCTTCTAAACCTTTCACCGGCCCTCTGCCGTCCACCAAATTCTGCTCCATGGCTTCTAAACCTGTCACCGGCCCTCTGCCGTCCACCAAATTCTGCTCCATGGCTTCTAAACCTTTCACCGGCCCTCTGCCGTCCACCAAATTCTGCTCCATGGCTTCTAAACCTTTCACCGGCCCTCTGCCGTCCACCAAATTCTGCTCCATGGCTTCTAAACCTTTCACCGGCCCTCTGCCGTCCACCAAATTCTGCTCCATGGCTTCTAAACCTTTCACCGGCCCTCTGCCGTCCACCAAATTCTGCTCCATGGCTTCTAAACCTTTCACCGGCCCTCTGCCGTCCACCAAATTCTGCTCCATGGCTTCTAAACCTTTCACCGGCCCTCTGCCGTCCACCAAATTCTGCTCCATGGCTTCTAAACCTTTCACCGGCCCTCTTCCGTCCACCAAATTCTGCTCCATGGCTTCTAAACCTTTCACCGGCCCTCTGCCGTCCACCAAATTCTGCTCCTTGGCTTCTAAACCTTATATGGCTCCCTTTTAAACTATATTTAAGTTCTCAGGAGATGTATCAAGGGTCCCAACTGTAGAATGGCTAGGGGCCAGGAAAGGTCAAAGACCCAGGTCACAGGCCAACTGCACTTAAAAGCACAGACCTTGCATTATACAATAGCTCCCCCTAGTGACTATTCCAGATAACAGGAATGTGGGATTGGGGCCTTGAATATGACCCGACTTGAACTCTCACTCAGAGAAGGTGCCAGTACACATGTACATCCTCTCCCAATGACTAGATTTAAGTTGTCCTCATTAGTATAGTGGTCAGTATCCCTGCCTGTCACGCGGGAGACCGGGGTTCAATTCCCCGACGGGGACAACGCAAATTTTCAAGAGCACAGCATTAACTCTATACATGCAGCACTTTTAGGATGCTTAGTTGTCCCCATTAGTACAGTGGTCAGTATCCCCGCCTATCACGCGGGAGACCAGGGTTCAATTCCCCGACGGGGAGAACTCAAATCTTCAAGAGCACTATCATTAACTCTATACATGCAGCACTTTTAGGCTCTCTTATTTTAAACAATTAGGGACCAAATTGCACTCTTGTTTAATATAACACCTTGCTCTAGGCTCTACACATTTTTTCCTTTAAATCTTTTTCTGTTTATTTCCTTCACAAGCTATCTCTCCCCCCCCCCCCCCCCCCGCCCCCTTTTTTCCTATGAGTGAACAGAAGTATTGGGGACAGACTAAATACCATCCCTGTGCCCGTGCCCACTCCAACACTTACTTAGTGTTGGGGAACAGTCCCCTAACCTAACCCTAACCCTAACCCTAACCCTAACCCTAACCCTAACCGTCCACCAAATTCTGCTCCATGGCTTCTAAACCTGTCACTGGCCCTCTGCCGTCCACCAAATTCTGCTCCATGGCTTCTAAACCTTTCACCGGCCCTCTGCCGTCCACCAAATTCTGCTCCATGGCTTCTAAACCTTTCACCGGCCCTCTGCCGTCAACCAAATTCTGCTCCATGGCTTCTAAACCTTTCACCGTCCCTCTGCCGTCCACCAAATTCTGCTCCATGGCTTCTAAACCTTTCACCGGCCCTCTGCCGTCCACCAAATTCTGCTCCATGGCTTCTAAACCTTTCACCGGCCCTCTGCCGTCCACCAATTTCTGCTCCATGGCTTCTAAACCTTATATGGCTCCCTTTTAAACTATATTTAAGTTCTCAGGAGATGTATCAAGGGTCCCAACTGTAGAATGGCTAGGGGCCAGGAAAGGTCAAAGACCCAGGTCACAGACCAACTGCACTTAGAAGCACACACCTTGCATTATACAATAGCTCCCCCTAGTGACTATTCCAGATAACAGGAATGTGGGATTGGGGCCTTGAATATGACCCGACTTGAACTCTCACTGAGAGAAGGTGCCAGTACACATGTATATCCTCTCCCAATGACTTGATTTTAGTTGTCCTCATTAGTATAGTGGTCAGTATCCCCGCCTGTCACGTGGGAGACAGGGGTTCAATTCCCCGACGGGGAGAACTCAAATTTTCAAGAGCACTAGCATTAACTCTATACATGCAGCACTTTTAGGATGCTTAGTTGTCCCCATTAGTACAGTGGTCAGTATCCCCGCCTATCACGCGGGAGACCAGGGTTCAATTCCCCGATGGGGAGAACTCAAATCTTCAAGAGCACTATCATTAAATCTATACATGCAGCACTTTTAGGCTCTCTTATTTTAAACAATTAGGGACCAAATTGCACTCTCGTTTAATATAACACCTTGCTCTAGGCTCTACACATTTTTTCCTTTAAATCTTTTTCTGTTTATTTCCTTCACAAGCTATCTCTTCCCCCCCCCCCCCCCCCCCCCGCCCCCTTTCTTCCTATGAGTGAACAGAAGTATTGGGGACAGACTAAATACCATCCCTGTGCCCGTGCCCACTCCAACACTTACTTAGTGTTGGGGAACAGTCCCCTAACCTAACCCTAACCCTAACCCTAACCCTAACCCTAACCCTAACCCTAACCCTAACCCTAACCATCCACCAAATTCTGCTCCATGGCTTCTAAACCTTTCACCGGCCCTCTGCCGTCCACCAAATTCTGCTCCATGGCTTCTAAACCTTTCACCGGCCCTCTGCCGTCCACCAAATTCTGCTTCATGGCTTCTAAACCTTTCACCGGCCCTCTGCCGTCCACCAAATTCTGCTCCATGGCTTCTAAACCTTTCACCGGCCCTCTGCCGTCCACCAAATTCTGCTCCATGGCTTCTAAACCTTTCACCGGCCCTCTGCCGTCCACCAAATTCTGCTCCATGGCTTCTAAACCTTTCACCGGCCCTCTGCCGTCCACCAAATTCTGCTCCATGGCTTCTAAACCTTTCACCGGCCCTCTGCCGTCCACCAAATTCTGCTCCATGGCTTCTAAACCTTTCACCGGCCCTCTGCCGTCCACCAAATTCTGCTCCATGGCTTCTAAACCTTTCACCGGCCCTCTGCCGTCCACCAAATTCTGCTCCATGGCTTCTAAACCTTTCACCGGCCCTCTGCCGTCCACCAAATTCTGCTCCATGGCTTCTAAACCTTATATGGCTCCCTTTTAAACTATATTTAAGTTCTCAGGAGATGTATCAAGGGTCCCAACTGTAGAATGGCTAGGGGCCAGGAAAGGTCAAAGACCCAGGTCACAGGCCAACTACACTTAGAAGCACAGACCTTGCATTATACAATAGCTCCCCCTAGTGACTATTCCAGATAACAGGAATGTGGGATTGGGGCCTTGAATATGACCCGACTTGAACTCTCACTCAGAGAAGGTGCCATTACACATTTATATCCTCTCCCAATGACTTGATTTTAGTTGTCCTCATTAGTATAGTGGTCAGTATCCCCGCCTGTCACGCGGGAGACCGGGGTTCAATTCCCCGACGGGGAGTACTCAAATTTTCAAGAGCACTAGCATTAACTCTATACATGCAGCACTTTTAGGTTGCTTAGTTGTCCCCATTAGTACAGTGGTCAGTATCCCTGCCTATCACGCGGGAGACCAGGGTTCAATTCCCCGACTGGGAGAACTCAAATCTTCAAGAGCACTATCATTAACTCTATACATGCAGCACTTTTAGGCTCTCTTATTTTAAACAATTAGGGACCAAATTGCACTCTTGTTTAATATAACACCTTGCTCTAGGCTCTACACATTTTTTCCTTTAAATCTTTTTCTGTTTATTTCCTTCACAAGCTATCTCTCCCCCCCCCCCCCCCGCCCCCTTTTTTCCTATGAGTGAACAGAAGTATTGGGGACAGACTAAATACCATCCCTGTGCCCGTGCCCACTCCAACACTTACTTAGTGTTGGGGAACAGTCCCCTAACCTAACCCTAACCCTAACCCTAACCCTACCCCTAACCCTAACCCTAACCGTCCACCAAATTCTGCTCCATGGCTTCTAAACCTTTCACCGGCCCTCTGCCGTCCACCAAATTCTGCTCCATGGCTTCTAAACCTTTCACCGGCCCTCTGCCGTCCACCAAATTCTGCTCCATGGCTTCTAAACCTTTCACCGGCCCTCTGCCGTCCACCAAATTCTGCTCCATGGCTTCTAAACCTTTCACCGGCCCTCTGCCGTCCACCAAATTCTGCTCCATGGCTTCTAAACCTTTCACCGGCCCTCTACCGTCCACCAAATTCTGCTCCATGGCTTCTAAACCTTTCACCGGCCCTCTGCCGTCCACCAAATTCTGCTCCATGGCTTCTAAACCTTTCACCGGCCCTCTGCCGTCCACCAAATTCTGCTCCATGGCTTCTAAACCTTTCACCGGCCCTCTGTCGTCCACCAAATTCTGCTCCATGGCTTCTAAACCTTTCACCGGCCCTCTGCCGTCCACCAAATTCTGCTCCATGGCTTCTAAACCTTTCACCGGCCCTCTGCCGTCCACCAAATTCTGCTCCATGGCTTCTAAACCTGTCACCGGCCCTCTGCCGTCCACCAAATTCTGCTCCATGGCTTCTAAACCTTTCACCGGCCCTCTGCCGTCCACCAAATTCTGCTCCATGGCTTCTAAACCTTTCACCGGCCCTCTGCCGTCCACCAAATTCTGCTCCATGGCTTCTAAACCTTTCACCGGCCCTCTGCCGTCCATCAAATTCTGCTCCATGGCTTCTAAACCTTTCACCGGCCCTCTGCGGTCCACCAAATTCTGCTCCATGGCTTCTAAACCTTTCACCGGCCCTCTGCCGTCCACCAAATTCTGCTCCATGGCTTCTAAACCTTTCACCGGCCCTCTGCCGTCCACCAAATTCTGCTCCATGGCTTCTAAACCTTTCACCGGCCCTCTGCCGTCCACCAAATTCTGCTCCATGGCTTCTAAACCTTTCACCGGCCCTCTGCCGTCCACCAAATTCTGCTCCATGGCTTCTAAACCTTTCACCGGCCCTCTGCCGTCCACCAAATTCTGCTCCATGGCTTCTAAACCTTATATGGCTCCCTTTTAAACTATATTTAAGTTCTCAGGAGATGTATCAAGGGTCCCAACTGTAGAATGGCTACGGGCCAGGAAAGGTCAAAGACCCAGGTCACAGGCCAACTGCACTTAAAAGCACAGACCTTGCATTATACAATAGCTCCCCCTAGTGACTATTCCAGATAACAGGAATGTGGGATTGGGGCCTTGAATATGACCCGACTTGAACTCTCACTCAGAGAAGGTGCCATTACACATGTATATTCTCTCCCAATGTATTGATTTCAGTTGTCCTCATTAGTATAGTGGTCAGTATCCCCGCCTGTCACGCGGGAGACCGGGGTTCAATTCCCTGACGGGGAGAACTCAAATTTTCAAGAGCACTAGCATTAACTCTATACATGCAGCACTTTTAGGCTCTCTTATTTTAAACAATTAGGGACCAAATTGCACTCTTGTTTAATATAACACCTTGCTCTAGGCTCTACACATTTTTTCCTTTAAATCTTTTTCTGTTTATTTCCTTCACAAGCTATCTCTTCCCCCCCCCCCCCGCCCCCTTTTTTCCTATGAGTGAACAGAAGTATTGGGGACAGACTAAATACCATCCCTGTGCCCGTGCCCACTCCAACACATACTTAGTGTTGGGGAACAGTCCCCTAACCTAACCCTAACCCTAACCCTAACCCTAACCCTAACCCTAACCCTAACCGTCCACCAAATTCTGCTCCATGGCTTCTAAACCTTTCACCGGCCCTCTGCCGTCCACCTAATTCTGCTCCATGGCTTCTAAACCTTTCACCGGCCCTCTGCCGTCCACCAAATTCTGCTCCATGGCTTCTAAACCTTTCACCGGCCCTCTGCCGTCCACCAAATTCTGCTCCATGGCTTCTAAACCTTTCACCGGCCCTCTGCCGTCCACCAAATTCTGCTCCATGGCTTCTAAACCTTTCACCGGCCCTCTGCCGTCCACTAAGTTCTGCTCCATGGCTTCTAAACCTTTCACCGGCCCTCTGCCGTCCACCAAATTCTGCTCCATGGCTTCTAAACCTTTCACCGGCCCTCTGCCGTCCACCAAATTCTGCTCCATGGCTTCTAAACCTTTCACCGGCCCTCTGCCGTCCACCAAATTCTGCTCCATGGCTTCTAAACCTTTCACCGGCCCTCTGCCGTCCACCAAATTCTGCTCCATGGCTTCTAAACCTTTTACCGGCCCTCTGCCGTCCACCAAATTCTGCTCCATGGCTTCTAAACCTGTCACCGGCCCTCTGCCGTCCACCAAATTCTGCTCCATGGCTTCTAAACCTTTCACCGGCCCTCTGCCGTCCACCAAATTCTGCTCCATGGCTTCTAAACCTTTCACCGGCCCTCTGCCGTCCACCAAATTCTGCTCCATGGCTTCTAAACCTTTCACCGGCCCTCTGCCGTCCACCAAATTCTGCTCCATGGCTTCTAAACCTTTCACCGGCCCTCTGCCGTCCACCAAATTCTGCTCCATGGCTTCTAAACCTTTCACCGGCCCTCTGCCGTCCACCAAATTCTGCTCCTTGGCTTCTAAACCTTTCACCGGCCCTCTGCCGTCCACCAAATTCTGCTCCATGGCTTCTAAACCTTTCACCGGCCCTCTGCCGTCCACCAAATTCTGCTCCATGGCTTCTAAACCTTTCACCGGCCCTCTGCCGTCCACCAAATTCTGCTCCATGGCTTCTAAACCTTTCACCGGCCCTCTGCCGTCCACCAAATTCTGCTCCATGGCTTCTAAACCTTTCACCGGCCCTCTGCCGTCCACCAAATTCTGCTCCATGGCTTCTAAACCTTTCATCGGCCCTCTGCCGTCCACCAAATTCTGCTCCATGGCTTCTAAACCTTTCACCGGCCCTCTACCGTCCACCAAATTCTGCTCCATGGCTTCTAAACCTTTCACCGGCCCTCTGCCGTCCACCAAATTCTGCTCCATGGCTTCTAAACCTTTCACCGGCCCTCTGCCGTCCACCAAATTCTGCTCCATGGCTTCTAAACCTTTCACCGGCCCTCTGTCGTCCACCAAATTCTGCTCCATGGCTTCTAAACCTTTCACCGGCCCTCTGCCGTCCACCAAATTCTGCTCCATGGCTTCTAAACCTTTCACCGGCCCTCTGCCGTCCACCAAATTCTGCTCCATGGCTTCTAAACCTGTCACCGGCCCTCTGCCGTCCACCAAATTCTGCTCCATGGCTTCTAAACCTTTCACCGGCCCTCTGCCGTCCACCAAATTCTGCTCCATGGCTTCTAAACCTTTCACCGGCCCTCTGCCGTCCACCAAATTCTGCTCCATGGCTTCTAAACCTTTCACCGGCCCTCTGCCGTCCACCAAATTCTGCTCCATGGCTTCTAAACCTTTCACCGGCCCTCTGCCGTCCACCAAATTCTGCTCCATGGCTTCTAAACCTTTCACCGGCCCTCTGCCGTCCACCAAATTCTGCTCCATGGCTTCTAAACCTTTCACCGGCCCTCTGCCGTCCACCAAATTCTGCTCCATGGCTTCTAAACCTTTCACCGGCCCTCTGCCGTCCACCAAATTCTGCTCCATGGCTTCTAAACCTTTCACCGGCCCTCTGCCGTCCACCAAATTCTGCTCCATGGCTTCTAAACCTTTCACCGGCCCTCTGCCGTCCACCAAATTCTGCTCCATGGCTTCTAAACCTTATATGGCTCCCTTTTAAACTATATTTAAGTTCTCAGGAGATGTATCAAGGGTCCCAACTGTAGAATGGCTAGGGGCCAGGAAAGGTCAAAGACCCAGGTCACAGGCCAACTGCACTTAAAAGCACAGACCTTGCATTATACAATAGCTCCCCCTAGTGACTATTCCAGATAACAGGAATGTGGGATTGGGGCCTTGAATATGACCCGACTTGAACTCTCACTCAGAGAAGGTGCCATTACACATGTATATCCTCTCCCAATGACTTGATTTTAGTTGTCCTCATTAGTATAGTGGTCAGTATCCCCGCCTGTCACGTGGGAGACAGGGGTTCAATTCCCCGACGGGGAGAACTCAAATTTTCAAGAGCACTAGCATTAACTCTATACATGCAGCACTTTTAGGATGCTTAGTTGTCCCCATTAGTACAGTGGTCAGTATCCCCGCCTATCACGCGGGAGACCAGGGTTCAATTCCCCGATGGGGAGAACTCAAATCTTCAAGAGCACTATCATTAAATCTATACATGCAGCACTTTTAGGCTCTCTTATTTTAAACAATTAGGGACCAAATTGCACTCTCGTTTAATATAACACCTTGCTCTAGGCTCTACACATTTTTTCCTTTAAATCTTTTTCTGTTTATTTCCTTCACAAGCTATCTCTTCCCCCCCCCCCCCCCCCCCCGCCCCCTTTCTTCCTATGAGTGAACAGAAGTATTGGGGACAGACTAAATACCATCCCTGTGCCCGTGCCCACTCCAACACTTACTTAGTGTTGGGGAACAGTCCCCTAACCTAACCCTAACCCTAACCCTAACCCTAACCCTAACCCTAACCCTAACCCTAACCCTAACCATCCACCAAATTCTGCTCCATGGCTTCTAAACCTTTCACCGGCCCTCTGCCGTCCACCAAATTCTGCTCCATGGCTTCTAAACCTTTCACCGGCCCTCTGCCGTCCACCAAATTCTGCTTCATGGCTTCTAAACCTTTCACCGGCCCTCTGCCGTCCACCAAATTCTGCTCCATGGCTTCTAAACCTTTCACCGGCCCTCTGCCGTCCACCAAATTCTGCTCCATGGCTTCTAAACCTTTCACCGGCCCTCTGCCGTCCACCAAATTCTGCTCCATGGCTTCTAAACCTTTCACCGGCCCTCTGCCGTCCACCAAATTCTGCTCCATGGCTTCTAAACCTTTCACCGGCCCTCTGCCGTCCACCAAATTCTGCTCCATGGCTTCTAAACCTTATATGGCTCCCTTTTAAACTATATTTAAGTTCTCAGGAGATGTATCAAGGGTCCCAACTGTAGAATGGCTAGGGGCCAGGAAAGGTCAAAGACCCAGGTCACAGGCCAACTGCACTTAGAAGCACAGACCTTGCATTATACAATAGCTCCCCCTAGTGACTATTCCAGATAACAGGAATGTGGGATTGGGGCCTTGAATATGACCCGACTTGAACTCTCACTCAGAGAAGGTGCCATTACACATTTATATCCTCTCCCAATGACTTGATTTTAGTTGTCCTCATTAGTATAGTGGTCAGTATCCCCGCCTGTCACGCGGGAGACCGGGGTTCAATTCCCCGACGGGGAGAACTCAAATTTTCAAGAGCACTAGCATTAACTCTATACATGCAGCACTTTTAGGATGCTTAGTTGTCCCCATTAGTACAGTGGTCAGTATCCCCGCCTATCACGCGGGAGACCAGGGTTCAATTCCCCGACTGGGAGAACTCAAATCTTCAAGAGCACTATCATTAACTCTATACATGCAGCACTTTTAGGCTCTCTTATTTTAAACAATTAGGGACCAAATTGCACTCTTGTTTAATATAACACCTTGCTCTAGGCTCTACACATTTTTTCCTTTAAATCTTTTTCTGTTTATTTCCTTCACAAGCTATCTCTTCCCCCCCCCCCGCCCCCTTTTTTCCTATGAGTGAACAGAAGTATTGGGGACAGACTAAATACCATCCCTGTGCCCGTGCCCACTCCAACACTTACTTAGTGTTGGGGAACAGTCCCCTAACCTAACCCTAACCCTAACCCTAACCCTAACTCTAACCCTAACCCTAACCCTAACCGTCCACCAAATTCTGCTCCATGGCTTCTAAACCTTTCACCGGCCCTCTGCCGTCCACCAAATTCTGCTCCATGGCTTCTAAACCTTTCACCGGCCCTCTGCCGTCCACCAAATTCTGCTCCATGGCTTCTAAACCTTTCACCAGCCCTCTGCCGTCCACCAAATTCTGCTCCATGGCTTCTAAACCTTTCACCGGCCCTCTGCCGTCCACCAAATTCTGCTCCATGGCTTCTAAACCTTTCACCGGCCCTCTGCCGTCCACCAAGTTCTGCTCCATGGCTTCTAAACCTTTCACCGGCCCTCTGCCGTCCACCAAATTCTGCTCCATGGCTTCTAAACCTTTCACCGGCCCTCTGCCGTCCACCAAATTCTGCTCCATGGCTTCTAAACCTTTCACCGGCCCTCTGCCGTCCACCAAATTCTGCTCCATGGCTTCTAAACCTTTCACCGGCCCTCTGCCGTCCACCAAATTCTGCTCCATGGCTTCTAAACCTTTCACCGGCCCTCTGCCGTCCACCAAATTCTGCTCCATGGCTTCTAAACCTTTCACCGGCCCTCTGCCGTCCACCAAATTCTGCTCCATGGCTTCTAAACCTTTCACCGGCCCTCTGCCGTCCACCAAATTCTGCTCCATGGCTTCTAAACCTGTCACCGGCCCTCTGCCGTCCACCAAATTCTGCTCCATGGCTTCTAAACCTTTCACCGGCCCTCTGCCGTCCACCAAATTCTGCTCCATGGCTTCTAAACCTTTCACCGGCCCTCTGCCGTCCACCAAATTCTGCTCCATGGCTTCTAAACCTTTCACCGGCCCTCTGCCGTCCACCAAATTCTGCTCCATGGCTTCTAAACCTTTCACCGGCCCTCTGCCGTCCACCAAATTCTGCTCCATGGCTTCTAAACCTTTCACCGGCCCTCTGCCGTCCACCAAATTCTGCTCCATGGCTTCTAAACCTTTCACCGGCCCTCTGCCGTCCACCAAATTCTGCTCCATGGCTTCTAAACCTTTCACCGGCCCTCTGCCGTCCACCAAATTCTGCTCCATGGCTTCTAAACCTTTCACCGGCCCTCTGCCGTCCACCAAATTCTGCTCCATGGCTTCTAAACCTTTCACCGGCCCTCTGCCGTCCACCAAATTCTGCTCCATGGCTTCTAAACCTTATATGGCTCCCTTTTAAACTATATTTAAGTTCTCAGGAGATGTATCAAGGGTCCCAACTGTAGAATGGCTAGGGGCCAGGAAAGGTCAAAGACCCAGGTCACAGGCCAACTGCACTTAAAAGCACAGACCTTGCATTATACAATAGCTCCCCCTAGTGACTATTCCAGATAACAGGAATGTGGGATTGGGGCCTTGAATATGACCCGACTTGAACTCTCACTCAGAGAAGGTGCCATTACACATGTATATCCTCTCCCAATGACTTGATTTTAGTTGTCCTCATTAGTATAGTGGTCAGTATCCCCGCCTGTCACGTGGGAGACAGGGGTTCAATTCCCCGACGGGGAGAACTCAAATTTTCAAGAGCACTAGCATTAACTCTATACATGCAGCACTTTTAGGATGCTTAGTTGTCCCCATTAGTACAGTGGTCAGTATCCCCGCCTATCACGCGGGAGACCAGGGTTCAATTCCCCGATGGGGAGAACTCAAATCTTCAAGAGCACTATCATTAAATCTATACATGCAGCACTTTTAGGCTCTCTTATTTTAAACAATTAGGGACCAAATTGCACTCTCGTTTAATATAACACCTTGCTCTAGGCTCTACACATTTTTTCCTTTAAATCTTTTTCTGTTTATTTCCTTCACAAGCTATCTCTTCCCCCCCCCCCCCCCCCCCCGCCCCCTTTCTTCCTATGAGTGAACAGAAGTATTGGGGACAGACTAAATACCATCCCTGTGCCCGTGCCCACTCCAACACTTACTTAGTGTTGGGGAACAGTCCCCTAACCTAACCCTAACCCTAACCCTAACCCTAACCCTAACCCTAACCCTAACCCTAACCCTAACCATCCACCAAATTCTGCTCCATGGCTTCTAAACCTTTCACCGGCCCTCTGCCGTCCACCAAATTCTGCTCCATGGCTTCTAAACCTTTCACCGGCCCTCTGCCGTCCACCAAATTCTGCTTCATGGCTTCTAAACCTTTCACCGGCCCTCTGCCGTCCACCAAATTCTGCTCCATGGCTTCTAAACCTTTCACCGGCCCTCTGCCGTCCACCAAATTCTGCTCCATGGCTTCTAAACCTTTCACCGGCCCTCTGCCGTCCACCAAATTCTGCTCCATGGCTTCTAAACCTTTCACCGGCCCTCTGCCGTCCACCAAATTCTGCTCCATGGCTTCTAAACCTTTCACCGGCCCTCTGCCGTCCACCAAATTCTGCTCCATGGCTTCTAAACCTTATATGGCTCCCTTTTAAACTATATTTAAGTTCTCAGGAGATGTATCAAGGGTCCCAACTGTAGAATGGCTAGGGGCCAGGAAAGGTCAAAGACCCAGGTCACAGGCCAACTGCACTTAGAAGCACAGACCTTGCATTATACAATAGCTCCCCCTAGTGACTATTCCAGATAACAGGAATGTGGGATTGGGGCCTTGAATATGACCCGACTTGAACTCTCACTCAGAGAAGGTGCCATTACACATTTATATCCTCTCCCAATGACTTGATTTTAGTTGTCCTCATTAGTATAGTGGTCAGTATCCCCGCCTGTCACGCGGGAGACCGGGGTTCAATTCCCCGACGGGGAGAACTCAAATTTTCAAGAGCACTAGCATTAACTCTATACATGCAGCACTTTTAGGATGCTTAGTTGTCCCCATTAGTACAGTGGTCAGTATCCCCGCCTATCACGCGGGAGACCAGGGTTCAATTCCCCGACTGGGAGAACTCAAATCTTCAAGAGCACTATCATTAACTCTATACATGCAGCACTTTTAGGCTCTCTTATTTTAAACAATTAGGGACCAAATTGCACTCTTGTTTAATATAACACCTTGCTCTAGGCTCTACACATTTTTTCCTTTAAATCTTTTTCTGTTTATTTCCTTCACAAGCTATCTCTTCCCCCCCCCCCGCCCCCTTTTTTCCTATGAGTGAACAGAAGTATTGGGGACAGACTAAATACCATCCCTGTGCCCGTGCCCACTCCAACACTTACTTAGTGTTGGGGAACAGTCCCCTAACCTAACCCTAACCCTAACCCTAACCCTAACTCTAACCCTAACCCTAACCCTAACCGTCCACCAAATTCTGCTCCATGGCTTCTAAACCTTTCACCGGCCCTCTGCCGTCCACCAAATTCTGCTCCATGGCTTCTAAACCTTTCACCGGCCCTCTGCCGTCCACCAAATTCTGCTCCATGGCTTCTAAACCTTTCACCAGCCCTCTGCCGTCCACCAAATTCTGCTCCATGGCTTCTAAACCTTTCACCGGCCCTCTGCCGTCCACCAAATTCTGCTCCATGGCTTCTAAACCTTTCACCGGCCCTCTGCCGTCCACCAAGTTCTGCTCCATGGCTTCTAAACCTTTCACCGGCCCTCTGCCGTCCACCAAATTCTGCTCCATGGCTTCTAAACCTTTCACCGGCCCTCTGCCGTCCACCAAATTCTGCTCCATGGCTTCTAAACCTTTCACCGGCCCTCTGCCGTCCACCAAATTCTGCTCCATGGCTTCTAAACCTTTCACCGGCCCTCTGCCGTCCACCAAATTCTGCTCCATGGCTTCTAAACCTTTCACCGGCCCTCTGCCGTCCACCAAATTCTGCTCCATGGCTTCTAAACCTTTCACCGGCCCTCTGCCGTCCACCTAATTCTGCTCCATGGCTTCTAAACCTTTCACCGGCCCTCTGCCATCCACCAAATTCTGCTCCATGGCTTCTAAACCTTTCACCGGCCCTCTGCCGTCCACCAAATTCTGCTCCATGGCTTCTAAACCTTTCACCGGCCCTCTGCCGTCCACCAAATTCTGCTCCATGGCTTCTAAACCTTTCACCGGCCCTCTGCCGTCCACTAAGTTCTGCTCCATGGCTTCTAAACCTTTCACCCGCCCTCTGCCGTCCACCAAATTCTGCTCCATGGCTTCTAAACCTTTCACCGGCCCTCTGCCGTCCACCAAATTCTGCTCCATGGCTTCTAAACCTTTCACCGGCCCTCTGCCGTCCACCAAATTCTGCTCCATGGCTTCTAAACCTTTCACCGGCCCTCTGCCGTCCACCAAATTCTGCTCCATGGCTTCTAAACCTTTCACCGGCCCTCTGCCGTCCACCAAATTCTGCTCCATGGCTTCTAAACCTGTCACCGGCCCTCTGCCGTCCACCAAATTCTGCTCCATGGCTTCTAAACCTTTCACCGGCCCTCTGCCGTCCACCAAATTCTGCTCCATGGCTTCTAAACCTTTCACCGGCCCTCTGCCGTCCACCAAATTCTGCTCCATGGCTTCTAAACCTTTCACCGGCCCTCTGCCGTCCACTAAGTTCTGCTCCATGGCTTCTAAACCTTTCACCGGCCCTCTGCCGTCCACCAAATTCTGCTCCATGGCTTCTAAACCTTTCACCGGCCCTTTGCCGTCCACCAAATTCTGCTCCATGGCTTCTAAACCTTTCACCGGCCCTCTGCCGTCCACCAAATTCTGCTCCATGGCTTCTAAACCTTTCACCGGCCCTCTGCCGTCCACCAAATTCTGCTCCATGGCTTCTAAACCTTTCACCGGCCCTCTGCCGTCCACCAAATTCTGCTCCATGGCTTCTAAACCTGTCACCGGCCCTCTGCCGTCCACCAAATTCTGCTCCATGGCTTCTAAACCTTTCACCGGCCCTCTGCCGTCCACCAAATTCTGCTCCATGGCTTCTAAACCTTTCACCGGCCCTCTGCCGTCCACCAAATTCTGCTCCATGGCTTCTAAACCTTTCACCGGCCCTCTGCCGTCCACCAAATTCTGCTCCATGGCTTCTAAACCTTTCACCGGCCCTCTGCCGTCCACCAAATTCTGCTCCATGGCTTCTAAACCTTTCACCGGCCCTCTGCCGTCCACCAAATTCTGCTCCTTGGCTTCTAAACCTTTCACCGGCCCTCTGCCGTCCACCAAATTCTGCTCCATGGCTTCTAAACCTTTCACCGGCCCTCTGCCGTCCACCAAATTCTGCTCCATGGCTTCTAAACCTTTCACCGGCCCTCTGCCGTCCACCAAATTCTGCTCCATGGCTTCTAAACCTTTCACCGGCCCTCTGCCGTCCACCAAATTCTGCTCCATGGCTTCTAAACCTTTCACCGGCCCTCTGCCGTCCACCAAATTCTGCTCCATGGCTTCTAAACCTTTCATCGGCCCTCTGCCGTCCACCAAATTCTGCTCCATGGCTTCTAAACCTTTCACCGGCCCTCTGCCGTCCACCAAATTCTGCTCCATGGCTTCTAAACCTTTCACCGGCCCTCTGCCGTCCACCAAATTCTGCTCCATGGCTTCTAAACCTGTCACCGGCCCTCTGCCGTCCACCAAATTCTGCTCCATGGCTTCTAAACCTTTCACCGGCCCTCTGCCGTCCACCAAATTCTGCTCCATGGCTTCTAAACCTTTCACCGGCCCTCTGCCGTCCACCAAATTCTGCTCCATGGCTTCTAAACCTTTCACCGGCCCTCTGCCGTCCACCAAATTCTGCTCCATGGCTTCTAAACCTTTCACCGGCCCTCTGCCGTCCACCAAATTCTGCTCCATGGCTTCTAAACCTTTCACCGGCCCTCTGCCGTCCACCAAATTCTGCTCCATGGCTTCTAAACCTTATATGGCTCCCTTTTAAACTATATTTAAGTTCTCAGGAGATGTATCAAGGGTCCCAACTGTAGAATGGCTAGGGGCCAGGAAAGGTCAAAGACCCAGGTCACAGGCCAACTACACTTAGAAGCACAGACCTTGCATTATACAATAGCTCCCCCTAGTGACTATTCCAGATAACAGGAATGTGGGATTGGGGCCTTGAATATGACCCGACTTGAACTCTCACTCAGAGAAGGTGCCATTACACATTTATATCCTCTCCCAATGACTTGATTTTAGTTGTCCTCATTAGTATAGTGGTCAGTATCCCCGCCTGTCACGCGGGAGACCGGGGTTCAATTCCCCGACGGGGAGTACTCAAATTTTCAAGAGCACTAGCATTAACTCTATACATGCAGCACTTTTAGGTTGCTTAGTTGTCCCCATTAGTACAGTGGTCAGTATCCCTGCCTATCACGCGGGAGACCAGGGTTCAATTCCCCGACTGGGAGAACTCAAATCTTCAAGAGCACTATCATTAACTCTATACATGCAGCACTTTTAGGCTCTCTTATTTTAAACAATTAGGGACCAAATTGCACTCTTGTTTAATATAACACCTTGCTCTAGGCTCTACACATTTTTTCCTTTAAATCTTTTTCTGTTTATTTCCTTCACAAGCTATCTCTCCCCCCCCCCCCCCCGCCCCCTTTTTTCCTATGAGTGAACAGAAGTATTGGGGACAGACTAAATACCATCCCTGTGCCCGTGCCCACTCCAACACTTACTTAGTGTTGGGGAACAGTCCCCTAACCTAACCCTAACCCTAACCCTAACCCTACCCCTAACCCTAACCCTAACCGTCCACCAAATTCTGCTCCATGGCTTCTAAACCTTTCACCGGCCCTCTGCCGTCCACCAAATTCTGCTCCATGGCTTCTAAACCTTTCACCGGCCCTCTGCCGTCCACCAAATTCTGCTCCATGGCTTCTAAACCTTTCACCGGCCCTCTGCCGTCCACCAAATTCTGCTCCATGGCTTCTAAACCTTTCACCGGCCCTCTGCCGTCCACCAAATTCTGCTCCATGGCTTCTAAACCTTTCACCGGCCCTCTACCGTCCACCAAATTCTGCTCCATGGCTTCTAAACCTTTCACCGGCCCTCTGCCGTCCACCAAATTCTGCTCCATGGCTTCTAAACCTTTCACCGGCCCTCTGCCGTCCACCAAATTCTGCTCCATGGCTTCTAAACCTTTCACCGGCCCTCTGTCGTCCACCAAATTCTGCTCCATGGCTTCTAAACCTTTCACCGGCCCTCTGCCGTCCACCAAATTCTGCTCCATGGCTTCTAAACCTTTCACCGGCCCTCTGCCGTCCACCAAATTCTGCTCCATGGCTTCTAAACCTGTCACCGGCCCTCTGCCGTCCACCAAATTCTGCTCCATGGCTTCTAAACCTTTCACCGGCCCTCTGCCGTCCACCAAATTCTGCTCCATGGCTTCTAAACCTTTCACCGGCCCTCTGCCGTCCACCAAATTCTGCTCCATGGCTTCTAAACCTTTCACCGGCCCTCTGCCGTCCATCAAATTCTGCTCCATGGCTTCTAAACCTTTCACCGGCCCTCTGCGGTCCACCAAATTCTGCTCCATGGCTTCTAAACCTTTCACCGGCCCTCTGCCGTCCACCAAATTCTGCTCCATGGCTTCTAAACCTTTCACCGGCCCTCTGCCGTCCACCAAATTCTGCTCCATGGCTTCTAAACCTTTCACCGGCCCTCTGCCGTCCACCAAATTCTGCTCCATGGCTTCTAAACCTTTCACCGGCCCTCTGCCGTCCACCAAATTCTGCTCCATGGCTTCTAAACCTTTCACCGGCCCTCTGCCGTCCACCAAATTCTGCTCCATGGCTTCTAAACCTTATATGGCTCCCTTTTAAACTATATTTAAGTTCTCAGGAGATGTATCAAGGGTCCCAACTGTAGAATGGCTACGGGCCAGGAAAGGTCAAAGACCCAGGTCACAGGCCAACTGCACTTAAAAGCACAGACCTTGCATTATACAATAGCTCCCCCTAGTGACTATTCCAGATAACAGGAATGTGGGATTGGGGCCTTGAATATGACCCGACTTGAACTCTCACTCAGAGAAGGTGCCATTACACATGTATATTCTCTCCCAATGTATTGATTTCAGTTGTCCTCATTAGTATAGTGGTCAGTATCCCCGCCTGTCACGCGGGAGACCGGGGTTCAATTCCCTGACGGGGAGAACTCAAATTTTCAAGAGCACTAGCATTAACTCTATACATGCAGCACTTTTAGGCTCTCTTATTTTAAACAATTAGGGACCAAATTGCACTCTTGTTTAATATAACACCTTGCTCTAGGCTCTACACATTTTTTCCTTTAAATCTTTTTCTGTTTATTTCCTTCACAAGCTATCTCTTCCCCCCCCCCCCCCGCCCCCTTTTTTCCTATGAGTGAACAGAAGTATTGGGGACAGACTAAATACCATCCCTGTGCCCGTGCCCACTCCAACACATACTTAGTGTTGGGGAACAGTCCCCTAACCTAACCCTAACCCTAACCCTAACCCTAACCCTAACCCTAACCCTAACCGTCCACCAAATTCTGCTCCATGGCTTCTAAACCTTTCACCGGCCCTCTGCCGTCCACCTAATTCTGCTCCATGGCTTCTAAACCTTTCACCGGCCCTCTGCCGTCCACCAAATTCTGCTCCATGGCTTCTAAACCTTTCACCGGCCCTCTGCCGTCCACCAAATTCTGCTCCATGGCTTCTAAACCTTTCACCGGCCCTCTGCCGTCCACCAAATTCTGCTCCATGGCTTCTAAACCTTTCACCGGCCCTCTGCCGTCCACTAAGTTCTGCTCCATGGCTTCTAAACCTTTCACCGGCCCTCTGCCGTCCACCAAATTCTGCTCCATGGCTTCTAAACCTTTCACCGGCCCTCTGCCGTCCACCAAATTCTGCTCCATGGCTTCTAAACCTTTCACCGGCCCTCTGCCGTCCACCAAATTCTGCTCCATGGCTTCTAAACCTTTCACCGGCCCTCTGCCGTCCACCAAATTCTGCTCCATGGCTTCTAAACCTTTCACCGGCCCTCTGCCGTCCACCAAATTCTGCTCCATGGCTTCTAAACCTGTCACCGGCCCTCTGCCGTCCACCAAATTCTGCTCCATGGCTTCTAAACCTTTCACCGGCCCTCTGCCGTCCACCAAATTCTGCTCCATGGCTTCTAAACCTTTCACCGGCCCTCTGCCGTCCACCAAATTCTGCTCCATGGCTTCTAAACCTTTCACCGGCCCTCTGCCGTCCACCAAATTCTGCTCCATGGCTTCTAAACCTTTCACCGGCCCTCTGCCGTCCACCAAATTCTGCTCCATGGCTTCTAAACCTTTCACCGGCCCTCTGCCGTCCACCAAATTCTGCTCCTTGGCTTCTAAACCTTTCACCGGCCCTCTGCCGTCCACCAAATTCTGCTCCATGGCTTCTAAACCTTTCACCGGCCCTCTGCCGTCCACCAAATTCTGCTCCATGGCTTCTAAACCTTTCACCGGCCCTCTGCCGTCCACCAAATTCTGCTCCATGGCTTCTAAACCTTTCACCGGCCCTCTGCCGTCCACCAAATTCTGCTCCATGGCTTCTAAACCTTTCACCGGCCCTCTGCCGTCCACCAAATTCTGCTCCATGGCTTCTAAACCTTTCATCGGCCCTCTGCCGTCCACCAAATTCTGCTCCATGGCTTCTAAACCTTTCACCGGCCCTCTACCGTCCACCAAATTCTGCTCCATGGCTTCTAAACCTTTCACCGGCCCTCTGCCGTCCACCAAATTCTGCTCCATGGCTTCTAAACCTTTCACCGGCCCTCTGCCGTCCACCAAATTCTGCTCCATGGCTTCTAAACCTTTCACCGGCCCTCTGTCGTCCACCAAATTCTGCTCCATGGCTTCTAAACCTTTCACCGGCCCTCTGCCGTCCACCAAATTCTGCTCCATGGCTTCTAAACCTTTCACCGGCCCTCTGCCGTCCACCAAATTCTGCTCCATGGCTTCTAAACCTGTCACCGGCCCTCTGCCGTCCACCAAATTCTGCTCCATGGCTTCTAAACCTTTCACCGGCCCTCTGCCGTCCACCAAATTCTGCTCCATGGCTTCTAAACCTTTCACCGGCCCTCTGCCGTCCACCAAATTCTGCTCCATGGCTTCTAAACCTTTCACCGGCCCTCTGCCGTCCACCAAATTCTGCTCCATGGCTTCTAAACCTTTCACCGGCCCTCTGCCGTCCACCAAATTCTGCTCCATGGCTTCTAAACCTTTCACCGGCCCTCTGCCGTCCACCAAATTCTGCTCCATGGCTTCTAAACCTTTCACCGGCCCTCTGCCGTCCACCAAATTCTGCTCCATGGCTTCTAAACCTTTCACCGGCCCTCTGCCGTCCACCAAATTCTGCTCCATGGCTTCTAAACCTTTCACCGGCCCTCTGCCGTCCACCAAATTCTGCTCCATGGCTTCTAAACCTTTCACCGGCCCTCTGCCGTCCACCAAATTCTGCTCCATGGCTTCTAAACCTTATATGGCTCCCTTTTAAACTATATTTAAGTTCTCAGGAGATGTATCAAGGGTCCCAACTGTAGAATGGCTAGGGGCCAGGAAAGGTCAAAGACCCAGGTCACAGGCCAACTGCACTTAAAAGCACAGACCTTGCATTATACAATAGCTCCCCCTAGTGACTATTCCAGATAACAGGAATGTGGGATTGGGGCCTTGAATATGACCCGACTTGAACTCTCACTCAGAGAAGGTGCCATTACACATGTATATTCTCTCCCAATGTATTGATTTCAGTTGTCCTCATTAGTATAGTGGTCAGTATCCCCGCCTGTCACGCGGGAGACCGGGGTTCAATTCCCTGACGGGGAGAACTCAAATTTTCAAGAGCACTAGCATTAACTCTATACATGCAGCACTTTTAGGCTCTCTTATTTTAAACAATTAGGGACCAAATTGCACTCTTGTTTAATATAACACCTTGCTCTAGGCTCTACACATTTTTTCCTTTAAATCTTTTTCTGTTTATTTCCTTCACAAGCTATCTCTTCCCCCCCCCCCCCCCCCGCCCCCTTTTTTCCTATGAGTGAACAGAAGTATTGGGGACAGACTAAATACCATCCCTGTGCCCGTGCCCACTCCAACACATACTTAGTGTTGGGGAACAGTCCCCTAACCTAACCCTAACCCTAACCCTAACCCTAACCCTAACCCTAACCCTAACCGTCCACCAAATTCTGCTCCATGGCTTCTAAACCTTTCACCGGCCCTCTGCCGTCCACCAAATTCTGCTCCATGGCTTCTAAACCTTTCACCGGCCCTCTGCCGTCCACCAAATTCTGCTCCATGGCTTCTAAACCTTTCACCGGCCCTCTGCCGTCCACCAAATTCTGCTCCATGGCTTCTAAACCTTTCACCGGCCCTCTGCCGTCCACCAAATTCTGCTCCATGGCTTCTAAACCTTTCACCGGCCCTCTGCCGTCCACCAAATTCTGCTCCATGGCTTCTAAACCTGTCACCGGCCCTCTGCCGTCCACCAAATTCTGCTCCATGGCTTCTAAACCTTTCACCGGCCCTCTGCCGTCCACCAAATTCTGCTCCATGGCTTCTAAACCTTTCACCGGCCCTCTGCCGTCCACCAAATTCTGCTCCATGGCTTCTAAACCTTTCACCGGCCCTCTGCCGTCCACCAAATTCTGCTCCATGGCTTCTAAACCTTTCACCGGCCCTCTGCCGTCCACCAAATTCTGCTCCATGGCTTCTAAACCTTTCACCGGCCCTCTGCCGTCCACCAAATTCTGCTCCATGGCTTCTAAACCTTTCACCGGCCCTCTGCCGTCCACCTAATTCTGCTCCATGGCTTCTAAACCTTTCACCGGCCCTCTGCCGTCCACCAAATTCTGCTCCATGGCTTCTAAACCTTTCACCGGCCCTCTGCCGTCCACCAAATTCTGCTCCATGGCTTCTAAACCTTTCACCGGCCCTCTGCCGTCCACCAAATTCTGCTCCATGGCTTCTAAACCTTTCACCGGCCCTCTGCCGTCCACTAAGTTCTGCTCCATGGCTTCTAAACCTTTCACCCGCCCTCTGCCGTCCACCAAATTCTGCTCCATGGCTTCTAAACCTTTCACCGGCCCTCTGCCGTCCACCAAATTCTGCTCCATGGCTTCTAAACCTTTCACCGGCCCTCTGCCGTCCACCAAATTCTGCTCCATGGCTTCTAAACCTTTCACCGGCCCTCTGCCGTCCACCAAATTCTGCTCCATGGCTTCTAAACCTTTCACCGGCCCTCTGCCGTCCACCAAATTCTGCTCCATGGCTTCTAAACCTGTCACCGGCCCTCTGCCGTCCACCAAATTCTGCTCCATGGCTTCTAAACCTTTCACCGGCCCTCTGCCGTCCACCAAATTCTGCTCCATGGCTTCTAAACCTTTCACCGGCCCTCTGCCGTCCACCAAATTCTGCTCCATGGCTTCTAAACCTTTCACCGGCCCTCTGCCGTCCACTAAGTTCTGCTCCATGGCTTCTAAACCTTTCACCGGCCCTCTGCCGTCCACCAAATTCTGCTCCATGGCTTCTAAACCTTTCACCGGCCCTCTGCCGTCCACCAAATTCTGCTCCATGGCTTCTAAACCTTTCACCGGCCCTCTGCCGTCCACCAAATTCTGCTCCATGGCTTCTAAACCTTTCACCGGCCCTCTGCCGTCCACCAAATTCTGCTCCATGGCTTCTAAACCTTTCACCGGCCCTCTGCCGTCCACCAAATTCTGCTCCATGGCTTCTAAACCTGTCACCGGCCCTCTGCCGTCCACCAAATTCTGCTCCATGGCTTCTAAACCTTTCACCGGCCCTCTGCCGTCCACCAAATTCTGCTCCATGGCTTCTAAACCTTTCACCGGCCCTCTGCCGTCCACCAAATTCTGCTCCATGGCTTCTAAACCTTTCACCGGCCCTCTGCCGTCCACCAAATTCTGCTCCATGGCTTCTAAACCTTTCACCGGCCCTCTGCCGTCCACCAAATTCTGCTCCATGGCTTCTAAACCTTTCACCGGCCCTCTGCCGTCCACCAAATTCTGCTCCTTGGCTTCTAAACCTTTCACCGGCCCTCTGCCGTCCACCAAATTCTGCTCCATGGCTTCTAAACCTTTCACCGGCCCTCTGCCGTCCACCAAATTCTGCTCCATGGCTTCTAAACCTTTCACCGGCCCTCTGCCGTCCACCAAATTCTGCTCCATGGCTTCTAAACCTTTCACCGGCCCTCTGCCGTCCACCAAATTCTGCTCCATGGCTTCTAAACCTTTCACCGGCCCTCTGCCGTCCACCAAATTCTGCTCCATGGCTTCTAAACCTTTCATCGGCCCTCTGCCGTCCACCAAATTCTGCTCCATGGCTTCTAAACCTTTCACCGGCCCTCTGCCGTCCACCAAATTCTGCTCCATGGCTTCTAAACCTTTCACCGGCCCTCTGCCGTCCACCAAATTCTGCTCCATGGCTTCTAAACCTGTCACCGGCCCTCTGCCGTCCACCAAATTCTGCTCCATGGCTTCTAAACCTTTCACCGGCCCTCTGCCGTCCACCAAATTCTGCTCCATGGCTTCTAAACCTTTCACCGGCCCTCTGCCGTCCACCAAATTCTGCTCCATGGCTTCTAAACCTTTCACCGGCCCTCTGCCGTCCACCAAATTCTGCTCCATGGCTTCTAAACCTTTCACCGGCCCTCTGCCGTCCACCAAATTCTGCTCCATGGCTTCTAAACCTTTCACCGGCCCTCTGCCGTCCACCAAATTCTGCTCCATGGCTTCTAAACCTTATATGGCTCCCTTTTAAACTATATTTAAGTTCTCAGGAGATGTATCAAGGGTCCCAACTGTAGAATGGCTAGGGGCCAGGAAAGGTCAAAGACCCAGGTCACAGGCCAACTACACTTAGAAGCACAGACCTTGCATTATACAATAGCTCCCCCTAGTGACTATTCCAGATAACAGGAATGTGGGATTGGGGCCTTGAATATGACCCGACTTGAACTCTCACTCAGAGAAGGTGCCATTACACATTTATATCCTCTCCCAACGACTTGATTTTAGTTGTCCTCATTAGTATAGTGGTCAGTATCCCCGCCTGTCACGCGGGAGACCGGGGTTCAATTCCCCGACGGGGAGTACTCAAATTTTCAAGAGCACTAGCATTAACTCTATACATGCAGCACTTTTAGGTTGCTTAGTTGTCCCCATTAGTACAGTGGTCAGTATCCCTGCCTATCACGCGGGAGACCAGGGTTCAATTCCCCGACTGGGAGAACTCAAATCTTCAAGAGCACTATCATTAACTCTATACATGCAGCACTTTTAGGCTCTCTTATTTTAAACAATTAGGGACCAAATTGCACTCTTGTTTAATATAACACCTTGCTCTAGGCTCTACACATTTTTTCCTTTAAA
This sequence comes from Notolepis coatsorum, assembly GCF_963971535.1. Lineage (NCBI taxonomy): Eukaryota > Metazoa > Chordata > Actinopteri > Aulopiformes > Paralepididae > Notolepis > Notolepis coatsorum. The sequence goes on along the minus strand of NC_140169.1, from coordinate 74,652,355 downwards.
TCTTTTTCTGTTTATTTCCTTCACAAGCTATCTCTCCCCCCCCCCCCCCGCCCCCTTTTTTCCTATGAGTGAACAGAAGTATTGGGGACAGACTAAATACCATCCCTGTGCCCGTGCCCACTCCAACACTTACTTAGTGTTGGGGAACAGTCCCCTAACCTAACCCTAACCCTAACCCTAACCCTACCCCTAACCCTAACCCTAACCGTCCACCAAATTCTGCTCCATGGCTTCTAAACCTTTCACCGGCCCTCTGCCGTCCACCAAATTCTGCTCCATGGCTTCTAAACCTTTCACCGGCCCTCTGCCGTCCACCAAATTCTGCTCCATGGCTTCTAAACCTTTCACCGGCCCTCTGCCGTCCACCAAATTCTGCTCCATGGCTTCTAAACCTTTCACCGGCCCTCTGCCGTCCACCAAATTCTGCTCCATGGCTTCTAAACCTTTCACCGGCCCTCTACCGTCCACCAAATTCTGCTCCATGGCTTCTAAACCTTTCACCGGCCCTCTGCCGTCCACCAAATTCTGCTCCATGGCTTCTAAACCTTTCACCGGCCCTCTGCCGTCCACCAAATTCTGCTCCATGGCTTCTAAACCTTTCACCGGCCCTCTGTCGTCCACCAAATTCTGCTCCATGGCTTCTAAACCTTTCACCGGCCCTCTGCCGTCCACCAAATTCTGCTCCATGGCTTCTAAACCTTTCACCGGCCCTCTGCCGTCCACCAAATTCTGCTCCATGGCTTCTAAACCTGTCACCGGCCCTCTGCCGTCCACCAAATTCTGCTCCATGGCTTCTAAACCTTTCACCGGCCCTCTGCCGTCCACCAAATTCTGCTCCATGGCTTCTAAACCTTTCACCGGCCCTCTGCCGTCCACCAAATTCTGCTCCATGGCTTCTAAACCTTTCACCGGCCCTCTGCCGTCCATCAAATTCTGCTCCATGGCTTCTAAACCTTTCACCGGCCCTCTGCCGTCCACCAAATTCTGCTCCATGGCTTCTAAACCTTTCACCGGCCCTCTGCCGTCCACCAAATTCTGCTCCATGGCTTCTAAACCTGTCACCGGCCCTCTGCCGTCCACCAAATTCTGCTCCATGGCTTCTAAACCTTTCACCGGCCCTCTGCCGTCCACCAAATTCTGCTCCATGGCTTCTAAACCTTTCACCGGCCCTCTGCCGTCCACCAAATTCTGCTCCATGGCTTCTAAACCTTTCACCGGCCCTCTGCCGTCCATCAAATTCTGCTCCATGGCTTCTAAACCTTTCACCGGCCCTCTGCGGTCCACCAAATTCTGCTCCATGGCTTCTAAACCTTTCACCGGCCCTCTGCCGTCCACCAAATTCTGCTCCATGGCTTCTAAACCTTTCACCGGCCCTCTGCCGTCCACCAAATTCTGCTCCATGGCTTCTAAACCTTTCACCGGCCCTCTGCCGTCCACCAAATTCTGCTCCATGGCTTCTAAACCTTTCACCGGCCCTCTGCCGTCCACCAAATTCTGCTCCATGGCTTCTAAACCTTTCACCGGCCCTCTGCCGTCCACCAAATTCTGCTCCATGGCTTCTAAACCTTATATGGCTCCCTTTTAAACTATATTTAAGTTCTCAGGAGATGTATCAAGGGTCCCAACTGTAGAATGGCTACGGGCCAGGAAAGGTCAAAGACCCAGGTCACAGGCCAACTGCACTTAAAAGCACAGACCTTGCATTATACAATAGCTCCCCCTAGTGACTATTCCAGATAACAGGAATGTGGGATTGGGGCCTTGAATATGACCCGACTTGAACTCTCACTCAGAGAAGGTGCCATTACACATGTATATTCTCTCCCAATGTATTGATTTCAGTTGTCCTCATTAGTATAGTGGTCAGTATCCCCGCCTGTCACGCGGGAGACCGGGGTTCAATTCCCTGACGGGGAGAACTCAAATTTTCAAGAGCACTAGCATTAACTCTATACATGCAGCACTTTTAGGCTCTCTTATTTTAAACAATTAGGGACCAAATTGCACTCTTGTTTAATATAACACCTTGCTCTAGGCTCTACACATTTTTTCCTTTAAATCTTTTTCTGTTTATTTCCTTCACAAGCTATCTCTTCCCCCCCCCCCCCGCCCCCTTTTTTCCTATGAGTGAACAGAAGTATTGGGGACAGACTAAATACCATCCCTGTGCCCGTGCCCACTCCAACACATACTTAGTGTTGGGGAACAGTCCCCTAACCTAACCCTAACCCTAACCCTAACCCTAACCCTAACCCTAACCGTCCACCAAATTCTGCTCCATGGCTTCTAAACCTTTCACCGGCCCTCTGCCGTCCACCAAATTCTGCTCCATGGCTTCTAAACCTTTCACCGGCCCTCTGCCGTCCACCAAATTCTGCTCCATGGCTTCTAAACCTTTCACCGGCCCTCTGCCGTCCACCAAATTCTGCTCCTTGGCTTCTAAACCTTTCACCGGCCCTCTGCCGTCCACCAAATTCTGCTCCATGGCTTCTAAACCTTTCACCGGCCCTCTGCCGTCCACCAAATTCTGCTCCATGGCTTCTAAACCTTTCACCGGCCCTCTGCCGTCCACCAAATTCTGCTCCATGGCTTCTAAACCTTTCACCGGCCCTCTGCCGTCCACCAAATTCTGCTCCATGGCTTCTAAACCTTTCACCGGCCCTCTGCCGTCCACCAAATTCTGCTCCATGGCTTCTAAACCTTTCATCGGCCCTCTGCCGTCCACCAAATTCTGCTCCATGGCTTCTAAACCTTTCACCGGCCCTCTACCGTCCACCAAATTCTGCTCCATGGCTTCTAAACCTTTCACCGGCCCTCTGCCGTCCACCAAATTCTGCTCCATGGCTTCTAAACCTTTCACCGGCCCTCTGCCGTCCACCAAATTCTGCTCCATGGCTTCTAAACCTTTCACCGGCCCTCTGTCGTCCACCAAATTCTGCTCCATGGCTTCTAAACCTTTCACCGGCCCTCTGCCGTCCACCAAATTCTGCTCCATGGCTTCTAAACCTTTCACCGGCCCTCTGCCGTCCACCAAATTCTGCTCCATGGCTTCTAAACCTGTCACCGGCCCTCTGCCGTCCACCAAATTCTGCTCCATGGCTTCTAAACCTTTCACCGGCCCTCTGCCGTCCACCAAATTCTGCTCCATGGCTTCTAAACCTTTCACCGGCCCTCTGCCGTCCACCAAATTCTGCTCCATGGCTTCTAAACCTTTCACCGGCCCTCTGCCGTACACCAAATTCTGCTCCATGGCTTCTAAACCTTTCACCGGCCCTCTGCCGTCCACCAAATTCTGCTCCATGGCTTCTAAACCTTTCACCGGCCCTCTGCCGTCCACCAAATTCTGCTCCATGGCTTCTAAACCTTTCACCGGCCCTCTGCCGTCCACCAAATTCTGCTCCATGGCTTCTAAACCTTTCACCGGCCCTCTGCCGTCCACCAAATTCTGCTCCATGGCTTCTAAACCTTTCACCGGCCCTCTGCCGTCCACCAAATTCTGCTCCATGGCTTCTAAACCTTTCACCGGCCCTCTGCCGTCCACCAAATTCTGCTCCATGGCTTCTAAACCTTATATGGCTCCCTTTTAAACTATATTTAAGTTCTCAGGAGATGTATCAAGGGTCCCAACTGTAGAATGGCTAGGGGCCAGGAAAGGTCAAAGACCCAGGTCACAGGCCAACTGCACTTAAAAGCACAGACCTTGCATTATACAATAGCTCCCCCTAGTGACTATTCCAGATAACAGGAATGTGGGATTGGGGCCTTGAATATGACCCGACTTGAACTCTCACTCAGAGAAGGTGCCATTACACATGTATATTCTCTCCCAATGTATTGATTTCAGTTGTCCTCATTAGTATAGTGGTCAGTATCCCCGCCTGTCACGCGGGAGACCGGGGTTCAATTCCCTGACGGGGAGAACTCAAATTTTCAAGAGCACTAGCATTAACTCTATACATGCAGCACTTTTAGGCTCTCTTATTTTAAACAATTAGGGACCAAATTGCACTCTTGTTTAATATAACACCTTGCTCTAGGCTCTACACATTTTTTCCTTTAAATCTTTTTCTGTTTATTTCCTTCACAAGCTATCTCTTCCCCCCCCCCCCCCCGCCCCCTTTTTTCCTATGAGTGAACAGAAGTATTGGGGACAGACTAAATACCATCCCTGTGCCCGTGCCCACTCCAACACATACTTAGTGTTGGGGAACAGTCCCCTAACCTAACCCTAACCCTAACCCTAACCCTAACCCTAACCCTAACCCTAACCGTCCACCAAATTCTGCTCCATGGCTTCTAAACCTTTCACCGGCCCTCTGCCGTCCACCAAATTCTGCTCCATGGCTTCTAAACCTTTCACCGGCCCTCTGCCGTCCACCAAATTCTGCTCCATGGCTTCTAAACCTTTCACCGGCCCTCTGCCGTCCACCAAATTCTGCTCCTTGGCTTCTAAACCTTTCACCGGCCCTCTGCCGTCCACCAAATTCTGCTCCATGGCTTCTAAACCTTTCACCGGCCCTCTGCCGTCCACCAAATTCTGCTCCATGGCTTCTAAACCTTTCACCGGCCCTCTGCCGTCCACCAAATTCTGCTCCATGGCTTCTAAACCTTTCACCGGCCCTCTGCCGTCCACCAAATTCTGCTCCATGGCTTCTAAACCTTTCACCGGCCCTCTGCCGTCCACCAAATTCTGCTCCATGGCTTCTAAACCTTTCATCGGCCCTCTGCCGTCCACCAAATTCTGCTCCATGGCTTCTAAACCTTTCACCGGCCCTCTGCCGTCCACCAAATTCTGCTCCATGGCTTCTAAACCTTTCACCGGCCCTCTGCCGTCCACCAAATTCTGCTCCATGGCTTCTAAACCTGTCACCGGCCCTCTGCCGTCCACCAAATTCTGCTCCATGGCTTCTAAACCTTTCACCGGCCCTCTGCCGTCCACCAAATTCTGCTCCATGGCTTCTAAACCTTTCACCGGCCCTCTGCCGTCCACCAAATTCTGCTCCATGGCTTCTAAACCTTTCACCGGCCCTCTGCCGTCCACCAAATTCTGCTCCATGGCTTCTAAACCTTTCACCGGCCCTCTGCCGTCCACCAAATTCTGCTCCATGGCTTCTAAACCTTATATGGCTCCCTTTTAAACTATATTTAAGTTCTCAGGAGATGTATCAAGGGTCCCAACTGTAGAATGGCTAGGGGCCAGGAAAGGTCAAAGACCCAGGTCACAGGCCAACTACACTTAGAAGCACAGACCTTGCATTATACAATAGCTCCCCCTAGTGACTATTCCAGATAACAGGAATGTGGGATTGGGGCCTTGAATATGACCCGACTTGAACTCTCACTCAGAGAAGGTGCCATTACACATTTATATCCTCTCCCAACGACTTGATTTTAGTTGTCCTCATTAGTATAGTGGTCAGTATCCCCGCCTGTCACGCGGGAGACCGGGGTTCAATTCCCCGACGGGGAGTACTCAAATTTTCAAGAGCACTAGCATTAACTCTATACATGCAGCACTTTTAGGTTGCTTAGTTGTCCCCATTAGTACAGTGGTCAGTATCCCTGCCTATCACGCGGGAGACCAGGGTTCAATTCCCCGACTGGGAGAACTCAAATCTTCAAGAGCACTATCATTAACTCTATACATGCAGCACTTTTAGGCTCTCTTATTTTAAACAATTAGGGACCAAATTGCACTCTTGTTTAATATAACACCTTGCTCTAGGCTCTACACATTTTTTCCTTTAAATCTTTTTCTGTTTATTTCCTTCACAAGCTATCTCTCCCCCCCCCCCCCCGCCCCCTTTTTTCCTATGAGTGAACAGAAGTATTGGGGACAGACTAAATACCATCCCTGTGCCCGTGCCCACTCCAACACTTACTTAGTGTTGGGGAACAGTCCCCTAACCTAACCCTAACCCTAACCCTAACCCTACCCCTAACCCTAACCCTAACCGTCCACCAAATTCTGCTCCATGGCTTCTAAACCTTTCACCGGCCCTCTGCCGTCCACCAAATTCTGCTCCATGGCTTCTAAACCTTTCACCGGCCCTCTGCCGTCCACCAAATTCTGCTCCATGGCTTCTAAACCTTTCACCGGCCCTCTGCCGTCCACCAAATTCTGCTCCATGGCTTCTAAACCTTTCACCGGCCCTCTGCCGTCCACCAAATTCTGCTCCATGGCTTCTAAACCTTTCACCGGCCCTCTACCGTCCACCAAATTCTGCTCCATGGCTTCTAAACCTTTCACCGGCCCTCTGCCGTCCACCAAATTCTGCTCCATGGCTTCTAAACCTTTCACCGGCCCTCTGCCGTCCACCAAATTCTGCTCCATGGCTTCTAAACCTTTCACCGGCCCTCTGTCGTCCACCAAATTCTGCTCCATGGCTTCTAAACCTTTCACCGGCCCTCTGCCGTCCACCAAATTCTGCTCCATGGCTTCTAAACCTTTCACCGGCCCTCTGCCGTCCACCAAATTCTGCTCCATGGCTTCTAAACCTGTCACCGGCCCTCTGCCGTCCACCAAATTCTGCTCCATGGCTTCTAAACCTTTCACCGGCCCTCTGCCGTCCACCAAATTCTGCTCCATGGCTTCTAAACCTTTCACCGGCCCTCTGCCGTCCACCAAATTCTGCTCCATGGCTTCTAAACCTTTCACCGGCCCTCTGCCGTCCATCAAATTCTGCTCCATGGCTTCTAAACCTTTCACCGGCCCTCTGCCGTCCACCAAATTCTGCTCCATGGCTTCTAAACCTTTCACCGGCCCTCTGCCGTCCACCAAATTCTGCTCCATGGCTTCTAAACCTGTCACCGGCCCTCTGCCGTCCACCAAATTCTGCTCCATGGCTTCTAAACCTTTCACCGGCCCTCTGCCGTCCACCAAATTCTGCTCCATGGCTTCTAAACCTTTCACCGGCCCTCTGCCGTCCACCAAATTCTGCTCCATGGCTTCTAAACCTTTCACCGGCCCTCTGCCGTCCATCAAATTCTGCTCCATGGCTTCTAAACCTTTCACCGGCCCTCTGCGGTCCACCAAATTCTGCTCCATGGCTTCTAAACCTTTCACCGGCCCTCTGCCGTCCACCAAATTCTGCTCCATGGCTTCTAAACCTTTCACCGGCCCTCTGCCGTCCACCAAATTCTGCTCCATGGCTTCTAAACCTTTCACCGGCCCTCTGCCGTCCACCAAATTCTGCTCCATGGCTTCTAAACCTTTCACCGGCCCTCTGCCGTCCACCAAATTCTGCTCCATGGCTTCTAAACCTTTCACCGGCCCTCTGCCGTCCACCAAATTCTGCTCCATGGCTTCTAAACCTTATATGGCTCCCTTTTAAACTATATTTAAGTTCTCAGGAGATGTATCAAGGGTCCCAACTGTAGAATGGCTACGGGCCAGGAAAGGTCAAAGACCCAGGTCACAGGCCAACTGCACTTAAAAGCACAGACCTTGCATTATACAATAGCTCCCCCTAGTGACTATTCCAGATAACAGGAATGTGGGATTGGGGCCTTGAATATGACCCGACTTGAACTCTCACTCAGAGAAGGTGCCATTACACATGTATATTCTCTCCCAATGTATTGATTTCAGTTGTCCTCATTAGTATAGTGGTCAGTATCCCCGCCTGTCACGCGGGAGACCGGGGTTCAATTCCCTGACGGGGAGAACTCAAATTTTCAAGAGCACTAGCATTAACTCTATACATGCAGCACTTTTAGGCTCTCTTATTTTAAACAATTAGGGACCAAATTGCACTCTTGTTTAATATAACACCTTGCTCTAGGCTCTACACATTTTTTCCTTTAAATCTTTTTCTGTTTATTTCCTTCACAAGCTATCTCTTCCCCCCCCCCCCCGCCCCCTTTTTTCCTATGAGTGAACAGAAGTATTGGGGACAGACTAAATACCATCCCTGTGCCCGTGCCCACTCCAACACATACTTAGTGTTGGGGAACAGTCCCCTAACCTAACCCTAACCCTAACCCTAACCCTAACCCTAACCCTAACCGTCCACCAAATTCTGCTCCATGGCTTCTAAACCTTTCACCGGCCCTCTGCCGTCCACCTAATTCTGCTCCATGGCTTCTAAACCTTTCACCGGCCCTCTGCCGTCCACCTAATTCTGCTCCATGGCTTCTAAACCTTTCACCGGCCCTCTGCCGTCCACCAAATTCTGCTCCATGGCTTCTAAACCTTTCACCGGCCCTCTGCCGTCCACCTAATTCTGCTCCATGGCTTCTAAACCTTTCACCGGCCCTCTGCCGTCCACCAAATTCTGCTCCATGGCTTCTAAACCTTTCACCGGCCCTCTGCCGTCCACCAAATTCTGCTCCATGGCTTCTAAACCTTTCACCGGCCCTCTGCCGTCCACCAAATTCTGCTCCATGGCTTCTAAACCTTTCACCGGCCCTCTGCCGTCCACTAAGTTCTGCTCCATGGTTTCTAAACCTTTCACCGGCCCTCTGCCGTCCACCAAATTCTGCTCCATGGCTTCTAAACCTTTCACCGGCCCTCTGCCGTCCACCAAATTCTGCTCCATGGCTTCTAAACCTTTCACCGGCCCTCTGCCGTCCACCAAATTCTGCTCCATGGCTTCTAAACCTTTCACCGGCCCTCTGCCGTCCACCAAATTCTGCTCCATGGCTTCTAAACCTTTCACCGGCCCTCTGCCGTCCACCAAATTCTGCTCCATGGCTTCTAAACCTGTCACCGGCCCTCTGCCGTCCACCAAATTCTGCTCCATGGCTTCTAAACCTTTCACCGGCCCTCTGCCGTCCACCAAATTCTGCTCCATGGCTTCTAAACCTTTCACCGGCCCTCTGCCGTCCACCAAATTCTGCTCCATGGCTTCTAAACCTTTCACCGGCCCTCTGCCGTCCACCAAATTCTGCTCCATGGCTTCTAAACCTTTCACCGGCCCTCTGCCGTCCACCAAATTCTGCTCCATGGCTTCTAAACCTTTCACCGGCCCTCTGCCGTCCACCAAATTCTGCTCCTTGGCTTCTAAACCTTTCACCGGCCCTCTGCCGTCCACCAAATTCTGCTCCATGGCTTCTAAACCTTTCACCGGCCCTCTGCCGTCCACCAAATTCTGCTCCATGGCTTCTAAACCTTTCACCGGCCCTCTGCCGTCCACCAAATTCTGCTCCATGGCTTCTAAACCTTTCACCGGCCCTCTGCCGTCCACCAAATTCTGCTCCATGGCTTCTAAACCTTTCACCGGCCCTCTGCCGTCCACCAAATTCTGCTCCATGGCTTCTAAACCTTTCATCGGCCCTCTGCCGTCCACCAAATTCTGCTCCATGGCTTCTAAACCTTTCACCGGCCCTCTACCGTCCACCAAATTCTGCTCCATGGCTTCTAAACCTTTCACCGGCCCTCTGCCGTCCACCAAATTCTGCTCCATGGCTTCTAAACCTTTCACCGGCCCTCTGCCGTCCACCAAATTCTGCTCCATGGCTTCTAAACCTTTCACCGGCCCTCTGTCGTCCACCAAATTCTGCTCCATGGCTTCTAAACCTTTCACCGGCCCTCTGCCGTCCACCAAATTCTGCTCCATGGCTTCTAAACCTTTCACCGGCCCTCTGCCGTCCACCAAATTCTGCTCCATGGCTTCTAAACCTGTCACCGGCCCTCTGCCGTCCACCAAATTCTGCTCCATGGCTTCTAAACCTTTCACCGGCCCTCTGCCGTCCACCAAATTCTGCTCCATGGCTTCTAAACCTTTCACCGGCCCTCTGCCGTCCACCAAATTCTGCTCCATGGCTTCTAAACCTTTCACCGGCCCTCTGCCGTACACCAAATTCTGCTCCATGGCTTCTAAACCTTTCACCGGCCCTCTGCCGTCCACCAAATTCTGCTCCATGGCTTCTAAACCTTTCACCGGCCCTCTGCCGTCCACCAAATTCTGCTCCATGGCTTCTAAACCTTTCACCGGCCCTCTGCCGTCCACCAAATTCTGCTCCATGGCTTCTAAACCTTTCACCGGCCCTCTGCCGTCCACCAAATTCTGCTCCATGGCTTCTAAACCTTTCACCGGCCCTCTGCCGTCCACCAAATTCTGCTCCATGGCTTCTAAACCTTTCACCGGCCCTCTGCCGTCCACCAAATTCTGCTCCATGGCTTCTAAACCTTATATGGCTCCCTTTTAAACTATATTTAAGTTCTCAGGAGATGTATCAAGGGTCCCAACTGTAGAATGGCTAGGGGCCAGGAAAGGTCAAAGACCCAGGTCACAGGCCAACTGCACTTAAAAGCACAGACCTTGCATTATACAATAGCTCCCCCTAGTGACTATTCCAGATAACAGGAATGTGGGATTGGGGCCTTGAATATGACCCGACTTGAACTCTCACTCAGAGAAGGTGCCATTACACATGTATATTCTCTCCCAATGTATTGATTTCAGTTGTCCTCATTAGTATAGTGGTCAGTATCCCCGCCTGTCACGCGGGAGACCGGGGTTCAATTCCCTGACGGGGAGAACTCAAATTTTCAAGAGCACTAGCATTAACTCTATACATGCAGCACTTTTAGGCTCTCTTATTTTAAACAATTAGGGACCAAATTGCACTCTTGTTTAATATAACACCTTGCTCTAGGCTCTACACATTTTTTCCTTTAAATCTTTTTCTGTTTATTTCCTTCACAAGCTATCTCTTCCCCCCCCCCCCCCCGCCCCCTTTTTTCCTATGAGTGAACAGAAGTATTGGGGACAGACTAAATACCATCCCTGTGCCCGTGCCCACTCCAACACATACTTAGTGTTGGGGAACAGTCCCCTAACCTAACCCTAACCCTAACCCTAACCCTAACCCTAACCCTAACCCTAACCGTCCACCAAATTCTGCTCCATGGCTTCTAAACCTTTCACCGGCCCTCTGCCGTCCACCAAATTCTGCTCCATGGCTTCTAAACCTTTCACCGGCCCTCTGCCGTCCACCAAATTCTGCTCCATGGCTTCTAAACCTTTCACCGGCCCTCTGCCGTCCACCAAATTCTGCTCCATGGCTTCTAAACCTTTCACCGGCCCTCTGCCGTCCACCAAATTCTGCTCCATGGCTTCTAAACCTTTCACCGGCCCTCTGCCGTCCACCAAATTCTGCTCCATGGCTTCTAAACCTGTCACCGGCCCTCTGCCGTCCACCAAATTCTGCTCCATGGCTTCTAAACCTTTCACCGGCCCTCTGCCGTCCACCAAATTCTGCTCCATGGCTTCTAAACCTTTCACCGGCCCTCTGCCGTCCACCAAATTCTGCTCCATGGCTTCTAAACCTTTCACCGGCCCTCTGCCGTCCACCAAATTCTGCTCCATGGCTTCTAAACCTTTCACCGGCCCTCTGCCGTCCACCAAATTCTGCTCCATGGCTTCTAAACCTTTCACCGGCCCTCTGCCGTCCACCAAATTCTGCTCCATGGCTTCTAAACCTTTCACCGGCCCTCTGCCGTCCACCAAATTCTGCTCCATGGCTTCTAAACCTTTCACCGGCCCTCTGCCGTCCACCAAATTCTGCTCCATGGCTTCTAAACCTGTCACCGGCCCTCTGCCGTCCACCAAATTCTGCTCCATGGCTTCTAAACCTTTCACCGGCCCTCTGCCGTCCACCAAATTCTGCTCCATGGCTTCTAAACCTTTCACCGGCCCTCTGCCGTCCACCAAATTCTGCTCCATGGCTTCTAAACCTTTCACCGGCCCTCTGCCGTCCACCAAATTCTGCTCCATGGCTTCTAAACCTTTCACCGGCCCTCTGCCGTCCACCAAATTCTGCTCCATGGCTTCTAAACCTTATATGGCTCCCTTTTAAACTATATTTAAGTTCTCAGGAGATGTATCAAGGGTCCCAACTGTAGAATGGCTAGGGGCCAGGAAAGGTCAAAGACCCAGGTCACAGGCCAACTGCACTTAGAAGCACAGACCTTGCATTATACAATAGCTCCCCCTAGTGACTATTCCAGATAACAGGAATGTGGGATTGGGGCCTTGAATATGACCCGACTTGAACTCTCACTCAGAGAAGGTGCCATTACACATTTATATCCTCTCCCAATGACTTGATTTTAGTTGTCCTCATTAGTATAGTGGTCAGTATCCCCGCCTGTCACGCGGGAGACCGGGGTTCAATTCCCCGACGGGGAGAACTCAAATTTTCAAGAGCACTAGCATTAACTCTATACATGCAGCACTTTAAGGATGCTTAGTTGTCCCCATTAGTACAGTGGTCAGTATCCCCGCCTATCACGCGGGAGACCAGGGTTCAATTCCCCGACTGGGAGAACTCAAATCTTCAAGAGCACTATCATTAACTCTATACATGCAGCACTTTTAGGCTCTCTTATTTTAAACAATTAGGGACCAAATTGCACTCTTGTTTAATATAACACCTTGCTCTAGGCTCTACACATTTTTTCCTTTAAATCTTTTTCTGTTTATTTCCTTCACAAGCTATCTCTTCCCCCCCCCCCCGCCCCCTTTTTTCCTATGAGTGAACAGAAGTATTGGGGACAGACTAAATACCATCCCTGTGCCCGTGCCCACTCCAACACTTACTTAGTGTTGGGGAACAGTCCCCTAACCTAACCCTAACCCTAACCCTAACCCTAACTCTAACCCTAACCCTAACCCTAACCGTCCACCAAATTCTGCTCCATGGCTTCTAAACCTTTCACCGGCCCTCTGCCGTCCACCAAATTCTGCTCCATGGCTTCTAAACCTTTCACCGGCCCTCTGCCGTCCACCAAATTCTGCTCCATGGCTTCTAAACCTTTCACCGGCCCTCTGCCGTCCACCAAATTCTGCTCCATGGCTTCTAAACCTTTCACCGGCCCTCTGCCGTCCACCAAATTCTGCTCCATGGCTTCTAAACCTTTCACCGGCCCTCTGCCGTCCACCAAGTTCTGCTCCATGGCTTCTAAACCTTTCACCGGCCCTCTGCCGTCCACCAAATTCTGCTCCATGGCTTCTAAACCTTTCACCGGCCCTCTGCCGTCCACCAAATTCTGCTCCATGGCTTCTAAACCTTTCACCGGCCCTCTGCCGTCCACCAAATTCTGCTCCATGGCTTCTAAACCTTTCACCGGCCCTCTGCCGTCCACCAAATTCTGCTCCATGGCTTCTAAACCTTTCACCGGCCCTCTGCCGTCCACCAAATTCTGCTCCATGGCTTCTAAACCTGTCACCGGCCCTCTGCCGTCCACCAAATTCTGCTCCATGGCTTCTAAACCTTTCACCGGCCCTCTGCCGTCCACCAAATTCTGCTCCATGGCTTCTAAACCTTTCACCGGCCCTCTGCCGTCCACCAAATTCTGCTCCATGGCTTCTAAACCTTTCACCGGCCCTCTGCCGTCCACCAAATTCTGCTCCATGGCTTCTAAACCTTTCACCGGCCCTCTGCCGTCCACCAAATTCTGCTCCATGGCTTCTAAACCTTATATGGCTCCCTTTTAAACTATATTTAAGTTCTCAGGAGATGTATCAAGGGTCCCAACTGTAGAATGGCTAGGGGCCAGGAAAGGTCAAAGACCCAGGTCACAGGCCAACTGCACTTAGAAGCACAGACCTTGCATTATACAATAGCTCCCCCTAGTGACTATTCCAGATAACAGGAATGTGGGATTGGGGCCTTGAATATGACCCGACTTGAACTCTCACTCAGAGAAGGTGCCATTACACATTTATATCCTCTCCCAATGACTTGATTTTAGTTGTCCTCATTAGTATAGTGGTCAGTATCCCCGCCTGTCACGCGGGAGACCGGGGTTCAATTCCCCGACGGGGAGTACTCAAATTTTCAAGAGCACTAGCATTAACTCTATACATGCAGCACTTTTAGGTTGCTTAGTTGTCCCCATTAGTACAGTGGTCAGTATCCCTGCCTATCACGCGGGAGACCAGGGTTCAATTCCCCGACTGGGAGAACTCAAATCTTCAAGAGCACTATCATTAACTCTATACATGCAGCACTTTTAGGCTCTCTTATTTTAAACAATTAGGGACCAAATTGCACTCTTGTTTAATATAACACCTTGCTCTAGGCTCTACACATTTTTTCCTTTAAATCTTTTTCTGTTTATTTCCTTCACAAGCTATCTCTTCCCCCCCCCCCCGCCCCCTTTTTTCCTATGAGTGAACAGAAGTATTGGGGACAGACTAAATACCATCCCTGTGCCCGTGCCCACTCCAACACTTACTTAGTGTTGGGGAACAGTCCCCTAACCTAACCCTAACCCTAACCCTAACCCTACCCCTAACCCTAACCCTAACCGTCCACCAAATTCTGCTCCATGGCTTCTAAACCTTTCACCGGCCCTCTGCCGTCCACCAAATTCTGCTCCATGGCTTCTAAACCTTTCACCGGCCCTCTGCCGTCCACCAAATTCTGCTCCATGGCTTCTAAACCTTTCACCGGCCCTCTGCCGTCCACCAAATTCTGCTCCATGGCTTCTAAACCTTTCACCGGCCCTCTGCCGTCCACCAAATTCTGCTCCATGGCTTCTAAACCTTTCACCGGCCCTCTACCGTCCACCAAATTCTGCTCCATGGCTTCTAAACCTTTCACCGGCCCTCTGCCGTCCACCAAATTCTGCTCCATGGCTTCTAAACCTTTCACCGGCCCTCTGCCGTCCACCAAATTCTGCTCCATGGCTTCTAAACCTTTCACCGGCCCTCTGCCGTCCACCAAATTCTGCTCCATGGCTTCTAAACCTTTCACCGGCCCTCTGCCGTCCACCAAATTCTGCTCCATGGCTTCTAAACCTTTCACCGGCCCTCTGCCGTCCACCAAATTCTGCTCCATGGCTTCTAAACCTGTCACCGGCCCTCTGCCGTCCACCAAATTCTGCTCCATGGCTTCTAAACCTTTCACCGGCCCTCTGCCGTCCACCAAATTCTGCTCCATGGCTTCTAAACCTTTCACCGGCCCTCTGCCGTCCACCAAATTCTGCTCCATGGCTTCTAAACCTTTCACCGGCCCTCTGCCGTCCACCAAATTCTGCTCCATGGCTTCTAAACCTTTCACCGGCCCTCTGCCGTCCACCAAATTCTGCTCCATGGCTTCTAAACCTTTCACCGGCCCTCTGCCGTCCACCAAATTCTGCTCCATGGCTTCTAAACCTTTCACCGGCCCTCTGCCGTCCACCAAATTCTGCTCCATGGCTTCTAAACCTTTCACCGGCCCTCTGCCGTCCACCAAATTCTGCTCCATGGCTTCTAAACCTTTCACCGGCCCTCTGCCGTCCACCAAATTCTGCTCCATGGCTTCTAAACCTTTCACCGGCCCTCTGCCGTCCACCAAATTCTGCTCCATGGCTTCTAAACCTTATATGGCTCCCTTTTAAACTATATTTAAGTTCTCAGGAGATGTATCAAGGGTCCCAACTGTAGAATGGCTAGGGGCCAGGAAAGGTCAAAGACCCAGGTCACAGGCCAACTGCACTTAAAAGCACAGACCTTGCATTATACAATAGCTCCCCCTAGTGACTATTCCAGATAACAGGAATGTGGGATTGGGGCCTTGAATATGACCCGACTTGAACTCTCACTCAGAGAAGGTGCCATTACACATGTATATTCTCTCCCAATGTATTGATTTCAGTTGTCCTCATTAGTATAGTGGTCAGTATCCCCGCCTGTCACGCGGGAGACCGGGGTTCAATTCCCTGACGGGGAGAACTCAAATTTTCAAGAGCACTAGCATTAACTCTATACATGCAGCACTTTTAGGCTCTCTTATTTTAAACAATTAGGGACCAAATTGCACTCTTGTTTAATATAACACCTTGCTCTAGGCTCTACACATTTTTTCCTTTAAATCTTTTTCTGTTTATTTCCTTCACAAGCTATCTCTTCCCCCCCCCCCCCCCCCGCCCCCTTTTTTCCTATGAGTGAACAGAAGTATTGGGGACAGACTAAATACCATCCCTGTGCCCGTGCCCACTCCAACACATACTTAGTGTTGGGGAACAGTCCCCTAACCTAACCCTAACCCTAACCCTAACCCTAACCCTAACCCTAACCCTAACCGTCCACCAAATTCTGCTCCATGGCTTCTAAACCTTTCACCGGCCCTCTGCCGTCCACCAAATTCTGCTCCATGGCTTCTAAACCTTTCACCGGCCCTCTGCCGTCCACCAAATTCTGCTCCATGGCTTCTAAACCTTTCACCGGCCCTCTGCCGTCCACCAAATTCTGCTCCATGGCTTCTAAACCTTTCACCGGCCCTCTGCCGTCCACCAAATTCTGCTCCATGGCTTCTAAACCTTTCACCGGCCCTCTGCCGTCCACCAAATTCTGCTCCATGGCTTCTAAACCTGTCACCGGCCCTCTGCCGTCCACCAAATTCTGCTCCATGGCTTCTAAACCTTTCACCGGCCCTCTGCCGTCCACCAAATTCTGCTCCATGGCTTCTAAACCTTTCACCGGCCCTCTGCCGTCCACCAAATTCTGCTCCATGGCTTCTAAACCTTTCACCGGCCCTCTGCCGTCCACCAAATTCTGCTCCATGGCTTCTAAACCTTTCACCGGCCCTCTGCCGTCCACCAAATTCTGCTCCATGGCTTCTAAACCTTTCACCGGCCCTCTGCCGTCCACCAAATTCTGCTCCATGGCTTCTAAACCTTTCACCGGCCCTCTGCCGTCCACCAAATTCTGCTCCATGGCTTCTAAACCTTTCACCGGCCCTCTGCCGTCCACCAAATTCTGCTCCATGGCTTCTAAACCTTTCACCGGCCCTCTGCCGTCCACCAAATTCTGCTCCATGGCTTCTAAACCTGTCACCGGCCCTCTGCTGTCCACCAAATTCTGCTCCATGGCTTCTAAACCTTTCACCGGCCCTCTGCCGTCCACCAAATTCTGCTCCATGGCTTCTAAACCTTTCACCGGCCCTCTGCCGTCCACCAAATTCTGCTCCATGGCTTCTAAACCTTTCACCGGCCCTCTGCCGTCCACCAAATTCTGCTCCATGGCTTCTAAACCTTATATGGCTCCCTTTTAAACTATATTTAAGTTCTCAGGAGATGTATCAAGGGTCCCAACTGTAGAATGGCTAGGGGCCAGGAAAGGTCAAAGACCCAGGTCACAGGCCAACTGCACTTAAAAGCACAGACCTTGCATTATACAATAGCTCCCCCTAGTGACTATTCCAGATAACAGGAATGTGGGATTGGGGCCTTGAATATGACCCGACTTGAACTCTCACTCAGAGAAGGTGCCATTACACATGTATATTCTCTCCCAATGTATTGATTTCAGTTGTCCTCATTAGTATAGTGGTCAGTATCCCCGCCTGTCACGCGGGAGACCGGGGTTCAATTCCCTGACGGGGAGAACTCAAATTTTCAAGAGCACTAGCATTAACTCTATACATGCAGCACTTTTAGGCTCTCTTATTTTAAACAATTAGGGACCAAATTGCACTCTTGTTTAATATAACACCTTGCTCTAGGCTCTACACATTTTTTCCTTTAAATCTTTTTCTGTTTATTTCCTTCACAAGCTATCTCTTCCCCCCCCCCCCCCCCCCGCCCCCTTTTTTCCTATGAGTGAACAGAAGTATTGGGGACAGACTAAATACCATCCCTGTGCCCGTGCCCACTCCAACACATACTTAGTGTTGGGGAACAGTCCCCTAACCTAACCCTAACCCTAACCCTAACCCTAACCCTAACCCTAACCGTCCACCAAATTCTGCTCCATGGCTTCTAAACCTTTCACCGGCCCTCTGCCGTCCACCAAATTCTGCTCCATGGCTTCTAAACCTTTCACCGGCCCTCTGCCGTCCACCAAATTCTGCTCCATGGCTTCTAAACCTTTCACCGGCCCTCTGCCGTCCACCAAATTCTGCTCCATGGCTTCTAAACCTTTCACCGGCCCTCTGCCGTCCACCAAATTCTGCTCCATGGCTTCTAAACCTTTCACCGGCCCTCTGCCGTCCACCAAATTCTGCTCCATGGCTTCTAAACCTGTCACCGGCCCTCTGCCGTCCACCAAATTCTGCTCCATGGCTTCTAAACCTTTCACCGGCCCTCTGCCGTCCACCAAATTCTGCTCCATGGCTTCTAAACCTTTCACCGGCCCTCTGCCGTCCACCAAATTCTGCTCCATGGCTTCTAAACCTTTCACCGGCCCTCTGCCGTCCACCAAATTCTGCTCCATGGCTTCTAAACCTTTCACCGGCCCTCTGCCGTCCACCAAATTCTGCTCCATGGCTTCTAAACCTTTCACCGGCCCTCTGCCGTCCACCAAATTCTGCTCCATGGCTTCTAAACCTTTCACCGGCCCTCTGCCGTCCACCAAATTCTGCTCCATGGCTTCTAAACCTTTCACCGGCCCTCTGCCGTCCACCAAATTCTGCTCCATGGCTTCTAAACCTTTCACCGGCCCTCTGCCGTCCACCAAATTCTGCTCCATGGCTTCTAAACCTGTCACCGGCCCTCTGCTGTCCACCAAATTCTGCTCCATGGCTTCTAAACCTTTCACCGGCCCTCTGCCGTCCACCAAATTCTGCTCCATGGCTTCTAAACCTTTCACCGGCCCTCTGCCGTCCACCAAATTCTGCTCCATGGCTTCTAAACCTTTCACCGGCCCTCTGCCGTCCACCAAATTCTGCTCCATGGCTTCTAAACCTTTCACCGGCCCTCTGCCGTCCACCAAATTCTGCTCCATGGCTTCTAAACCTTATATGGCTCCCTTTTAAACTATATTTAAGTTCTCAGGAGATGTATCAAGGGTCCCAACTGTAGAATGGCTAGGGGCCAGGAAAGGTCAAAGACCCAGGTCACAGGCCAACTGCACTTAGAAGCACAGACCTTGCATTATACAATAGCTCCCCCTAGTGACTATTCCAGATAACAGGAATGTGGGATTGGGGCCTTGAATATGACCCGACTTGAACTCTCACTCAGAGAAGGTGCCATTACACATTTATATCCTCTCCCAATGACTTGATTTTAGTTGTCCTCATTAGTATAGTGGTCAGTATCCCCGCCTGTCACGCGGGAGACCGGGGTTCAATTCCCCGACGGGGAGAACTCAAATTTTCAAGAGCACTAGCATTAACTCTATACATGCAGCACTTTAAGGATGCTTAGTTGTCCCCATTAGTACAGTGGTCAGTATCCCCGCCTATCACGCGGGAGACCAGGGTTCAATTCCCCGACTGGGAGAACTCAAATCTTCAAGAGCACTATCATTAACTCTATACATGCAGCACTTTTAGGCTCTCTTATTTTAAACAATTAGGGACCAAATTGCACTCTTGTTTAATATAACACCTTGCTCTAGGCTCTACACATTTTTTCCTTTAAATCTTTTTCTGTTTATTTCCTTCACAAGCTATCTCTTCCCCCCCCCCCCGCCCCCTTTTTTCCTATGAGTGAACAGAAGTATTGGGGACAGACTAAATACCATCCCTGTGCCCGTGCCCACTCCAACACTTACTTAGTGTTGGGGAACAGTCCCCTAACCTAACCCTAACCCTAACCCTAACCCTAACTCTAACCCTAACCCTAACCCTAACCGTCCACCAAATTCTGCTCCATGGCTTCTAAACCTTTCACCGGCCCTCTGCCGTCCACCAAATTCTGCTCCATGGCTTCTAAACCTTTCACCGGCCCTCTGCCGTCCACCAAATTCTGCTCCATGGCTTCTAAACCTTTCACCGGCCCTCTGCCGTCCACCAAATTCTGCTCCATGGCTTCTAAACCTTTCACCGGCCCTCTGCCGTCCACCAAATTCTGCTCCATGGCTTCTAAACCTTTCACCGGCCCTCTGCCGTCCACCAAGTTCTGCTCCATGGCTTCTAAACCTTTCACCGGCCCTCTGCCGTCCACCAAATTCTGCTCCATGGCTTCTAAACCTTTCACCGGCCCTCTGCCGTCCACCAAATTCTGCTCCATGGCTTCTAAACCTTTCACCGGCCCTCTGCCGTCCACCAAATTCTGCTCCATGGCTTCTAAACCTTTCACCGGCCCTCTGCCGTCCACCAAATTCTGCTCCATGGCTTCTAAACCTTTCACCGGCCCTCTGCCGTCCACCAAATTCTGCTCCATGGCTTCTAAACCTGTCACCGGCCCTCTGCCGTCCACCAAATTCTGCTCCATGGCTTCTAAACCTTTCACCGGCCCTCTGCCGTCCACCAAATTCTGCTCCATGGCTTCTAAACCTTTCACCGGCCCTCTGCCGTCCACCAAATTCTGCTCCATGGCTTCTAAACCTTTCACCGGCCCTCTGCCGTCCACCAAATTCTGCTCCATGGCTTCTAAACCTTTCACCGGCCCTCTGCCGTCCACCAAATTCTGCTCCATGGCTTCTAAACCTTTCACCGGCCCTCTGCCGTCCACCAAATTCTGCTCCATGGCTTCTAAACCTTATATGGCTCCCTTTTAAACTATATTTAAGTTCTCAGGAGATGTATCAAGGGTCCCAACTGTAGAATGGCTAGGGGCCAGGAAAGGTCAAAGACCCAGGTCACAGGCCAACTGCACTTAGAAGCACAGACCTTGCATTATACAATAGCTCCCCCTAGTGACTATTCCAGATAACAGGAATGTGGGATTGGGGCCTTGAATATGACCCGACTTGAACTCTCACTCAGAGAAGGTGCCATTACACATTTATATCCTCTCCCAATGACTTGATTTTAGTTGTCCTCATTAGTATAGTGGTCAGTATCCCCGCCTGTCACGCGGGAGACCGGGGTTCAATTCCCCGACGGGGAGTACTCAAATTTTCAAGAGCACTAGCATTAACTCTATACATGCAGCACTTTTAGGTTGCTTAGTTGTCCCCATTAGTACAGTGGTCAGTATCCCTGCCTATCACGCGGGAGACCAGGGTTCAATTCCCCGACTGGGAGAACTCAAATCTTCAAGAGCACTATCATTAACTCTATACATGCAGCACTTTTAGGCTCTCTTATTTTAAACAATTAGGGACCAAATTGCACTCTTGTTTAATATAACACCTTGCTCTAGGCTCTACACATTTTTTCCTTTAAATCTTTTTCTGTTTATTTCCTTCACAAGCTATCTCTTCCCCCCCCCCCCCCCGCCCCCTTTTTTCCTATGAGTGAACAGAAGTATTGGGGACAGACTAAATACCATCCCTGTGCCCGTGCCCACTCCAACACTTACTTAGTGTTGGGGAACAGTCCCCTAACCTAACCCTAACCCTAACCCTAACCCTACCCCTAACCCTAACCCTAACCGTCCACCAAATTCTGCTCCATGGCTTCTAAACCTTTCACCGGCCCTCTGCCGTCCACCAAATTCTGCTCCATGGCTTCTAAACCTTTCACCGGCCCTCTGCCGTCCACCAAATTCTGCTCCATGGCTTCTAAACCTTTCACCGGCCCTCTGCCGTCCACCAAATTCTGCTCCATGGCTTCTAAACCTTTCACCGGCCCTCTGCCGTCCACCAAATTCTGCTCCATGGCTTCTAAACCTTTCACCGGCCCTCTACCGTCCACCAAATTCTGCTCCATGGCTTCTAAACCTTTCACCGGCCCTCTGCCGTCCACCAAATTCTGCTCCATGGCTTCTAAACCTTTCACCGGCCCTCTGCCGTCCACCAAATTCTGCTCCATGGCTTCTAAACCTTTCACCGGCCCTCTGTCGTCCACCAAATTCTGCTCCATGGCTTCTAAACCTTTCACCGGCCCTCTGCCGTCCACCAAATTCTGCTCCATGGCTTCTAAACCTTTCACCGGCCCTCTGCCGTCCACCAAATTCTGCTCCATGGCTTCTAAACCTGTCACCGGCCCTCTGCCGTCCACCAAATTCTGCTCCATGGCTTCTAAACCTTTCACCGGCCCTCTGCCGTCCACCAAATTCTGCTCCATGGCTTCTAAACCTTTCACCGGCCCTCTGCCGTCCACCAAATTCTGCTCCATGGCTTCTAAACCTTTCACCGGCCCTCTGCCGTCCACCAAATTCTGCTCCATGGCTTCTAAACCTTTCACCGGCCCTCTGCCGTCCACCAAATTCTGCTCCATGGCTTCTAAACCTTTCACCGGCCCTCTGCCGTCCACCAAATTCTGCTCCATGGCTTCTAAACCTTTCACCGGCCCTCTGCCGTCCACCAAATTCTGCTCCATGGCTTCTAAACCTTTCACCGGCCCTCTGCCGTCCACCAAATTCTGCTCCATGGCTTCTAAACCTTTCACCGGCCCTCTGCCGTCCACCAAATTCTGCTCCATGGCTTCTAAACCTTTCACCGGCCCTCTGCCGTCCACCAAATTCTGCTCCATGGCTTCTAAACCTTATATGGCTCCCTTTTAAACTATATTTAAGTTCTCAGGAGATGTATCAAGGGTCCCAACTGTAGAATGGCTAGGGGCCAGGAAAGGTCAAAGACCCAGGTCACAGGCCAACTGCACTTAAAAGCACAGACCTTGCATTATACAATAGCTCCCCCTAGTGACTATTCCAGATAACAGGAATGTGGGATTGGGGCCTTGAATATGACCCGACTTGAACTCTCACTCAGAGAAGGTGCCATTACACATGTATATTCTCTCCCAATGTATTGATTTCAGTTGTCCTCATTAGTATAGTGGTCAGTATCCCCGCCTGTCACGCGGGAGACCGGGGTTCAATTCCCTGACGGGGAGAACTCAAATTTTCAAGAGCACTAGCATTAACTCTATACATGCAGCACTTTTAGGCTCTCTTATTTTAAACAATTAGGGACCAAATTGCACTCTTGTTTAATATAACACCTTGCTCTAGGCTCTACACATTTTTTCCTTTAAATCTTTTTCTGTTTATTTCCTTCACAAGCTATCTCTTCCCCCCCCCCCCCCCCCGCCCCCTTTTTTCCTATGAGTGAACAGAAGTATTGGGGACAGACTAAATACCATCCCTGTGCCCGTGCCCACTCCAACACATACTTAGTGTTGGGGAACAGTCCCCTAACCTAACCCTAACCCTAACCCTAACCCTAACCCTAACCCTAACCCTAACCCTAACCGTCCACCAAATTCTGCTCCATGGCTTCTAAACCTTTCACCGGCCCTCTGCCGTCCACCAAATTCTGCTCCATGGCTTCTAAACCTTTCACCGGCCCTCTGCCGTCCACCAAATTCTGCTCCATGGCTTCTAAACCTTTCACCGGCCCTCTGCCGTCCACCAAATTCTGCTCCATGGCTTCTAAACCTTTCACCGGCCCTCTGCCGTCCACCAAATTCTGCTCCATGGCTTCTAAACCTTTCACCGGCCCTCTGCCGTCCACCAAATTCTGCTCCATGGCTTCTAAACCTGTCACCGGCCCTCTGCCGTCCACCAAATTCTGCTCCATGGCTTCTAAACCTTTCACCGGCCCTCTGCCGTCCACCAAATTCTGCTCCATGGCTTCTAAACCTTTCACCGGCCCTCTGCCGTCCACCAAATTCTGCTCCATGGCTTCTAAACCTTTCACCGGCCCTCTGCCGTCCACCAAATTCTGCTCCATGGCTTCTAAACCTTTCACCGGCCCTCTGCCGTCCACCAAATTCTGCTCCATGGCTTCTAAACCTTTCACCGGCCCTCTGCCGTCCACCAAATTCTGCTCCATGGCTTCTAAACCTTTCACCGGCCCTCTGCCGTCCACCAAATTCTGCTCCATGGCTTCTAAACCTTTCACCGGCCCTCTGCCGTCCACCAAATTCTGCTCCATGGCTTCTAAACCTTTCACCGGCCCTCTGCCGTCCACCAAATTCTGCTCCATGGCTTCTAAACCTGTCACCGGCCCTCTGCCGTCCACCAAATTCTGCTCCATGGCTTCTAAACCTTTCACCGGCCCTCTGCCGTCCACCAAATTCTGCTCCATGGCTTCTAAACCTTTCACCGGCCCTCTGCCGTCCACCAAATTCTGCTCCATGGCTTCTAAACCTTTCACCGGCCCTCTGCCGTCCACCAAATTCTGCTCCATGGCTTCTAAACCTTTCACCGGCCCTCTGCCGTCCACCAAATTCTGCTCCATGGCTTCTAAACCTTATATGGCTCCCTTTTAAACTATATTTAAGTTCTCAGGAGATGTATCAAGGGTCCCAACTGTAGAATGGCTAGGGGCCAGGAAAGGTCAAAGACCCAGGTCACAGGCCAACTGCACTTAGAAGCACAGACCTTGCATTATACAATAGCTCCCCCTAGTGACTATTCCAGATAACAGGAATGTGGGATTGGGGCCTTGAATATGACCCGACTTGAACTCTCACTCAGAGAAGGTGCCATTACACATTTATATCCTCTCCCAATGACTTGATTTTAGTTGTCCTCATTAGTATTGTGGTCAGTATCCCCGCCTGTCACGCGGGAGACCGGGGTTCAATTCCCCGACGGGGAGTACTCAAATTTTCAAGAGCACTAGCATTAACTCTATACATGCAGCACTTTTAGGTTGCTTAGTTGTCCCCATTAGTACAGTGGTCAGTATCCCTGCCTATCACGCGGGAGACCAGGGTTCAATTCCCCGACTGGGAGAACTCAAATCTTCAAGAGCACTATCATTAACTCTATACATGCAGCACTTTTAGGCTCTCTTATTTTAAACAATTAGGGACCAAATTGCACTCTTGTTTAATATAACACCTTGCTCTAGGCTCTACACATTTTTTCCTTTAAATCTTTTTCTGTTTATTTCCTTCACAAGCTATCTCTTCCCCCCCCCCCCGCCCCCTTTTTTCCTATGAGTGAACAGAAGTATTGGGGACAGACTAAATACCATCCCTGTGCCCGTGCCCACTCCAACACTTACTTAGTGTTGGGGAACAGTCCCCTAACCTAACCCTAACCCTAACCCTAACCCTAACTCTAACCCTAACCCTAACCCTAACCGTCCACCAAATTCTGCTCCATGGCTTCTAAACCTTTCACCGGCCCTCTGCCGTCCACCAAATTCTGCTCCATGGCTTCTAAACCTTTCACCGGCCCTCTGCCGTCCACCAAATTCTGCTCCATGGCTTCTAAACCTTTCACCGGCCCTCTGCCGTCCACCAAATTCTGCTCCATGGCTTCTAAACCTTTCACCGGCCCTCTGCCGTCCACCAAATTCTGCTCCATGGCTTCTAAACCTTTCACCGGCCCTCTGCCGTCCACCAAGTTCTGCTCCATGGCTTCTAAACCTTTCACCGGCCCTCTGCCGTCCACCAAATTCTGCTCCATGGCTTCTAAACCTTTCACCGGCCCTCTGCCGTCCACCAAATTCTGCTCCATGGCTTCTAAACCTTTCACCGGCCCTCTGCCGTCCACCAAATTCTGCTCCATGGCTTCTAAACCTTTCACCGGCCCTCTGCCGTCCACCAAATTCTGCTCCATGGCTTCTAAACCTTTCACCGGCCCTCTGCCGTCCACCAAATTCTGCTCCATGGCTTCTAAACCTGTCACCGGCCCTCTGCCGTCCACCAAATTCTGCTCCATGGCTTCTAAACCTTTCACCGGCCCTCTGCCGTCCACCAAATTCTGCTCCATGGCTTCTAAACCTTTCACCGGCCCTCTGCCGTCCACCAAATTCTGCTCCATGGCTTCTAAACCTTTCACCGGCCCTCTGCCGTCCACCAAATTCTGCTCCATGGCTTCTAAACCTTTCACCGGCCCTCTGCCGTCCACCAAATTCTGCTCCATGGCTTCTAAACCTTTCACCGGCCCTCTGCCGTCCACCAAATTCTGCTCCATGGCTTCTAAACCTTATATGGCTCCCTTTTAAACTATATTTAAGTTCTCAGGAGATGTATCAAGGGTCCCAACTGTAGAATGGCTAGGGGCCAGGAAAGGTCAAAGACCCAGGTCACAGGCCAACTGCACTTAGAAGCACAGACCTTGCATTATACAATAGCTCCCCCTAGTGACTATTCCAGATAACAGGAATGTGGGATTGGGGCCTTGAATATGACCCGACTTGAACTCTCACTCAGAGAAGGTGCCATTACACATTTATATCCTCTCCCAATGACTTGATTTTAGTTGTCCTCATTAGTATAGTGGTCAGTATCCCCGCCTGTCACGCGGGAGACCGGGGTTCAATTCCCCGACGGGGAGTACTCAAATTTTCAAGAGCACTAGCATTAACTCTATACATGCAGCACTTTTAGGCTCTCTTATTTTAAACAATTAGGGACCAAATTGCACTCTTGTTTAATATAACACCTTGCTCTAGGCTCTACACATTTTTTCCTTTAAATCTTTTTCTGTTTATTTCCTTCACAAGCTATCTCTTCCCCCCCCCCCCCCCCCGCCCCCTTTTTTCCTATGAGTGAACAGAAGTATTGGGGACAGACTAAATACCATCCCTGTGCCCGTGCCCACTCCAACACATACTTAGTGTTGGGGAACAGTCCCCTAACCTAACCCTAACCCTAACCCTAACCCTAACCCTAACCCTAACCCTAACCCTAACCGTCCACCAAATTCTGCTCCATGGCTTCTAAACCTTTCACCGGCCCTCTGCCGTCCACCAAATTCTGCTCCATGGCTTCTAAACCTTTCACCGGCCCTCTGCCGTCCACCAAATTCTGCTCCATGGCTTCTAAACCTTTCACCGGCCCTCTGCCGTCCACCAAATTCTGCTCCATGGCTTCTAAACCTTTCACCGGCCCTCTGCCGTCCACCAAATTCTGCTCCATGGCTTCTAAACCTTTCACCGGCCCTCTGCCGTCCACCAAATTCTGCTCCATGGCTTCTAAACCTGTCACCGGCCCTCTGCCGTCCACCAAATTCTGCTCCATGGCTTCTAAACCTTTCACCGGCCCTCTGCCGTCCACCAAATTCTGCTCCATGGCTTCTAAACCTTTCACCGGCCCTCTGCCGTCCACCAAATTCTGCTCCATGGCTTCTAAACCTTTCACCGGCCCTCTGCCGTCCACCAAATTCTGCTCCATGGCTTCTAAACCTTTCACCGGCCCTCTGCCGTCCACCAAATTCTGCTCCATGGCTTCTAAACCTTTCACCGGCCCTCTGCCGTCCACCAAATTCTGCTCCATGGCTTCTAAACCTTTCACCGGCCCTCTGCCGTCCACCAAATTCTGCTCCATGGCTTCTAAACCTTTCACCGGCCCTCTGCCGTCCACCAAATTCTGCTCCATGGCTTCTAAACCTTTCACCGGCCCTCTGCCGTCCACCAAATTCTGCTCCATGGCTTCTAAACCTGTCACCGGCCCTCTGCCGTCCACCAAATTCTGCTCCATGGCTTCTAAACCTTTCACCGGCCCTCTGCCGTCCACCAAATTCTGCTCCATGGCTTCTAAACCTTTCACCGGCCCTCTGCCGTCCACCAAATTCTGCTCCATGGCTTCTAAACCTTTCACCGGCCCTCTGCCGTCCACCAAATTCTGCTCCATGGCTTCTAAACCTTTCACCGGCCCTCTGCCGTCCACCAAATTCTGCTCCATGGCTTCTAAACCTTATATGGCTCCCTTTTAAACTATATTTAAGTTCTCAGGAGATGTATCAAGGGTCCCAACTGTAGAATGGCTAGGGGCCAGGAAAGGTCAAAGACCCAGGTCACAGGCCAACTGCACTTAGAAGCACAGACCTTGCATTATACAATAGCTCCCCCTAGTGACTATTCCAGATAACAGGAATGTGGGATTGGGGCCTTGAATATGACCCGACTTGAACTCTCACTCAGAGAAGGTGCCATTACACATTTATATCCTCTCCCAATGACTTGATTTTAGTTGTCCTCATTAGTATTGTGGTCAGTATCCCCGCCTGTCACGCGGGAGACCGGGGTTCAATTCCCCGACGGGGAGTACTCAAATTTTCAAGAGCACTAGCATTAACTCTATACATGCAGCACTTTTAGGTTGCTTAGTTGTCCCCATTAGTACAGTGGTCAGTATCCCTGCCTATCACGCGGGAGACCAGGGTTCAATTCCCCGACTGGGAGAACTCAAATCTTCAAGAGCACTATCATTAACTCTATACATGCAGCACTTTTAGGCTCTCTTATTTTAAACAATTAGGGACCAAATTGCACTCTTGTTTAATATAACACCTTGCTCTAGGCTCTACACATTTTTTCCTTTAAATCTTTTTCTGTTTATTTCCTTCACAAGCTATCTCTTCCCCCCCCCCCCGCCCCCTTTTTTCCTATGAGTGAACAGAAGTATTGGGGACAGACTAAATACCATCCCTGTGCCCGTGCCCACTCCAACACTTACTTAGTGTTGGGGAACAGTCCCCTAACCTAACCCTAACCCTAACCCTAACCCTAACTCTAACCCTAACCCTAACCCTAACCGTCCACCAAATTCTGCTCCATGGCTTCTAAACCTTTCACCGGCCCTCTGCCGTCCACCAAATTCTGCTCCATGGCTTCTAAACCTTTCACCGGCCCTCTGCCGTCCACCAAATTCTGCTCCATGGCTTCTAAACCTTTCACCGGCCCTCTGCCGTCCACCAAATTCTGCTCCATGGCTTCTAAACCTTTCACCGGCCCTCTGCCGTCCACCAAATTCTGCTCCATGGCTTCTAAACCTTTCACCGGCCCTCTGCCGTCCACCAAGTTCTGCTCCATGGCTTCTAAACCTTTCACCGGCCCTCTGCCGTCCACCAAATTCTGCTCCATGGCTTCTAAACCTTTCACCGGCCCTCTGCCGTCCACCAAATTCTGCTCCATGGCTTCTAAACCTTTCACCGGCCCTCTGCCGTCCACCAAATTCTGCTCCATGGCTTCTAAACCTTTCACCGGCCCTCTGCCGTCCACCAAATTCTGCTCCATGGCTTCTAAACCTTTCACCGGCCCTCTGCCGTCCACCAAATTCTGCTCCATGGCTTCTAAACCTGTCACCGGCCCTCTGCCGTCCACCAAATTCTGCTCCATGGCTTCTAAACCTTTCACCGGCCCTCTGCCGTCCACCAAATTCTGCTCCATGGCTTCTAAACCTTTCACCGGCCCTCTGCCGTCCACCAAATTCTGCTCCATGGCTTCTAAACCTTTCACCGGCCCTCTGCCGTCCACCAAATTCTGCTCCATGGCTTCTAAACCTTTCACCGGCCCTCTGCCGTCCACCAAATTCTGCTCCATGGCTTCTAAACCTTTCACCGGCCCTCTGCCGTCCACCAAATTCTGCTCCATGGCTTCTAAACCTTATATGGCTCCCTTTTAAACTATATTTAAGTTCTCAGGAGATGTATCAAGGGTCCCAACTGTAGAATGGCTAGGGGCCAGGAAAGGTCAAAGACCCAGGTCACAGGCCAACTGCACTTAGAAGCACAGACCTTGCATTATACAATAGCTCCCCCTAGTGACTATTCCAGATAACAGGAATGTGGGATTGGGGCCTTGAATATGACCCGACTTGAACTCTCACTCAGAGAAGGTGCCATTACACATTTATATCCTCTCCCAATGACTTGATTTTAGTTGTCCTCATTAGTATAGTGGTCAGTATCCCCGCCTGTCACGCGGGAGACCGGGGTTCAATTCCCCGACGGGGAGTACTCAAATTTTCAAGAGCACTAGCATTAACTCTATACATGCAGCACTTTTAGGTTGCTTAGTTGTCCCCATTAGTACAGTGGTCAGTATCCCTGCCTATCACGCGGGAGACCAGGGTTCAATTCCCCGACTGGGAGAACTCAAATCTTCAAGAGCACTATCATTAACTCTATACATGCAGCACTTTTAGGCTCTCTTATTTTAAACAATTAGGGACCAAATTGCACTCTTGTTTAATATAACACCTTGCTCTAGGCTCTACACATTTTTTCCTTTAAATCTTTTTCTGTTTATTTCCTTCACAAGCTATCTCTTCCCCCCCCCCCCCCGCCCCCTTTTTTCCTATGAGTGAACAGAAGTATTGGGGACAGACTAAATACCATCCCTGTGCCCGTGCCCACTCCAACACTTACTTAGTGTTGGGGAACAGTCCCCTAACCTAACCCTAACCCTAACCCTAACCCTACCCCTAACCCTAACCCTAACCGTCCACCAAATTCTGCTCCATGGCTTCTAAACCTTTCACCGGCCCTCTGCCGTCCACCAAATTCTGCTCCATGGCTTCTAAACCTTTCACCGGCCCTCTGCCGTCCACCAAATTCTGCTCCATGGCTTCTAAACCTTTCACCGGCCCTCTGCCGTCCACCAAATTCTGCTCCATGGCTTCTAAACCTTTCACCGGCCCTCTGCCGTCCACCAAATTCTGCTCCATGGCTTCTAAACCTTTCACCGGCCCTCTACCGTCCACCAAATTCTGCTCCATGGCTTCTAAACCTTTCACCGGCCCTCTGCCGTCCACCAAATTCTGCTCCATGGCTTCTAAACCTTTCACCGGCCCTCTGCCGTCCACCAAATTCTGCTCCATGGCTTCTAAACCTTTCACCGGCCCTCTGTCGTCCACCAAATTCTGCTCCATGGCTTCTAAACCTTTCACCGGCCCTCTGCCGTCCACCAAATTCTGCTCCATGGCTTCTAAACCTTTCACCGGCCCTCTGCCGTCCACCAAATTCTGCTCCATGGCTTCTAAACCTGTCACCGGCCCTCTGCCGTCCACCAAATTCTGCTCCATGGCTTCTAAACCTTTCACCGGCCCTCTGCCGTCCACCAAATTCTGCTCCATGGCTTCTAAACCTTTCACCGGCCCTCTGCCGTCCACCAAATTCTGCTCCATGGCTTCTAAACCTTTCACCGGCCCTCTGCCGTCCACCAAATTCTGCTCCATGGCTTCTAAACCTTTCACCGGCCCTCTGCCGTCCACCAAATTCTGCTCCATGGCTTCTAAACCTTTCACCGGCCCTCTGCCGTCCACCAAATTCTGCTCCATGGCTTCTAAACCTTTCACCGGCCCTCTGCCGTCCACCAAATTCTGCTCCATGGCTTCTAAACCTTTCACCGGCCCTCTGCCGTCCACCAAATTCTGCTCCATGGCTTCTAAACCTTTCACCGGCCCTCTGCCGTCCACCAAATTCTGCTCCATGGCTTCTAAACCTTTCACCGGCCCTCTGCCGTCCACCAAATTCTGCTCCATGGCTTCTAAACCTTATATGGCTCCCTTTTAAACTATATTTAAGTTCTCAGGAGATGTATCAAGGGTCCCAACTGTAGAATGGCTAGGGGCCAGGAAAGGTCAAAGACCCAGGTCACAGGCCAACTGCACTTAAAAGCACAGACCTTGCATTATACAATAGCTCCCCCTAGTGACTATTCCAGATAACAGGAATGTGGGATTGGGGCCTTGAATATGACCCGACTTGAACTCTCACTCAGAGAAGGTGCCATTACACATGTATATTCTCTCCCAATGTATTGATTTCAGTTGTCCTCATTAGTATAGTGGTCAGTATCCCCGCCTGTCACGCGGGAGACCGGGGTTCAATTCCCTGACGGGGAGAACTCAAATTTTCAAGAGCACTAGCATTAACTCTATACATGCAGCACTTTTAGGCTCTCTTATTTTAAACAATTAGGGACCAAATTGCACTCTTGTTTAATATAACACCTTGCTCTAGGCTCTACACATTTTTTCCTTTAAATCTTTTTCTGTTTATTTCCTTCACAAGCTATCTCTTCCCCCCCCCCCCCCCCGCCCCCTTTTTTCCTATGAGTGAACAGAAGTATTGGGGACAGACTAAATACCATCCCTGTGCCCGTGCCCACTCCAACACATACTTAGTGTTGGGGAACAGTCCCCTAACCTAACCCTAACCCTAACCCTAACCCTAACCCTAACCCTAACCCTAACCCTAACCGTCCACCAAATTCTGCTCCATGGCTTCTAAACCTTTCACCGGCCCTCTGCCGTCCACCAAATTCTGCTCCATGGCTTCTAAACCTTTCACCGGCCCTCTGCCGTCCACCAAATTCTGCTCCATGGCTTCTAAACCTTTCACCGGCCCTCTGCCGTCCACCAAATTCTGCTCCATGGCTTCTAAACCTTTCACCGGCCCTCTGCCGTCCACCAAATTCTGCTCCATGGCTTCTAAACCTTTCACCGGCCCTCTGCCGTCCACCAAATTCTGCTCCATGGCTTCTAAACCTGTCACCGGCCCTCTGCCGTCCACCAAATTCTGCTCCATGGCTTCTAAACCTTTCACCGGCCCTCTGCCGTCCACCAAATTCTGCTCCATGGCTTCTAAACCTTTCACCGGCCCTCTGCCGTCCACCAAATTCTGCTCCATGGCTTCTAAACCTTTCACCGGCCCTCTGCCGTCCACCAAATTCTGCTCCATGGCTTCTAAACCTTTCACCGGCCCTCTGCCGTCCACCAAATTCTGCTCCATGGCTTCTAAACCTTTCACCGGCCCTCTGCCGTCCACCAAATTCTGCTCCATGGCTTCTAAACCTTTCACCGGCCCTCTGCCGTCCACCAAATTCTGCTCCATGGCTTCTAAACCTTTCACCGGCCCTCTGCCGTCCACCAAATTCTGCTCCATGGCTTCTAAACCTTTCACCGGCCCTCTGCCGTCCACCAAATTCTGCTCCATGGCTTCTAAACCTGTCACCGGCCCTCTGCCGTCCACCAAATTCTGCTCCATGGCTTCTAAACCTTTCACCGGCCCTCTGCCGTCCACCAAATTCTGCTCCATGGCTTCTAAACCTTTCACCGGCCCTCTGCCGTCCACCAAATTCTGCTCCATGGCTTCTAAACCTTTCACCGGCCCTCTGCCGTCCACCAAATTCTGCTCCATGGCTTCTAAACCTTTCACCGGCCCTCTGCCGTCCACCAAATTCTGCTCCATGGCTTCTAAACCTTATATGGCTCCCTTTTAAACTATATTTAAGTTCTCAGGAGATGTATCAAGGGTCCCAACTGTAGAATGGCTAGGGGCCAGGAAAGGTCAAAGACCCAGGTCACAGGCCAACTGCACTTAGAAGCACAGACCTTGCATTATACAATAGCTCCCCCTAGTGACTATTCCAGATAACAGGAATGTGGGATTGGGGCCTTGAATATGACCCGACTTGAACTCTCACTCAGAGAAGGTGCCATTACACATTTATATCCTCTCCCAATGACTTGATTTTAGTTGTCCTCATTAGTATTGTGGTCAGTATCCCCGCCTGTCACGCGGGAGACCGGGGTTCAATTCCCCGACGGGGAGTACTCAAATTTTCAAGAGCACTAGCATTAACTCTATACATGCAGCACTTTTAGGTTGCTTAGTTGTCCCCATTAGTACAGTGGTCAGTATCCCTGCCTATCACGCGGGAGACCAGGGTTCAATTCCCCGACTGGGAGAACTCAAATCTTCAAGAGCACTATCATTAACTCTATACATGCAGCACTTTTAGGCTCTCTTATTTTAAACAATTAGGGACCAAATTGCACTCTTGTTTAATATAACACCTTGCTCTAGGCTCTACACATTTTTTCCTTTAAATCTTTTTCTGTTTATTTCCTTCACAAGCTATCTCTTCCCCCCCCCCCCGCCCCCTTTTTTCCTATGAGTGAACAGAAGTATTGGGGACAGACTAAATACCATCCCTGTGCCCGTGCCCACTCCAACACTTACTTAGTGTTGGGGAACAGTCCCCTAACCTAACCCTAACCCTAACCCTAACCCTACCCCTAACCCTAACCCTAACCGTCCACCAAATTCTGCTCCATGGCTTCTAAACCTTTCACCGGCCCTCTGCCGTCCACCAAATTCTGCTCCATGGCTTCTAAACCTTTCACCGGCCCTCTGCCGTCCACCAAATTCTGCTCCATGGCTTCTAAACCTTTCACCGGCCCTCTGCCGTCCACCAAATTCTGCTCCATGGCTTCTAAACCTTTCACCGGCCCTCTGCCGTCCACCAAATTCTGCTCCATGGCTTCTAAACCTTTCACCGGCCCTCTACCGTCCACCAAATTCTGCTCCATGGCTTCTAAACCTTTCACCGGCCCTCTGCCGTCCACCAAATTCTGCTCCATGGCTTCTAAACCTTTCACCGGCCCTCTGCCGTCCACCAAATTCTGCTCCATGGCTTCTAAACCTTTCACCGGCCCTCTGCCGTCCACCAAATTCTGCTCCATGGCTTCTAAACCTTTCACCGGCCCTCTGCCGTCCACCAAATTCTGCTCCATGGCTTCTAAACCTTTCACCGGCCCTCTGCCGTCCACCAAATTCTGCTCCATGGCTTCTAAACCTGTCACCGGCCCTCTGCCGTCCACCAAATTCTGCTCCATGGCTTCTAAACCTTTCACCGGCCCTCTGCCGTCCACCAAATTCTGCTCCATGGCTTCTAAACCTTTCACCGGCCCTCTGCCGTCCACCAAATTCTGCTCCATGGCTTCTAAACCTTTCACCGGCCCTCTGCCGTCCACCAAATTCTGCTCCATGGCTTCTAAACCTTTCACCGGCCCTCTGCCGTCCACCAAATTCTGCTCCATGGCTTCTAAACCTTTCACCGGCCCTCTGCCGTCCACCAAATTCTGCTCCATGGCTTCTAAACCTTTCACCGGCCCTCTGCCGTCCACCAAATTCTGCTCCATGGCTTCTAAACCTTTCACCGGCCCTCTGCCGTCCACCAAATTCTGCTCCATGGCTTCTAAACCTTTCACCGGCCCTCTGCCGTCCACCAAATTCTGCTCCATGGCTTCTAAACCTTTCACCGGCCCTCTGCCGTCTACCAAATTCTGCTCCATGGCTTCTAAACCTTATATGGCTCCCTTTTAAACTATATTTAAGTTCTCAGGAGATGTATCAAGGGTCCCAACTGTAGAATGGCTAGGGGCCAGGAAAGGTCAAAGACCCAGGTCACAGGCCAACTGCACTTAAAAGCACAGACCTTGCATTATACAATAGCTCCCCCTAGTGACTATTCCAGATAACAGGAATGTGGGATTGGGGCCTTGAATATGACCCGACTTGAACTCTCACTCAGAGAAGGTGCCATTACACATGTATATTCTCTCCCAATGTATTGATTTCAGTTGTCCTCATTAGTATAGTGGTCAGTATCCCCGCCTGTCACGCGGGAGACCGGGGTTCAATTCCCTGACGGGGAGAACTCAAATTTTCAAGAGCACTAGCATTAACTCTATACATGCAGCACTTTTAGGCTCTCTTATTTTAAACAATTAGGGACCAAATTGCACTCTTGTTTAATATAACACCTTGCTCTAGGCTCTACAAATTTTTTCCTTTAAATCTTTTTCTGTTTATTTCCTTCACAAGCTATCTCTTCCCCCCCCCCCCCCCCCCGCCCCCTTTTTTCCTATGAGTGAACAGAAGTATTGGGGACAGACTAAATACCATCCCTGTGCCCGTGCCCACTCCAACACATACTTAGTGTTGGGGAACAGTCCCCTAACCTAACCCTAACCCTAACCCTAACCCTAACCCTAACCCTAACCCTAACCGTCCACCAAATTCTGCTCCATGGCTTCTAAACCTTTCACCGGCCCTCTGCCGTCCACCAAATTCTGCTCCATGGCTTCTAAACCTTTCACCGGCCCTCTGCCGTCCACCAAATTCTGCTCCATGGCTTCTAAACCTTTCACCGGCCCTCTGCCGTCCACCAAATTCTGCTCCATGGCTTCTAAACCTTTCACCGGCCCTCTGCCGTCCACCAAATTCTGCTCCATGGCTTCTAAACCTTTCACCGGCCCTCTGCCGTCCACCAAATTCTGCTCCATGGCTTCTAAACCTGTCACCGGCCCTCTGCCGTCCACCAAATTCTGCTCCATGGCTTCTAAACCTTTCACCGGCCCTCTGCCGTCCACCAAATTCTGCTCCATGGCTTCTAAACCTTTCACCGGCCCTCTGCCGTCCACCAAATTCTGCTCCATGGCTTCTAAACCTTTCACCGGCCCTCTGCCGTCCACCAAATTCTGCTCCATGGCTTCTAAACCTTTCACCGGCCCTCTGCCGTCCACCAAATTCTGCTCCATGGCTTCTAAACCTTTCACCGGCCCTCTGCCGTCCACCAAATTCTGCTCCATGGCTTCTAAACCTTTCACCGGCCCTCTGCCGTCCACCAAATTCTGCTCCATGGCTTCTAAACCTTTCACCGGCCCTCTGCCGTCCACCAAATTCTGCTCCATGGCTTCTAAACCTTTCACCGGCCCTCTGCCGTCCACCAAATTCTGCTCCATGGCTTCTAAACCTGTCACCGGCCCTCTGCTGTCCACCAAATTCTGCTCCATGGCTTCTAAACCTTTCACCGGCCCTCTGCCGTCCACCAAATTCTGCTCCATGGCTTCTAAACCTTTCACCGGCCCTCTGCCGTCCACCAAATTCTGCTCCATGGCTTCTAAACCTTTCACCGGCCCTCTGCCGTCCACCAAATTCTGCTCCATGGCTTCTAAACCTTTCACCGGCCCTCTGCCGTCCACCAAATTCTGCTCCATGGCTTCTAAACCTTATATGGCTCCCTTTTAAACTATATTTAAGTTCTCAGGAGATGTATCAAGGGTCCCAACTGTAGAATGGCTAGGGGCCAGGAAAGGTCAAAGACCCAGGTCACAGGCCAACTGCACTTAGAAGCACAGACCTTGCATTATACAATAGCTCCCCCTAGTGACTATTCCAGATAACAGGAATGTGGGATTGGGGCCTTGAATATGACCCGACTTGAACTCTCACTCAGAGAAGGTGCCATTACACATTTATATCCTCTCCCAATGACTTGATTTTAGTTGTCCTCATTAGTATAGTGGTCAGTATCCCCGCCTGTCACGCGGGAGACCGGGGTTCAATACCCCGACGGGGAGAACTCAAATTTTCAAGAGCACTAGCATTAACTCTATACATGCAGCACTTTAAGGATGCTTAGTTGTCCCCATTAGTACAGTGGTCAGTATCCCCGCCTATCACGCGGGAGACCAGGGTTCAATTCCCCGACTGGGAGAACTCAAATCTTCAAGAGCACTATCATTAACTCTATACATGCAGCACTTTTAGGCTCTCTTATTTTAAACAATTAGGGACCAAATTGCACTCTTGTTTAATATAACACCTTGCTCTAGGCTCTACACATTTTTTCCTTTAAATCTTTTTCTGTTTATTTCCTTCACAAGCTATCTCTTCCCCCCCCCCCCGCCCCCTTTTTTCCTATGAGTGAACAGAAGTATTGGGGACAGACTAAATACCATCCCTGTGCCCGTGCCCACTCCAACACTTACTTAGTGTTGGGGAACAGTCCCCTAACCTAACCCTAACCCTAACCCTAACCCTAACTCTAACCCTAACCCTAACCCTAACCGTCCACCAAATTCTGCTCCATGGCTTCTAAACCTTTCACCGGCCCTCTGCCGTCCACCAAATTCTGCTCCATGGCTTCTAAACCTTTCACCGGCCCTCTGCCGTCCACCAAATTCTGCTCCATGGCTTCTAAACCTTTCACCGGCCCTCTGCCGTCCACCAAATTCTGCTCCATGGCTTCTAAACCTTTCACCGGCCCTCTGCCGTCCACCAAATTCTGCTCCATGGCTTCTAAACCTTTCACCGGCCCTCTGCCGTCCACCAAGTTCTGCTCCATGGCTTCTAAACCTTTCACCGGCCCTCTGCCGTCCACCAAATTCTGCTCCATGGCTTCTAAACCTTTCACCGGCCCTCTGCCGTCCACCAAATTCTGCTCCATGGCTTCTAAACCTTTCACCGGCCCTCTGCCGTCCACCAAATTCTGCTCCATGGCTTCTAAACCTTTCACCGGCCCTCTGCCGTCCACCAAATTCTGCTCCATGGCTTCTAAACCTTTCACCGGCCCTCTGCCGTCCACCAAATTCTGCTCCATGGCTTCTAAACCTGTCACCGGCCCTCTGCCGTCCACCAAATTCTGCTCCATGGCTTCTAAACCTTTCACCGGCCCTCTGCCGTCCACCAAATTCTGCTCCATGGCTTCTAAACCTTTCACCGGCCCTCTGCCGTCCACCAAATTCTGCTCCATGGCTTCTAAACCTTTCACCGGCCCTCTGCCGTCCACCAAATTCTGCTCCATGGCTTCTAAACCTTTCACCGGCCCTCTGCCGTCCACCAAATTCTGCTCCATGGCTTCTAAACCTTTCACCGGCCCTCTGCCGTCCACCAAATTCTGCTCCATGGCTTCTAAACCTTATATGGCTCCCTTTTAAACTATATTTAAGTTCTCAGGAGATGTATCAAGGGTCCCAACTGTAGAATGGCTAGGGGCCAGGAAAGGTCAAAGACCCAGGTCACAGGCCAACTGCACTTAGAAGCACAGACCTTGCATTATACAATAGCTCCCCCTAGTGACTATTCCAGATAACAGGAATGTGGGATTGGGGCCTTGAATATGACCCGACTTGAACTCTCACTCAGAGAAGGTGCCATTACACATTTATATCCTCTCCCAATGACTTGATTTTAGTTGTCCTCATTAGTATAGTGGTCAGTATCCCCGCCTGTCACGCGGGAGACCGGGGTTCAATTCCCCGACGGGGAGTACTCAAATTTTCAAGAGCACTAGCATTAACTCTATACATGCAGCACTTTTAGGTTGCTTAGTTGTCCCCATTAGTACAGTGGTCAGTATCCCTGCCTATCACGCGGGAGACCAGGGTTCAATTCCCCGACTGGGAGAACTCAAATCTTCAAGAGCACTATCATTAACTCTATACATGCAGCACTTTTAGGCTCTCTTATTTTAAACAATTAGGGACCAAATTGCACTCTTGTTTAATATAACACCTTGCTCTAGGCTCTACAAATTTTTTCCTTTAAATCTTTTTCTGTTTATTTCCTTCACAAGCTATCTCTTCCCCCCCCCCCCCCGCCCCCTTTTTTCCTATGAGTGAACAGAAGTATTGGGGACAGACTAAATACCATCCCTGTGCCCGTGCCCACTCCAACACTTACTTAGTGTTGGGGAACAGTCCCCTAACCTAACCCTAACCCTAACCCTAACCCTACCCCTAACCCTAACCCTAACCGTCCACCAAATTCTGCTCCATGGCTTCTAAACCTTTCACCGGCCCTCTGCCGTCCACCAAATTCTGCTCCATGGCTTCTAAACCTTTCACCGGCCCTCTGCCGTCCACCAAATTCTGCTCCATGGCTTCTAAACCTTTCACCGGCCCTCTGCCGTCCACCAAATTCTGCTCCATGGCTTCTAAACCTTTCACCGGCCCTCTGCCGTCCACCAAATTCTGCTCCATGGCTTCTAAACCTTTCACCGGCCCTCTACCGTCCACCAAATTCTGCTCCATGGCTTCTAAACCTTTCACCGGCCCTCTGCCGTCCACCAAATTCTGCTCCATGGCTTCTAAACCTTTCACCGGCCCTCTGCCGTCCACCAAATTCTGCTCCATGGCTTCTAAACCTTTCACCGGCCCTCTGTCGTCCACCAAATTCTGCTCCATGGCTTCTAAACCTTTCACCGGCCCTCTGCCGTCCACCAAATTCTGCTCCATGGCTTCTAAACCTTTCACCGGCCCTCTGCCGTCCACCAAATTCTGCTCCATGGCTTCTAAACCTGTCACCGGCCCTCTGCCGTCCACCAAATTCTGCTCCATGGCTTCTAAACCTTTCACCGGCCCTCTGCCGTCCACCAAATTCTGCTCCATGGCTTCTAAACCTTTCACCGGCCCTCTGCCGTCCACCAAATTCTGCTCCATGGCTTCTAAACCTTTCACCGGCCCTCTGCCGTCCACCAAATTCTGCTCCATGGCTTCTAAACCTTTCACCGGCCCTCTGCCGTCCACCAAATTCTGCTCCATGGCTTCTAAACCTTTCACCGGCCCTCTGCCGTCCACCAAATTCTGCTCCATGGCTTCTAAACCTTTCACCGGCCCTCTGCCGTCCACCAAATTCTGCTCCATGGCTTCTAAACCTTTCACCGGCCCTCTGCCGTCCACCAAATTCTGCTCCATGGCTTCTAAACCTTTCACCGGCCCTCTGCCGTCCACCAAATTCTGCTCCATGGCTTCTAAACCTTTCACCGGCCCTCTGCCGTCCACCAAATTCTGCTCCATGGCTTCTAAACCTTATATGGCTCCCTTTTAAACTATATTTAAGTTCTCAGGAGATGTATCAAGGGTCCCAACTGTAGAATGGCTAGGGGCCAGGAAAGGTCAAAGACCCAGGTCACAGGCCAACTGCACTTAAAAGCACAGACCTTGCATTATACAATAGCTCCCCCTAGTGACTATTCCAGATAACAGGAATGTGGGATTGGGGCCTTGAATATGACCCGACTTGAACTCTCACTCAGAGAAGGTGCCATTACACATGTATATTCTCTCCCAATGTATTGATTTCAGTTGTCCTCATTAGTATAGTGGTCAGTATCCCCGCCTGTCACGCGGGAGACCGGGGTTCAATTCCCTGACGGGGAGAACTCAAATTTTCAAGAGCACTAGCATTAACTCTATACATGCAGCACTTTTAGGTTGCTTAGTTGTCCCCATTAGTACAGTGGTCAGTATCCCTGCCTATCACGCGGGAGACCAGGGTTCAATTCCCCGACTGGGAGAACTCAAATCTTCAAGAGCACTATCATTAACTCTATACATGCAGCACTTTTAGGCTCTCTTATTTTAAACAATTAGGGACCAAATTGCACTCTTGTTTAATATAACACCTTGCTCTAGGCTCTACAAATTTTTTCCTTTAAATCTTTTTCTGTTTATTTCCTTCACAAGCTATCTCTTCCCCCCCCCCCCCCGCCCCCTTTTTTCCTATGAGTGAACAGAAGTATTGGGGACAGACTAAATACCATCCCTGTGCCCGTGCCCACTCCAACACTTACTTAGTGTTGGGGAACAGTCCCCTAACCTAACCCTAACCCTAACCCTAACCCTACCCCTAACCCTAACCCTAACCGTCCACCAAATTCTGCTCCATGGCTTCTAAACCTTTCACCGGCCCTCTGCCGTCCACCAAATTCTGCTCCATGGCTTCTAAACCTTTCACCGGCCCTCTGCCGTCCACCAAATTCTGCTCCATGGCTTCTAAACCTTTCACCGGCCCTCTGCCGTCCACCAAATTCTGCTCCATGGCTTCTAAACCTTTCACCGGCCCTCTGCCGTCCACCAAATTCTGCTCCATGGCTTCTAAACCTTTCACCGGCCCTCTACCGTCCACCAAATTCTGCTCCATGGCTTCTAAACCTTTCACCGGCCCTCTGCCGTCCACCAAATTCTGCTCCATGGCTTCTAAACCTTTCACCGGCCCTCTGCCGTCCACCAAATTCTGCTCCATGGCTTCTAAACCTTTCACCGGCCCTCTGTCGTCCACCAAATTCTGCTCCATGGCTTCTAAACCTTTCACCGGCCCTCTGCCGTCCACCAAATTCTGCTCCATGGCTTCTAAACCTTTCACCGGCCCTCTGCCGTCCACCAAATTCTGCTCCATGGCTTCTAAACCTGTCACCGGCCCTCTGCCGTCCACCAAATTCTGCTCCATGGCTTCTAAACCTTTCACCGGCCCTCTGCCGTCCACCAAATTCTGCTCCATGGCTTCTAA
This sequence comes from Notolepis coatsorum, assembly GCF_963971535.1. Classification (NCBI taxonomy): domain Eukaryota; kingdom Metazoa; phylum Chordata; class Actinopteri; order Aulopiformes; family Paralepididae; genus Notolepis; species Notolepis coatsorum. The sequence continues at coordinate 74,611,035 of NC_140169.1, read as the reverse complement.
ACCTTTCACCGGCCCTCTGCCGTCCACCAAATTCTGCTCCATGGCTTCTAAACCTTTCACCGGCCCTCTGCCGTCCACCAAATTCTGCTCCATGGCTTCTAAACCTTTCACCGGCCCTCTGCCGTCCACCAAATTCTGCTCCATGGCTTCTAAACCTTTCACCGGCCCTCTGCCGTCCACCAAATTCTGCTCCATGGCTTCTAAACCTTTCACCGGCCCTCTGCCGTCCACCAAATTCTGCTCCATGGCTTCTAAACCTTTCACCGGCCCTCTGCCGTCCACCAAATTCTGCTCCATGGCTTCTAAACCTTTCACCGGCCCTCTGCCGTCCACCAAATTCTGCTCCATGGCTTCTAAACCTTTCACCGGCCCTCTGCCGTCCACCAAATTCTGCTCCATGGCTTCTAAACCTTATATGGCTCCCTTTTAAACTATATTTAAGTTCTCAGGAGATGTATCAAGGGTCCCAACTGTAGAATGGCTAGGGGCCAGGAAAGGTCAAAGACCCAGGTCACAGGCCAACTGCACTTAAAAGCACAGACCTTGCATTATACAATAGCTCCCCCTAGTGACTATTCCAGATAACAGGAATGTGGGATTGGGGCCTTGAATATGACCCGACTTGAACTCTCACTCAGAGAAGGTGCCATTACACATGTATATTCTCTCCCAATGTATTGATTTCAGTTGTCCTCATTAGTATAGTGGTCAGTATCCCCGCCTGTCACGCGGGAGACCGGGGTTCAATTCCCTGACGGGGAGAACTCAAATTTTCAAGAGCACTAGCATTAACTCTATACATGCAGCACTTTTAGGCTCTCTTATTTTAAACAATTAGGGACCAAATTGCACTCTTGTTTAATATAACACCTTGCTCTAGGCTCTACACATTTTTTCCTTTAAATCTTTTTCTGTTTATTTCCTTCACAAGCTATCTCTTCCCCCCCCCCCCCCCGCCCCCTTTTTTCCTATGAGTGAACAGAAGTATTGGGGACAGACTAAATACCATCCCTGTGCCCGTGCCCACTCCAACACATACTTAGTGTTGGGGAACAGTCCCCTAACCTAACCCTAACCCTAACCCTAACCCTAACCCTAACCCTAACCCTAACCGTCCACCAAATTCTGCTCCATGGCTTCTAAACCTTTCACCGGCCCTCTGCCGTCCACCAAATTCTGCTCCATGGCTTCTAAACCTTTCACCGGCCCTCTGCCGTCCACCAAATTCTGCTCCATGGCTTCTAAACCTTTCACCGGCCCTCTGCCGTCCACCAAATTCTGCTCCATGGCTTCTAAACCTTTCACCGGCCCTCTGCCGTCCACCAAATTCTGCTCCATGGCTTCTAAACCTTTCACCGGCCCTCTGCCGTCCACCAAATTCTGCTCCATGGCTTCTAAACCTGTCACCGGCCCTCTGCCGTCCACCAAATTCTGCTCCATGGCTTCTAAACCTTTCACCGGCCCTCTGCCGTCCACCAAATTCTGCTCCATGGCTTCTAAACCTTTCACCGGCCCTCTGCCGTCCACCAAATTCTGCTCCATGGCTTCTAAACCTTTCACCGGCCCTCTGCCGTCCACCAAATTCTGCTCCATGGCTTCTAAACCTTTCACCGGCCCTCTGCCGTCCACCAAATTCTGCTCCATGGCTTCTAAACCTTTCACCGGCCCTCTGCCGTCCACCAAATTCTGCTCCATGGCTTCTAAACCTTTCACCGGCCCTCTGCCGTCCACCAAATTCTGCTCCATGGCTTCTAAACCTTTCACCGGCCCTCTGCCGTCCACCAAATTCTGCTCCATGGCTTCTAAACCTTTCACCGGCCCTCTGCCGTCCACCAAATTCTGCTCCATGGCTTCTAAACCTGTCACCGGCCCTCTGCCGTCCACCAAATTCTGCTCCATGGCTTCTAAACCTTTCACCGGCCCTCTGCCGTCCACCAAATTCTGCTCCATGGCTTCTAAACCTTTCACCGGCCCTCTGCCGTCCACCAAATTCTGCTCCATGGCTTCTAAACCTTTCACCGGCCCTCTGCCGTCCACCAAATTCTGCTCCATGGCTTCTAAACCTTTCACCGGCCCTCTGCCGTCCACCAAATTCTGCTCCATGGCTTCTAAACCTTATATGGCTCCCTTTTAAACTATATTTAAGTTCTCAGGAGATGTATCAAGGGTCCCAACTGTAGAATGGCTAGGGGCCAGGAAAGGTCAAAGACCCAGGTCACAGGCCAACTGCACTTAGAAGCACAGACCTTGCATTATACAATAGCTCCCCCTAGTGACTATTCCAGATAACAGGAATGTGGGATTGGGGCCTTGAATATGACCCGACTTGAACTCTCACTCAGAGAAGGTGCCATTACACATTTATATCCTCTCCCAATGACTTGATTTTAGTTGTCCTCATTAGTATAGTGGTCAGTATCCCCGCCTGTCACGCGGGAGACCGGGGTTCAATTCCCCGACGGGGAGAACTCAAATTTTCAAGAGCACTAGCATTAACTCTATACATGCAGCACTTTAAGGATGCTTAGTTGTCCCCATTAGTACAGTGGTCAGTATCCCCGCCTATCACGCGGGAGACCAGGGTTCAATTCCCCGACTGGGAGAACTCAAATCTTCAAGAGCACTATCATTAACTCTATACATGCAGCACTTTTAGGCTCTCTTATTTTAAACAATTAGGGACCAAATTGCACTCTTGTTTAATATAACACCTTGCTCTAGGCTCTACACATTTTTTCCTTTAAATCTTTTTCTGTTTATTTCCTTCACAAGCTATCTCTTCCCCCCCCCCCGCCCCCTTTTTTCCTATGAGTGAACAGAAGTATTGGGGACAGACTAAATACCATCCCTGTGCCCGTGCCCACTCCAACACTTACTTAGTGTTGGGGAACAGTCCCCTAACCTAACCCTAACCCTAACCCTAACCCTAACTCTAACCCTAACCCTAACCCTAACCGTCCACCAAATTCTGCTCCATGGCTTCTAAACCTTTCACCGGCCCTCTGCCGTCCACCAAATTCTGCTCCATGGCTTCTAAACCTTTCACCGGCCCTCTGCCGTCCACCAAATTCTGCTCCATGGCTTCTAAACCTTTCACCGGCCCTCTGCCGTCCACCAAATTCTGCTCCATGGCTTCTAAACCTTTCACCGGCCCTCTGCCGTCCACCAAATTCTGCTCCATGGCTTCTAAACCTTTCACCGGCCCTCTGCCGTCCACCAAGTTCTGCTCCATGGCTTCTAAACCTTTCACCGGCCCTCTGCCGTCCACCAAATTCTGCTCCATGGCTTCTAAACCTTTCACCGGCCCTCTGCCGTCCACCAAATTCTGCTCCATGGCTTCTAAACCTTTCACCGGCCCTCTGCCGTCCACCAAATTCTGCTCCATGGCTTCTAAACCTTTCACCGGCCCTCTGCCGTCCACCAAATTCTGCTCCATGGCTTCTAAACCTTTCACCGGCCCTCTGCCGTCCACCAAATTCTGCTCCATGGCTTCTAAACCTGTCACCGGCCCTCTGCCGTCCACCAAATTCTGCTCCATGGCTTCTAAACCTTTCACCGGCCCTCTGCCGTCCACCAAATTCTGCTCCATGGCTTCTAAACCTTTCACCGGCCCTCTGCCGTCCACCAAATTCTGCTCCATGGCTTCTAAACCTTTCACCGGCCCTCTGCCGTCCACCAAATTCTGCTCCATGGCTTCTAAACCTTTCACCGGCCCTCTGCCGTCCACCAAATTCTGCTCCATGGCTTCTAAACCTTTCACCGGCCCTCTGCCATCCACCAAATTCTGCTCCATGGCTTCTAAACCTTTCACCGGCCCTCTGCCGTCCACCAAATTCTGCTCCATGGCTTCTAAACCTTTCACCGGCCCTCTGCCGTCCACCAAATTCTGCTCCATGGCTTCTAAACCTTTCACCGGCCCTCTGCCGTCCACCAAATTCTGCTCCATGGCTTCTAAACCTTTCACCGGCCCTCTGCCGTCCACCAAGTTCTGCTCCATGGCTTCTAAACCTTTCACCGGCCCTCTGCCGTCCACCAAATTCTGCTCCATGGCTTCTAAACCTTTCACCGGCCCTCTGCCGTCCACCAAATTCTGCTCCATGGCTTCTAAACCTTTCACCGGCCCTCTGCCGTCCACCAAATTCTGCTCCATGGCTTCTAAACCTTTCACCGGCCCTCTGCCGTCCACCAATTCTGCTCCATGGCTTCTAAACCTTTCACCGCCCCTCTGCCGTCCACCAAATTCTGCTCCATGGCTTCTAAACCTGTCACCGGCCCTCTGCCGTCCACCAAATTCTGCTCCATGGCTTCTAAACCTTTCACCGGCCCTCTGCCGTCCACCAAATTCTGCTCCATGGCTTCTAAACCTTTCACCGGCCCTCTGCCGTCCACCAAATTCTGCTCCATGGCTTCTAAACCTTTCACCGGCTCTCTGCCGTCCACCAAATTCTGCTCCATGGCTTCTAAACCTTTCACCGGCCCTCTGCCGTCCACCAAATTCTGCTCCATGGCTTCTAAACCTTTCACCGGCCCTCTGCCGTCCACCAAATTCTGCTCCTTGGCTTCTAAACCTTTCACCGGCCCTCTGCCGTCCACCAAATTCTGCTCCATGGCTTCTAAACCTTTCACCGGCCCTCTGCCGTCCACCAAATTCTGCTCCATGGCTTCTAAACCTTTCACCGGCCCTCTGCCGTCCACCAAATTCTGCTCCATGGCTTCTAAACCTTTCACCGGCCCTCTGCCGTCCACCAAATTCTGCTCCATGGCTTCTAAACCTTTCACCGGCCCTCTGCCGTCCACCAAATTCTGCTCCATGGCTTCTAAACCTTTCATCGGCCCTCTGCCGTCCACCAAATTCTGCTCCATGGCTTCTAAACCTTTCACCGGCCCTCTGCCGTCCACCAAATTCTGCTCCATGGCTTCTAAACCTTTCACCGGCCCTCTGCCGTCCACCAAATTCTGCTCCATGGCTTCTAAACCTGTCACCGGCCCTCTGCCGTCCACCAAATTCTGCTCCATGGCTTCTAAACCTTTCACCGGCCCTCTGCCGTCCACCAAATTCTGCTCCATGGCTTCTAAACCTTTCACCGGCCCTCTGCCGTCCACCAAATTCTGCTCCATGGCTTCTAAACCTTTCACCGGCTCTCTGCCGTCCACCAAATTCTGCTCCATGGCTTCTAAACCTTTCACCGGCCCTCTGCCGTCCACCAAATTCTGCTCCATGGCTTCTAAACCTTTCACCGGCCCTCTGCCGTCCACCAAATTCTGCTCCTTGGCTTCTAAACCTTTCACCGGCCCTCTGCCGTCCACCAAATTCTGCTCCATGGCTTCTAAACCTTTCACCGGCCCTCTGCCGTCCACCAAATTCTGCTCCATGGCTTCTAAACCTTTCACCGGCCCTCTGCCGTCCACCAAATTCTGCTCCATGGCTTCTAAACCTTTCACCGGCCCTCTGCCGTCCACCAAATTCTGCTCCATGGCTTCTAAACCTTTCACCGGCCCTCTGCCGTCCACCAAATTCTGCTCCATGGCTTCTAAACCTTTCATCGGCCCTCTGCCGTCCACCAAATTCTGCTCCATGGCTTCTAAACCTTTCACCGGCCCTCTGCCGTCCACCAAATTCTGCTCCATGGCTTCTAAACCTTTCACCGGCCCTCTGCCGTCCACCAAATTCTGCTCCATGGCTTCTAAACCTGTCACCGGCCCTCTGCCGTCCACCAAATTCTGCTCCATGGCTTCTAAACCTTTCACCGGCCCTCTGCCGTCCACCAAATTCTGCTCCATGGCTTCTAAACCTTTCACCGGCCCTCTGCCGTCCACCAAATTCTGCTCCATGGCTTCTAAACCTTTCACCGGCCCTCTGCCGTCCACCAAATTCTGCTCCATGGCTTCTAAACCTTTCACCGGCCCTCTGCCGTCCACCAAATTCTGCTCCATGGCTTCTAAACCTTTCACCGGCCCTCTGCCGTCCACCAAATTCTGCTCCATGGCTTCTAAACCTTTCACCGGCCCTCTGCCGTCCACCAAATTCTGCTCCATGGCTTCTAAACCTTATATGGCTCCCTTTTAAACTATATTTAAGTTCTCAGGAGATGTATCAAGGGTCCCAACTGTAGAATGGCTAGGGGCCAGGAAAGGTCAAAGACCCAGGTCACAGGCCAACTGCACTTAGAAGCACAGACCTTGCATTATACAATAGCTCCCCCTAGTGACTATTCCAGATAACAGGAATGTGGGATTGGGGCCTTGAATATGACCCGACTTGAACTCTCACTCAGAGAAGGTGCCATTACACATTTATATCCTCTCCCAATGACTTGATTTTAGTTGTCCTCATTAGTATAGTGGTCAGTATCCCCGCCTGTCACGCGGGAGACCGGGGTTCAATTCCCCGACGGGGAGAACTCAAATTTTCAAGAGCACTAGCATTAACTCTATACATGCAGCACTTTTAGGTTGCTTAGTTGTCCCCATTAGTACAGTGGTCAGTATCCCTGCCTATCACGCGGGAGACCAGGGTTCAATTCCCCGACTGGGAGAACTCAAATCTTCAAGAGCACTATCATTAACTCTATACATGCAGCACTTTTAGGCTCTCTTATTTTAAACAATTAGGGACCAAATTGCACTCTTGTTTAATATAACACCTTGCTCTAGGCTCTACAAATTTTTTCCTTTAAATCTTTTTCTGTTTATTTCCTTCACAAGCTATCTCTTCCCCCCCCCCCCCCGCCCCCTTTTTTCCTATGAGTGAACAGAAGTATTGGGGACAGACTAAATACCATCCCTGTGCCCGTGCCCACTCCAACACTTACTTAGTGTTGGGGAACAGTCCCCTAACCTAACCCTAACCCTAACCCTAACCCTACCCCTAACCCTAACCCTAACCGTCCACCAAATTCTGCTCCATGGCTTCTAAACCTTTCACCGGCCCTCTGCCGTCGACCAAATTCTGCTCCATGGCTTCTAAACCTTTCACCGGCCCTCTGCCGTCCACCAAATTCTGCTCCATGGCTTCTAAACCTTTCACCGGCCCTCTGCCGTCCACCAAATTCTGCTCCATGGCTTCTAAACCTTTCACCGGCCCTCTGCCGTCCACCAAATTCTGCTCCATGGCTTCTAAACCTTTCACCGGCCCTCTGCCGTCCACCAAATTCTGCTCCATGGCTTCTAAACCTTTCACCGGCCCTCTGCCGTCCACCAAATTCTGCTCCATGGCTTCTAAACCTTTCACCGGCCCTCTGCCGTCCACCAAATTCTGCTCCATGGCTTCTAAACCTTTCACCGGCCCTCTGCCGTCCACCAAATTCTGCTCCATGGCTTCTAAACCTTTCACCGGCCCTCTGCCGTCCACCAAATTCTGCTCCATGGCTTCTAAACCTTTCACCGGCCCTCTGCCGTCCACCAAATTCTGCTCCATGGCTTCTAAACCTTTCACCGGCCCTCTGCCGTCCACCAAATTCTGCTCCATGGCTTCTAAACCTTTCACCGGCCCTCTGCCGTCCACCAAATTCTGCTCCATGGCTTCTAAACCTTTCACCGGCCCTCTGCCGTCCACCAAATTCTGCTCCATGGCTTCTAAACCTTTCACCGGCCCTCTGCCGTCCACCAAATTCTGCTCCATGGCTTCTAAACCTTTCACCGGCCCTCTGCCGTCCACCAAATTCTGCTCCATGGCTTCTAAACCTTTCACCGGCCCTCTGCCGTCCACCAAATTCTGCTCCATGGCTTCTAAACCTTTCACCGGCCCTCTGCCGTCCACCAAATTCTGCTCCATGGCTTCTAAACCTTTCACCGGCCCTCTGCCGTCCACCAAATTCTGCTCCATGGCTTCTAAACCTGTCACCGGCCCTCTGCCGTCCACCAAATTCTGCTCCATGGCTTCTAAACCTTTCACCGGCCCTCTGCCGTCCACCAAATTCTGCTCCATGGCTTCTAAACCTTTCACCGGCCCTCTGCCGTCCACCAAATTCTGCTCCATGGCTTCTAAACCTTTCACCGGCCCTCTGCCGTCCACCAAATTCTGCTCCATGGCTTCTAAACCTTTCACCGGCCCTCTGCCGTCCACCAAATTCTGCTCCATGGCTTCTAAACCTTTCACCGGCCCTCTGCCGTCCACCAAATTCTGCTCCATGGCTTCTAAACCTGTCACCGGCCCTCTGCCGTCCACCAAATTCTGCTCCATGGCTTCTAAACCTTTCACCGGCCCTCTGCCGTCCACCAAATTCTGCTCCATGGCTTCTAAACCTTTCACCGGCCCTCTGCCGTCCACCAAATTCTGCTCCATGGCTTCTAAACCTTTCACCGGCCCTCTGCCGTCCACCAAATTCTGCTCCATGGCTTCTAAACCTTTCACCGGCCCTCTGCCGTCCACCAAATTCTGCTCCATGGCTTCTAAACCTTTCACCGGCCCTCTGCCGTCCACCAAATTCTGCTCCATGGCTTCTAAACCTTTCACCGGCCCTCTGCCGTCCACCAAATTCTGCTCCATGGCTTCTAAACCTTTCACCGGCCCTCTGCCGTCCACCAAATTCTGCTCCATGGCTTCTAAACCTTTCACCGGCCCTCTGCCGTCCACCAAATTCTGCTCCATGGCTTCTAAACCTGTCACCGGCCCTCTGCCGTCCACCAAATTCTGCTCCATGGCTTCTAAACCTTTCACCGGCCCTCTGCCGTCCACCAAATTCTGCTCCATGGCTTCTAAACCTTTCACCGGCCCTCTGCCGTCCACCAAATTTTGCTCCATGGCTTCTAAACCTTTCACCGGCCCTCTGCCGTCCACCAAATTCTGCTCCATGGCTTCTAAACCTTTCACCGGCCCTCTGCCGTCCACCAAATTCTGCTCCATGGCTTCTAAACCTTATATGGCTCCCTTTTAAACTATATTTAAGTTCTCAGGAGATGTATCAAGGGTCCCAACTGTAGAATGGCTAGGGGCCAGGAAAGGTCAAAGACCCAGGTCACAGGCCAACTGCACTTAAAAGCACAGACCTTGCATTATACAATAGCTCCCCCTAGTGACTATTCCAGATAACAGGAATGTGGGATTGGGGCCTTGAATATGACCCGACTTGAACTCTCACTCAGAGAAGGTGCCATTACACATGTATATCCTCTCCCAATGACTTGATTTCAGTTGTCCTCATTAGTATAGTGGTCAGTATCCCCGCCTGTCACGCGGGAGACCGGGGTTCAATTCCCTTACGGGGACAACTCAAATTTTCAAGAGCACTAGCATTAACTCTATACATGCAGCACTTTTAGGATGCTTAGTTGTCCCCATTAGTACAGTGGTCAGTATCCCCGCCTATCACGCGGGAGACCAGGGTTCAATTCCCCGACGGGGAGAACTCAAATCTTCAAGAGCACTATCATTAACTCTATACATGCAGCACTTTTAGGCTCTCTTATTTTAAACAATTAGGGACCAAATTGCACTCTTGTTTAATATAACACCTTGCTCTAGGCTCTACACATTTTTTCCTTTAAATCTTTTTCTGTTTATTTCCTTCACAAGCTATCTCTTCCCCCCCCCCCCCCCCCCCGCCCCCTTTTTTCCTATGAGTGAACAGAAGTATTGGGGACAGACTAAATACCATCCCTGTGCCCGTGCCCACTCCAACACTTACTTAGTGTTGGGGAACAGTCCCCTAACCTAACCCTAACCCTAACCCTAACCCTAACCCTAACCCTAACCCTAACCGTCCACCAAATTCTGCTCCATGGCTTCTAAACCTTTCACCGGCCCTCTGCCGTCCACCAAATTCTGCTCCATGGCTTCTAAACCTTTCACCGGCCCTCTGCCGTCCACCAAATTCTGCTCCATGGCTTCTAAACCTTTCACCGGCCCTCTGCCGTCCACCAAATTCTGCTCCATGGCTTCTAAACCTTTCACCGGCCCTCTGCCGTCCACCAAATTCTGCTCCATGGCTTCTAAACCTTTCACCGGCCCTCTGCCATCCACCAAATTCTGCTCCATGGCTTTTAAACCTTTCACCGGCCCTCTGCCGTCCACCAAATTCTGCTCCATGGCTTCTAAACCTTTCACCGGCCCTCTGCCGTCCACCAAATTCTGCTCCATGGCTTCTAAACCTTTCACCGGCCCTCTGCCGTCCACCAAATTCTGCTCCATGGCTTCTAAACCTTTCACCGGCCCTCTGCCGTCCACCAAATTCTGCTCCATGGCTTCTAAACCTTTCACCGGCCCTCTGCCGTCCACCAAATTCTGCTCCATGGCTTCTAAACCTTTCACCGGCCCTCTGCCGTCCACCAAATTCTGCTCCATGGCTTCTAAACCTGTCACCGGCCCTCTGCCGTCCACCAAATTCTGCTCCATGGCTTCTAAACCTTTCACCGGCCCTCTGCCGTCCACCAAATTCTGCTCCATGGCTTCTAAACCTTTCACCGGCCCTCTGCCGTCCACCAAATTCTGCTCCATGGCTTCTAAACCTTTCACCGGCCCTCTGCCGTCCACCAAATTCTGCTCCATGGCTTCTAAACCTTTCACCGGCCCTCTGCCGTCCACCAAATTCTGCTCCATGGCTTCTAAACCTTTCACCGGCCCTCTGCCGTCCACCAAATTCTGCTCCATGGCTTCTAAACCTTTCACCGGCCCTCTGCCGTCCACCAAATTCTGCTCCATGGCTTCTAAACCTTTCACCGGCCCTCTGCCGTCCACCAAATTCTGCTCCATGGCTTCTAAACCTTTCACCGGCCCTCTGCCGTCCACCAAATTCTGCTCCATGGCTTCTAAACCTTTCACCGGCCCTCTGCCGTCCACCAAATTCTGCTCCATGGCTTCTAAACCTGTCACCGGCCCTCTGCCGTCCACCAAATTCTGCTCCATGGCTTCTAAACCTTTCACCGGCCCTCTGCCGTCCACCAAATTCTGCTCCATGGCTTCTAAACCTTTCACCGGCCCTCTGCCGTCCACCAAATTCTGCTCCATGGCTTCTAAACCTTTCACCGGCCCTCTGCCGTCCACCAAATTCTGCTCCATGGCTTCTAAACCTTTCACCGGCCCTCTGCCGTCCACCAAATTCTGCTCCATGGCTTCTAAACCTTTCACCGGCCCTCTGCCGTCCACCAAATTCTGCTCCATGGCTTCTAAACCTTATATGGCTCCCTTTTAAACTATATTTAAGTTCTCAGGAGATGTATCAAGGGTCCCAACTGTAGAATGGCTAGGGGCCAGGAAAGGTCAAAGACCCAGGTCACAGGCCAACTGCACTTAAAAGCACAGACCTTGCATTATACAATAGCTCCCCCTAGTGACTATTCCAGATAACAGGAATGTGGGATTGGGGCCTTGAATATGACCCGACTTGAACTCTCACTCAGAGAAGGTGCCATTACACATGTATATCCTCTCCCAATGACTTGATTTCAGTTGTCCTCATTAGTATAGTGGTCAGTATCCCCGCCTGTCACGCGGGAGACCGGGGTTCAATTCCCTTACGGGGACAACTCAAATTTTCAAGAGCACTAGCATTAACTCTATACATGCAGCACTTTTAGGATGCTTAGTTGTCCCCATTAGTACAGTGGTCAGTATCCCCGCCTATCACGCGGGAGACCAGGGTTCAATTCCCCGACGGGGAGAACTCAAATCTTCAAGAGCACTATCATTAACTCTATACATGCAGCACTTTTAGGCTCTCTTATTTTAAACAATTAGGGACCAAATTGCACTCTTGTTTAATATAACACCTTGCTCTAGGCTCTACACATTTTTTCCTTTAAATCTTTTTCTGTTTATTTCCTTCACAAGCTATCTCTTCCCCCCTCCCCCCGCCCCCTTTTTTCCTATGAGTGAACAGAAGTATTGGGGACAGACTAAATACCATCCCTGTGCCCGTGCCCACTCCAACACTTACTTAGTGTTGGGGAACAGTCCCCTAACCTAACCCTAACCCTAACCCTAACCCTAACCCTAACCCTAACCCTAACCCTAACCGTCCACCAAATTCTGCTCCATGGCTTCTAAACCTTTCACCGGCCCTCTGCCGTCCACCAAATTCTGCTCCATGGCTTCTAAACCTTTCACCGGCCCTCTGCCATCCACCAAATTCTGCTCCATGGCTTCTAAACCTTTCACCGGCCCTCTGCCGTCCACCAAATTCTGCTCCATGGCTTCTAAACCTTTCACCGGCCCTCTGCCGTCCACCAAATTCTGCTCCATGGCTTCTAAACCTTTCACCGGCCCTCTGCCATCCACCAAATTCTGCTCCATGGCTTTTAAACCTTTCACCGGCCCTCTGCCGTCCACCAAATTCTGCTCCATGGCTTCTAAACCTTTCACCGGCCCTCTGCCGTCCACCAAATTCTGCTCCATGGCTTCTAAACCTTTCACCGGCCCTCTGCCGTCCACCAAATTCTGCTCCATGGCTTCTAAACCTTTCACCGGCCCTCTGCCGTCCACCAAATTCTGCTCCATGGCTTCTAAACCTTTCACCGGCCCTCTGCCGTCCACCAAATTCTGCTCCATGGCTTCTAAACCTTTCACCGGCCCTCTGCCGTCCACCAAATTCTGCTCCATGGCTTCTAAACCTGTCACCGGCCCTCTGCCGTCCACCAAATTCTGCTCCATGGCTTCTAAACCTTTCACCGGCCCTCTGCCGTCCACCAAATTCTGCTCCATGGCTTCTAAACCTTTCACCGGCCCTCTGCCGTCCACCAAATTCTGCTCCATGGCTTCTAAACCTTTCACCGGCCCTCTGCCGTCCACCAAATTCTGCTCCATGGCTTCTAAACCTTTCACCGGCCCTCTGCCGTCCACCAAATTCTGCTCCATGGCTTCTAAACCTTTCACCGGCCCTCTGCCGTCCACCAAATTCTGCTCCTTGGCTTCTAAACCTTTCACCGGCCCTCTGCCGTCCACCAAATTCTGCTCCATGGCTTCTAAACCTTTCACCGGCCCTCTGCCGTCCACCAAATTCTGCTCCATGGCTTCTAAACCTTTCACCGGCCCTCTGCCGTCCACCAAATTCTGCTCCATGGCTTCTAAACCTTTCACCGGCCCTCTGCCGTCCACCAAATTCTGCTCCATGGCTTCTAAACCTTTCACCGGCCCTCTGCCGTCCACCAAATTCTGCTCCATGGCTTCTAAACCTTTCACCGGCCCTCTGCCGTCCACCAAATTCTGCTCCATGGCTTCTAAACCTTTCACCGGCCCTCTGCCGTCCACCAAATTCTGCTCCATGGCTTCTAAACCTGTCACCGGCCCTCTGCCGTCCACCAAATTCTGCTCCATGGCTTCTAAACCTTTCACCGGCCCTCTGCCGTCCACCAAATTCTGCTCCATGGCTTCTAAACCTTTCACCGGCCCTCTGCCGTCCACCAAATTCTGCTCCATGGCTTCTAAACCTTTCACCTGCCCTCTGCCGTCCACCAAATTCTGCTCCATGGCTTCTCAAACCTTTCACCGGCCCTCTGCCGTCCACCAAATTCTGCTCCATGGCTTCTAAACCTTATATGGCTCCCTTTTAAACTATATTTAAGTTCTCAGGAGATGTATCAAGGGTCCCAACTGTAGAATGGCTAGGGGCCAGGAAAGGTCAAAGACCCAGGTCACAGGCCAACTGCACTTAAAAGCACAGACCTTGCATTATACAATAGCTCCCCCTAGTGACTATTCCAGATAACAGGAATGTGGGATTGGGGCCTTGAATATGACCCGACTTGAACTCTCACTCAGAGAAGGTGCCATTACACATGTATATCCTCTCCCAATGACTTGATTTCAGTTGTCCTCATTAGTATAGTGGTCAGTATCCCCGCCTGTCACGCGGGAGACCGGGGTTCAATTCCCTGACGGGGAGAACTCAAATGTTCAAGAGCACTAGCATTAACTCTATACATGCAGCACTTTTAGGATGCTTAGTTGTCCCCATTAGTACAGTGGTCAGTATCCCCGCCTATCACGCGGGAGACCAGGGTTCAATTCCCCGACGGGGAGAACTCAAATCTTCAAGAGCACTATCATTAACTCTATACATGCAGCACTTTTAGGTTCTCTTATTTTAAACAATTAGGGACCAAATTGCACTCTTGTTTAATATAACACCTTGCTCTAGGCTCTACAAATTTTTTCCTTTAAATCTTTTTCTGTTTATTTCCTTCACAAGCTATCTCTTTCCCCCCCCCCCGCCCCCTTTTTTCCTATGAGTGAACAGAAGTATTGGGGACAGACTAAATACCATCCCTGTGCCCGTGCCCACTCCAACACTTACTTAGTGTTGGGGAACAGTCCCCTAACCTAACCCTAACCCTAACCCTAACCCTAACCCTAACCGTCCACCAAATTCTGCTCCATGGCTTCTAAACCTTTCACCGGCCCTCTGCCGTCCACCAAATTCTGCTCCATGGCTTCTAAACCTTTCACCGGCCCTCTGCCATCCACCAAATTCTGCGTCATGGCTTCTAAACCTTTCACCGGCCCTCTGCCGTCCACCAAATTCTGCTCCATGGCTTCTAAACCTTTCACCGGCCCTCTGCCGTCCACCAAATTCTGCTCCATGGCTTCTAAACCTTTCACCGGCCCTCTGCCGTCCACCAAATTCTGCTCCATGGCTTCTAAACCTTTCACCGGCCCTCTGCCGTCCACCAAATTCTGCTCCATGGCTTCTAAACCTTTCACCGGCCCTCTGCCGTCCACCAATTTCTGCTCCATGGCTTCTAAATCTTTCACCTGCCCTCTGCCGTCCACCAAATTCTGCTCCATGGCTTCTCAAACCTTTCACCGGCCCTCTGCCGTCCACCAAATTCTGCTCCATGGCTTCTAAACCTTATATGGCTCCCTTTTAAACTATATTTAAGTTCTCAGGAGATGTATCAAGGGTCCCAACTGTAGAATGGCTAGGGGCCAGGAAAGGTCAAAGACCCAGGTCACAGGCCAACTGCACTTAAAAGCACAGACCTTGCATTATACAATAGCTCCCCCTAGTGACTATTCCAGATAACAGGAATGTGGGATTGGGGCCTTGAATATGACCCGACTTGAACTCTCACTCAGAGAAGGTGCCATTACACATGTATATCCTCTCCCAATGACTTGATTTCAGTTGTCCTCATTAGTATAGTGGTCAGTATCCCTGCCTGTCACGCGGGAGACCGGGGTTCAATTCCCTGACGGGGAGAACTCAAATTTTCAAGAGCACTAGCATTAACTCTATACATGCAGCACTTTTAGGATGCTTAGTTGTCCCCATTAGTACAGTGGTCAGTATCCCCGCCTATCACGCGGGAGACCAGGGTTCAATTCCCCGACGGGGAGAACTCAAATCTTCAAGAGCACTATCATTAACTCTATACATGCAGCACTTTTAGGCTCTCTTATTTTAAACAATTAGGGACCAAATTGCACTCTTGTTTAATATAACACCTTGCTCTAGGCTCTACAAATTTTTTCCTTTAAATCTTTTTCTGTTTATTTCCTTCACAAGCTATCTCTTTCCCCCCCCCCCCGCCCCCTTTTTTCCTATGAGTGAACAGAAGTATTGGGGACAGACTAAATACCATCCCTGTGCCCGTGCCCACTCCAACACTTACTTAGTGTTGGGGAACAGTCCCCTAACCTAACCCTAACCCTAACCCTAACCCTAACCCTAACCGTCCACCAAATTCTGCTCCATGGCTTCTAAACCTTTCACCGGCCCTCTGCCGTCCACCAAATTCTGCTCCATGGCTTCTAAACCTTTCACCGGCCCTCTGCCGTCCACCAAATTCTGCTCCATGGCTTCTAAACCTTTCACCGGCCCTCTGCCGTCCACCAAATTCTGCTCCATGGCTTCTAAACCTTTCACCGGCCCTCTGCCGTCCACCAAATTCTGCTCCATGGCTTCTAAACCTTTCACCGGCCCTCTGCCGTCCACCAAATTCTGCTCCATGGCTTCTAAACCTTTCACCGGCCCTCTGCCGTCCACCAATTTCTGCTCCATGGCTTCTAAATCTTTCACCTGCCCTCTGCCGTCCACCAAATTTTGCTCCATGGCTTCTCAAACCTTTCACCGGCCCTCTGCCGTCCACCAAATTCTGCTCCATGGCTTCTAAACCTTATATGGCTCCCTTTTAAACTATATTTAAGTTCTCAGGAGATGTATCAAGGGTCCCAACTGTAGAATGGCTAGGGGCCAGGAAAGGTCAAAGACCCAGGTCACAGGCCAACTGCACTTAAAAGCACAGACCTTGCATTATACAATAGCTCCCCCTAGTGACTATTCCAGATAACAGGAATGTGGGATTGGGGCCTTGAATATGACCCGACTTGAACTCTCACTCAGAGAAGGTGCCATTACACATGTATATCCTCTCCCAATGACTTGATTTCAGTTGTCCTCATTAGTATAGTGGTCAGTATCCCTGCCTGTCACGCGGGAGACCGGGGTTCAATTCCCTGACGGGGAGAACTCAAATTTTCAAGAGCACTAGCATTAACTCTATACATGCAGCACTTTTAGGATGCTTAGTTGTCCCCATTAGTACAGTGGTCAGTATCCCCGCCTATCACGCGGGAGACCAGGGTTCAATTCCCCGACGGGGAGAACTCAAATCTTCAAGAGCACTATCATTAACTCTATACATGCAGCACTTTTAGGCTCTCTTATTTTAAACAATTAGGGACCAAATTGCACTCTTGTTTAATATAACACCTTGCTCTAGGCTCTACAAATTTTTTCCTTTAAATCTTTTTCTGTTTATTTCCTTCACAAGCTATCTCTTTCCCCCCCCCCCCGCCCCCTTTTTTCCTATGAGTGAACAGAAGTATTGGGGACAGACTAAATACCATCCCTGTGCCCGTGCCCACTCCAACACTTACTTAGTGTTGGGGAACAGTCCCCTAACCTAACCCTAACCCTAACCCTAACCCTAACCCTAACCGTCCACCAAATTCTGCTCCATGGCTTCTAAACCTTTCACCGGCCCTCTGCCGTCCACCAAATTCTGCTCCATGGCTTCTAAACCTTTCACCGGCCCTCTGCCGTCCACCAAATTCTGCTCCATGGCTTCTAAACCTTTCACCGGCCCTCTGCCGTCCACCAAATTCTGCTCCATGGCTTCTAAACCTTTCACCGGCCCTCTGCCGTCCACCAAATTCTGCTCCATGGCTTCTAAACCTTTCACCGGCCCTCTGCCGTCCACCAAATTCTGCTCCATGGCTTCTAAACCTTTCACCGGCCCTCTGCCGTCCACCAATTTCTGCTCCATGGCTTCTAAATCTTTCACCTGCCCTCTGCCGTCCACCAAATTCTGCTCCATGGCTTCTCAAACCTTTCACCGGCCCTCTGCCGTCCACCAAATTCTGCTCCATGGCTTCTAAACCTTATATGGCTCCCTTTTAAACTATATTTAAGTTCTCAGGAGATGTATCAAGGGTCCCAACTGTAGAATGGCTAGGGGCCAGGAAAGGTCAAAGACCCAGGTCACAGGCCAACTGCACTTAAAAGCACAGACCTTGCATTATACAATAGCTCCCCCTAGTGACTATTCCAGATAACAGGAATGTGGGATTGGGGCCTTGAATATGACCCGACTTGAACTCTCACTCAGAGAAGGTGCCATTACACATGTATATCCTCTCCCAATGACTTGATTTCAGTTGTCCTCATTAGTATAGTGCTCAGTATCCCTGCCTGTCACGCGGGAGACCGGGGTTCAATTCCCTGACGGGGAGAACTCAAATTTTCAAGAGCACTAGCATTAACTCTATACATGCAGCACTTTTAGGATGCTTAGTTGTCCCCATTAGTACAGTGGTCAGTATCCCCGCCTATCACGCGGGAGACCAGGGTTCAATTCCCCGACGGGGAGAACTCAAATCTTCAAGAGCACTATCATTAACTCTATACATGCAGCACTTTTAGGCTCTCTTATTTTAAACAATTAGGGACCAAATTGCACTCTTGTTTAATATAACACCTTGCTCTAGGCTCTACACATTTTTTCCTTTAAATCTTTTTCTGTTTATTTCCTTCACAAGCTATCTCTTCCCCCCCCCCCCCCCCGCCCCCTTTTTTCCTATGAGTGAACAGAAGTATTGGGGACAGACTAAATACCATCCCTGTGCCCGTGCCCACTCCAACACTTACTTAGTGTTGGGGAACAGTCCCCTAACCTAACCCTAACCCTAACCCTAACCCTAACCCTAACCCTAACCCTAACCCTAACCGTCCACCAAATTCTGCTCCATGGCTTCTAAACCTTTCACCGGCCCTCTGCCGTCCACCAAATTCTGCTCCATGGCTTCTAAACCTTTCACCGGCCCTCTGCCGTCCACCAAATTCTGCTCCATGGCTTCTAAACCTTTCACCGGCCCTCTGCCGTCCACCAAATTCTGCTCCATGGCTTCTAAACCTTTCACCGGCCCTCTGCCGTCCACCAAATTCTGCTCCATGGCTTCTAAACCTGTCACCGGCCCTCTGCCGTCCACCAAATTCTGCTCCATGGCTTCTAAACCTTTCACCGGCCCTCTGCCGTCCACCAAATTCTGCTCCATGGCTTCTAAACCTTTCACCGGCCCTCTGCCGTCCACCAAATTCTGCTCCATGGCTTCTAAACCTTTCACCGGCCCTCTGCCGTCCACCAAATTCTGCTCCATGGCTTCTAAACCTTATATGGCTCCCTTTTAAACTATATTTAAGTTCTCAGGAGATGTATCAAGGGTCCCAACTGTAGAATGGCTAGGGGCCAGGAAAGGTCAAAGACCCAGGTCACAGGCCAACTGCACTTAAAAGCACAGACCTTGCATTATACAATAGCTCCCCCTAGTGACTATTCCAGATAACAGGAATGTGGGATTGGGGCCTTGAATATGACCCGACTTGAACTCTCACTCAGAGAAGGTGCCAGTACACATGTACATCCTCTCCCAATGACTTGATTTAAGTTGTCCTCATTAGTATAGTGGTCAGTATCCCTGCCTGTCACGCGGGAGACCGGGGTTCAATTCCCCGACGGGGAGAACTCAAATTTTCAAGAGCACTAGCATTAACTCTATACATGCAGCACTTTTAGGATGCTTAGTTGTCCCCATTAGTACAGTGGTCAGTATCCCCGCCTATCACGCGGGAGACCAGGGTTCAATTCCCCGACGGGGAGAACTCAAATCTTCAAGAGCACTATCATTAACTCTATACATGCAGCACTTTTAGGCTCTCTTATTTTAAACAATTAGGGACCAAATTGCACTCTTGTTTAATATAACACCTTGCTCTAGGCTCTACACATTTTTTCCTTTAAATCTTTTTCTGTTTATTTCCTTCACAAGCTATCTCTTCCCCCCCCCCCCACCCCCTTTTTTCCTATGAGTGAACAGAAGTATTGGGGACAGACTAAATACCATCCCTGTGCCCGTGCCCACTCCAACACTTACTTAGTGTTGGGGAACAGTCCCCTAACCTAACCCTAACCCTAACCCTAACCCTAACCCTAACCGTCCACCAAATTCTGCTCCATGGCTTCTAAACCTTTCACCGGCCCTCTGCCGTCCACCAAATTCTGCTCCATGGCTTCTAAACCTTTCACCGGCCCTCTGCCGTCCACCAAATTCTGCTCCATGGCTTCTAAACCTTTCACCGGCCCTCTGCCGTCCACCAAATTCTGCTCCATGGCTTCTAAACCTTTCACCGGCCCTCTGCCGTCCACCAAATTCTGCTCCATGGCTTCTAAACCTTTCACCGGCCCTCTGCCGTCCACCAAATTCTGCTCCATGGCTTCTAAACCTTTCACCGGCCCTCTGCCGTCCACCAAATTCTGCTCCATGGCTTCTAAACCTGTCACCGGCCCTCTGCCGTCCACCAAATTCTGCTCCATGGCTTCTAAACCTTTCACCGGCCCTCTGCCGTCCACCAAATTCTGCTCCATGGCTTCTAAACCTTTCACCGGCCCTCTGCCGTCCACCAAATTCTGCTCCATGGCTTCTAAACCTTTCACCGGCCCTCTGCCGTCCACCAAATTCTGCTCCATGGCTTCTAAACCTTTCACCGGCCCTCTGCCGTCCACCAAATTCTGCTCCATGGCTTCTAAACCTTTCACCGGCCCTCTGCCGTCCACCAAATCCTGCTCCATGGCTTCTAAACCTTTCACCGGCCCTCTGCCGTCCACCAAATTCTGCTCCATGGCTTCTAAACCTTTCACCGGCCCTCTGCCGTCCACCAAATTCTGCTCCATGGCTTCTAAACCTTTCACCGGCCCTCTGCCGTCCACCAAATTCTGCTCCATGGCTTCTAAACCTTTCACCGGCCCTCTGCCGTCCACCAAATTCTGCTCCATGGCTTCTAAACCTTTCACCGGCCCTCTGCCGTCCACCAAGTTCTGCTCCATGGCTTCTAAACCTTTCACCGGCCCTCTGCCGTCCACCAAATTCTGCTCCATGGCTTCTAAACCTTTCACCGGCCCTCTGCCGTCCACCAAATTCTGCTCCATGGCTTCTAAACCTTTCACCGGCCCTCTGCCGTCCACCAAATTCTGCTCCATGGCTTCTAAACCTTTCACCGGCCCTCTGCCGTCCACCAAATTCTGCTCCATGGCTTCTAAACCTTTCACCGGCCCTCTGCCGTCCACCAAATTCTGCTCCATGGCTTCTAAACCTGTCACCGGCCCTCTGCCGTCCACCAAATTCTGCTCCATGGCTTCTAAACCTTTCACCGGCCCTCTGCCGTCCACCAAATTCTGCTCCATGGCTTCTAAACCTTTCACCGGCCCTCTGCCGTCCACCAAATTCTGCTCCATGGCTTCTAAACCTTTCACCGGCTCTCTGCCGTCCACCAAATTCTGCTCCATGGCTTCTAAACCTTTCACCGGCCCTCTGCCGTCCACCAAATTCTGCTCCATGGCTTCTAAACCTTTCACCGGCCCTCTGCCGTCCACCAAATTCTGCTCCTTGGCTTCTAAACCTTTCACCGGCCCTCTGCCGTCCACCAAATTCTGCTCCATGGCTTCTAAACCTTTCACCGGCCCTCTGCCGTCCACCAAATTCTGCTCCATGGCTTCTAAACCTTTCACCGGCCCTCTGCCGTCCACCAAATTCTGCTCCATGGCTTCTAAACCTTTCACCGGCCCTCTGCCGTCCACCAAATTCTGCTCCATGGCTTCTAAACCTGTCACCGGCCCTCTGCCGTCCACCAAATTCTGCTCCATGGCTTCTAAACCTTTCACCGGCCCTCTGCCGTCCACCAAATTCTGCTCCATGGCTTCTAAACCTGTCACCGGCCCTCTGCCGTCCACCAAATTCTGCTCCATGGCTTCTAAACCTTTCACCGGCCCTCTGCCGTCCACCAAATTCTGCTCCATGGCTTCTAAACCTTTCACCGGCCCTCTGCCGTCCACCAAATTCTGCTCCATGGCTTCTAAACCTTTCACCGGCCCTCTGCCGTCCACCAAATTCTGCTCCATGGCTTCTAAACCTTTCACCGGCCCTCTGCCGTCCACCAAATTCTGCTCCATGGCTTCTAAACCTTTCACCGGCCCTCTGCCGTCCACCAAATCCTGCTCCATGGCTTCTAAACCTTTCACCGGCCCTCTGCCGTCCACCAAATTCTGCTCCATGGCTTCTAAACCTTTCACCGGCCCTCTGCCGTCCACCAAATTCTGCTCCATGGCTTCTAAACCTTTCACCGGCCCTCTGCCGTCCACCAAATTCTGCTCCATGGCTTCTAAACCTTTCACCGGCCCTCTGCCGTCCACCAAATTCTGCTCCATGGCTTCTAAACCTTTCACCGGCCCTCTGCCGTCCACCAAGTTCTGCTCCATGGCTTCTAAACCTTTCACCGGCCCTCTGCCGTCCACCAAATTCTGCTCCATGGCTTCTAAACCTTTCACCGGCCCTCTGCCGTCCACCAAATTCTGCTCCATGGCTTCTAAACCTTTCACCGGCCCTCTGCCGTCCACCAAATTCTGCTCCATGGCTTCTAAACCTTTCACCGGCCCTCTGCCGTCCACCAAATTCTGCTCCATGGCTTCTAAACCTTTCACCGGCCCTCTGCCGTCCACCAAATTCTGCTCCATGGCTTCTAAACCTGTCACCGGCCCTCTGCCGTCCACCAAATTCTGCTCCATGGCTTCTAAACCTTTCACCGGCCCTCTGCCGTCCACCAAATTCTGCTCCATGGCTTCTAAACCTTTCACCGGCCCTCTGCCGTCCACCAAATTCTGCTCCATGGCTTCTAAACCTTTCACCGGCTCTCTGCCGTCCACCAAATTCTGCTCCATGGCTTCTAAACCTTTCACCGGCCCTCTGCCGTCCACCAAATTCTGCTCCATGGCTTCTAAACCTTTCACCGGCCCTCTGCCGTCCACCAAATTCTGCTCCTTGGCTTCTAAACCTTTCACCGGCCCTCTGCCGTCCACCAAATTCTGCTCCATGGCTTCTAAACCTTTCACCGGCCCTCTGCCGTCCACCAAATTCTGCTCCATGGCTTCTAAACCTTTCACCGGCCCTCTGCCGTCCACCAAATTCTGCTCCATGGCTTCTAAACCTTTCACCGGCCCTCTGCCGTCCACCAAATTCTGCTCCATGGCTTCTAAACCTTTCACCGGCCCTCTGCCGTCCACCAAATTCTGCTCCATGGCTTCTAAACCTTTCATCGGCCCTCTGCCGTCCACCAAATTCTGCTCCATGGCTTCTAAACCTTTCACCGGCCCTCTGCCGTCCACCAAATTCTGCTCCATGGCTTCTAAACCTTTCACCGGCCCTCTGCCGTCCACCAAATTCTGCTCCATGGCTTCTAAACCTGTCACCGGCCCTCTGCCGTCCACCAAATTCTGCTCCATGGCTTCTAAACCTTTCACCGGCCCTCTGCCGTCCACCAAATTCTGCTCCATGGCTTCTAAACCTTTCACCGGCCCTCTGCCGTCCACCAAATTCTGCTCCATGGCTTCTAAACCTTTCACCGGCCCTCTGCCGTCCACCAAATTCTGCTCCATGGCTTCTAAACCTTTCACCGGCCCTCTGCCGTCCACCAAATTCTGCTCCATGGCTTCTAAACCTTTCACCGGCCCTCTGCCGTCCACCAAATTCTGCTCCATGGCTTCTAAACCTTATATGGCTCCCTTTTAAACTATATTTAAGTTCTCAGGAGATGTATCAAGGGTCCCAACTGTAGAATGGCTAGGGGCCAGGAAAGGTCAAAGACCCAGGTCACAGGCCAACTGCACTTAGAAGCACAGACCTTGCATTATACAATAGCTCCCCCTAGTGACTATTCCAGATAACAGGAATGTGGGATTGGGGCCTTGAATATGACCCGACTTGAACTCTCACTCAGAGAAGGTGCCATTACACATTTATATCCTCTCCCAATGACTTGATTTAAGTTGTCCTCATTAGTATAGTGGTCAGTATCCCCGCCTGTCACGCGGGAGACCGGGGTTCAATTCCCCGACGGGGAGAACTCAAATTTTCAAGAGCACTAGCATTAACTCTATACATGCAGCACTTTTAGGTTGCTTAGTTGTCCCCATTAGTACAGTGGTCAGTATCCCTGCCTATCACGCGGGAGACCAGGGTTCAATTCCCCGACTGGGAGAACTCAAATCTTCAAGAGCACTATCATTAACTCTATACATGCAGCACTTTTAGGCTCTCTTATTTTAAACAATTAGGGACCAAATTGCACTCTTGTTTAATATAACACCTTGCTCTAGGCTCTACACATTTTTTCCTTTAAATCTTTTTCTGTTTATTTCCTTCACAAGCTATCTCTTCCCCCCCCCCCCCGCCCCCTTTTTTCCTATGAGTGAACAGAAGTATTGGGGACAGACTAAATACCATCCCTGTGCCCGTGCCCACTCCAACACTTACTTAGTGTTGGGGAACAGTCCCCTAACCTAACCCTAACCCTAACCCTAACCCTACCCCTAACCCTAACCCTAACCGTCCACCAAATTCTGCTCCATGGCTTCTAAACCTTTCACCGGCCCTCTGCCGTCCACCAAATTCTGCTCCATGGCTTCTAAACCTTTCACCGGCCCTCTGCCGTCCACCAAATTCTGCTCCATGGCTTCTAAACCTTTCACCGGCCCTCTGCCGTCCACCAAATTCTGCTCCATGGCTTCTAAACCTTTCACCGGCCCTCTGCCGTCCACCAAATTCTGCTCCATGGCTTCTAAACCTTTCACCGGCCCTCTGCCGTCCACCAAATTCTGCTCCATGGCTTCTAAACCTTTCACCGGCCCTCTGTCGTCCACCAAATTCTGCTCCATGGCTTCTAAACCTTTCACCGGCCCTCTGCCGTCCACCAAATTCTGCTCCATGGCTTCTAAACCTTTCACCGGCCCTCTGCCGTCCACCAAATTCTGCTCCATGGCTTCTAAACCTGTCACCGGCCCTCTGCCGTCCACCAAATTCTGCTCCATGGCTTCTAAACCTTTCACCGGCCCTCTGCCGTCCACCAAATTCTGCTCCATGGCTTCTAAACCTTTCACCGGCCCTCTGCCGTCCACCAAATTCTGCTCCATGGCTTCTAAACCTTTCACCGGCCCTCTGCCGTCCACCAAATTCTGCTCCATGGCTTCTAAACCTTTCACCGGCCCTCTGCCGTCCACCAAATTCTGCTCCATGGCTTCTAAACCTTTCACCGGCCCTCTGCCGTCCACCAAATTCTGCTCCATGGCTTCTAAACCTTTCACCGGCCCTCTGCCTTCCACCAAATTCTGCTCCATGGCTTCTAAACCTTTCACCGGCCCTCTGCCGTCCACCAAATTCTGCTCCATGGCTTCTAAACCTTTCACCGGCCCTCTGCCGTCCACCAAATTCTGCTCCATGGCTTCTAAACCTTTCACCGGCCCTCTGCCGTCCACCAAATTCTGGTCCATGGCTTCTAAACCTTATATGGCTCCCTTTTAAACTATATTTAAGTTCTCAGGAGATGTATCAAGGGTCCCAACTGTAGAATGGCTAGGGGCCAGGAAAGGTCAAAGACCCAGGTCACAGGCCAACTGCACTTAAAAGCACAGACCTTGCATTATACAATAGCTCCCCCTAGTGACTATTCCAGATAACAGGAATGTGGGATTGGGGCCTTGAATATGACCCGACTTGAACTCTCACTCAGAGAAGGTGCCATTACACATGTATATCCTCTCCCAATGACTTGATTTCAGTTGTCCTCATTAGTATAGTGGTCAGTATCCCCGCCTGTCACGCGGGAGACCGGGGTTCAATTCCCTGACGGGGAGAACTCAAATTTTCAAGAGCACTAGCATTAACTCTATACATGCAGCACTTTTAGGATGCTTAGTTGTCCCCATTAGTACAGTGGTCAGTATCCCCGCCTATCACGCGGGAGACCAGGGTTCAATTCCCCGACGGGGAGAACTCAAATCTTCAAGAGCACTATCATTAACTCTATACATGCAGCACTTTTAGGCTCTCTTATTTTAAACAATTAGGGACCAAATTGCACTCTTGTTTAATATAACACCTTGCTCTAGGCTCTACACATTTTTTCCTTTAAATCTTTTTCTGTTTATTTCCTTCACAAGCTATCTCTTCCCCCCCCCCCCCCCCCGCCCCCTTTTTTCCTATGAGTGAACAGAAGTATTGGGGACAGACTAAATACCATCCCTGTGCCCGTGCCCACTCCAACACATACTTAGTGTTGGGGAACAGTCCCCTAACCTAACCCTAACCCTAACCCTAACCCTAACCCTAACCCTAACCGTCCACCAAATTCTGCTCCATGGCTTCTAAACCTTTCACCGGCCCTCTGCCGTCCACCAAATTCTGCTCCATGGCTTCTAAACCTTTCACCGGCCCTCTGCCGTCCACCAAATTCTGCTCCATGGCTTCTAAACCTTTCACCGGCCCTCTGCCGTCCACCAAATTCTGCTCCATGGCTTCTAAACCTTTCACCGGCCCTCTGCCGTCCACCAAATTCTGCTCCATGGCTTCTAAACCTTTCACCGGCCCTCTGCCGTCCACCAAATTCTGCTCCATGGCTTCTAAACCTTTCACCGGCCCTCTGCCGTCCACCAAATTCTGCTCCATGGCTTCTAAACCTTTCACCGGCCCTCTGCCGTCCACCAAATTCTGCTCCATGGCTTCTAAACCTTTCACCGGCCCTCTGCCGTCCACCAAATTCTGCTCCATGGCTTCTAAACCTTTCACCGGCCCTCTGCCGTCCACCAAATTCTGCTCCATGGCTTCTAAACCTGTCACCGGCCCTCTGCCGTCCACCAAATTCTGCTCCATGGCTTCTAAACCTTTCACCGGCCCTCTGCCGTCCACCAAATTCTGCTCCATGGCTTCTAAACCTTTCACCGGCCCTCTGCCGTCCACCAAATTCTGCTCCATGGCTTCTAAACCTTTCACCGGCCCTCTGCCGTCCACCAAATTCTGCTCCATGGCTTCTAAACCTTTCACCGGCCCTCTGCCGTCCACCAAATTCTGCTCCATGGCTTCTAAACCTTTCACCGGCCCTCTGCCGTCCACCAATTTCTGCTCCATGGCTTCTAAATCTTTCACCTGCCCTCTGCCGTCCACCAAATTCTGCTCCATGGCTTCTCAAACCTTTCACCGGCCCTCTGCCGTCCACCAAATTCTGCTCCATGGCTTCTAAACCTTATATGGCTCCCTTTTAAACTATATTTAAGTTCTCAGGAGATGTATCAAGGGTCCCAACTGTAGAATGGCTAGGGGCCAGGAAAGGTCAAAGACCCAGGTCACAGGCCAACTGCACTTAAAAGCACAGACCTTGCATTATACAATAGCTCCCCCTAGTGACTATTCCAGATAACAGGAATGTGGGATTGGGGCCTTGAATATGACCCGACTTGAACTCTCACTCAGAGAAGGTGCCATTACACATGTATATCCTCTCCCAATGACTTGATTTCAGTTGTCCTCATTAGTATAGTGGTCAGTATCCCTGCCTGTCACGCGGGAGACCGGGGTTCAATTCCCTGACGGGGAGAACTCAAATTTTCAAGAGCACTAGCATTAACTCTATACATGCAGCACTTTTAGGATGCTTAGTTGTCCCCATTAGTACAGTGGT
Organism: Notolepis coatsorum; assembly: GCF_963971535.1. Lineage (NCBI taxonomy): Eukaryota > Metazoa > Chordata > Actinopteri > Aulopiformes > Paralepididae > Notolepis > Notolepis coatsorum. The sequence continues at coordinate 74,584,045 of NC_140169.1, read as the reverse complement.
CAGTATCCCCGCCTATCACGCGGGAGACCAGGGTTCAATTCCCCGACGGGGAGAACTCAAATCTTCAAGAGCACTATCATTAACTCTATACATGCAGCACTTTTAGGCTCTCTTATTTTAAACAATTAGGGACCAAATTGCACTCTTGTTTAATATAACACCTTGCTCTAGGCTCTACAAATTTTTTCCTTTAAATCTTTTTCTGTTTATTTCCTTCACAAGCTATCTCTTTCCCCCCCCCCCCGCCCCCTTTTTTCCTATGAGTGAACAGAAGTATTGGGGACAGACTAAATACCATCCCTGTGCCCGTGCCCACTCCAACACTTACTTAGTGTTGGGGAACAGTCCCCTAACCTAACCCTAACCCTAACCCTAACCCTAACCCTAACCGTCCACCAAATTCTGCTCCATGGCTTCTAAACCTTTCACCGGCCCTCTGCCGTCCACCAAATTCTGCTCCATGGCTTCTAAACCTTTCACCGGCCCTCTGCCGTCCACCAAATTCTGCTCCATGGCTTCTAAACCTTTCACCGGCCCTCTGCCGTCCACCAAATTCTGCTCCATGGCTTCTAAACCTTTCACCGGCCCTCTGCCGTCCACCAAATTCTGCTCCATGGCTTCTAAACCTTTCACCGGCCCTCTGCCGTCCACCAAATTCTGCTCCATGGCTTCTAAACCTTTCACCGGCCCTCTGCCGTCCACCAAATTCTGCTCCATGGCTTCTAAACCTTTCACCGGCCCTCTGCCGTCCACCAAATTCTGCTCCATGGCTTCTAAACCTGTCACCGGCCCTCTGCCGTCCACCAAATTCTGCTCCATGGCTTCTAAACCTTTCACCGGCCCTCTGCCGTCCACCAAATTCTGCTCCATGGCTTCTAAACCTTTCACCGGCCCTCTGCCGTCCACCAAATTCTGCTCCATGGCTTCTAAACCTTTCACCGGCCCTCTGCCGTCCACCAAATTCTGCTCCATGGCTTCTAAACCTTTCACCGGCCCTCTGCCGTCCACCAAATTCTGCTCCATGGCTTCTAAACCTTTCACCGGCCCTCTGCCGTCCACCAAATCCTGCTCCATGGCTTCTAAACCTTTCACCGGCCCTCTGCCGTCCACCAAATTCTGCTCCATGGCTTCTAAACCTTTCACCGGCCCTCTGCCGTCCACCAAATTCTGCTCCATGGCTTCTAAACCTTTCACCGGCCCTCTGCCGTCCACCAAATTCTGCTCCATGGCTTCTAAACCTTTCACCGGCCCTCTGCCGTCCACCAAATTCTGCTCCATGGCTTCTAAACCTTTCACCGGCCCTCTGCCGTCCACCAAGTTCTGCTCCATGGCTTCTAAACCTTTCACCGGCCCTCTGCCGTCCACCAAATTCTGCTCCATGGCTTCTAAACCTTTCACCGGCCCTCTGCCGTCCACCAAATTCTGCTCCATGGCTTCTAAACCTTTCACCGGCCCTCTGCCGTCCACCAAATTCTGCTCCATGGCTTCTAAACCTTTCACCGGCCCTCTGCCGTCCACCAAATTCTGCTCCATGGCTTCTAAACCTTTCACCGGCCCTCTGCCGTCCACCAAATTCTGCTCCATGGCTTCTAAACCTGTCACCGGCCCTCTGCCGTCCACCAAATTCTGCTCCATGGCTTCTAAACCTTTCACCGGCCCTCTGCCGTCCACCAAATTCTGCTCCATGGCTTCTAAACCTTTCACCGGCCCTCTGCCGTCCACCAAATTCTGCTCCATGGCTTCTAAACCTTTCACCGGCTCTCTGCCGTCCACCAAATTCTGCTCCATGGCTTCTAAACCTTTCACCGGCCCTCTGCCGTCCACCAAATTCTGCTCCATGGCTTCTAAACCTTTCACCGGCCCTCTGCCGTCCACCAAATTCTGCTCCTTGGCTTCTAAACCTTTCACCGGCCCTCTGCCGTCCACCAAATTCTGCTCCATGGCTTCTAAACCTTTCACCGGCCCTCTGCCGTCCACCAAATTCTGCTCCATGGCTTCTAAACCTTTCACCGGCCCTCTGCCGTCCACCAAATTCTGCTCCATGGCTTCTAAACCTTTCACCGGCCCTCTGCCGTCCACCAAATTCTGCTCCATGGCTTCTAAACCTTTCACCGGCCCTCTGCCGTCCACCAAATTCTGCTCCATGGCTTCTAAACCTTTCATCGGCCCTCTGCCGTCCACCAAATTCTGCTCCATGGCTTCTAAACCTTTCACCGGCCCTCTGCCGTCCACCAAATTCTGCTCCATGGCTTCTAAACCTTTCACCGGCCCTCTGCCGTCCACCAAATTCTGCTCCATGGCTTCTAAACCTGTCACCGGCCCTCTGCCGTCCACCAAATTCTGCTCCATGGCTTCTAAACCTTTCACCGGCCCTCTGCCGTCCACCAAATTCTGCTCCATGGCTTCTAAACCTTTCACCGGCCCTCTGCCGTCCACCAAATTCTGCTCCATGGCTTCTAAACCTTTCACCGGCCCTCTGCCGTCCACCAAATTCTGCTCCATGGCTTCTAAACCTTTCACCGGCCCTCTGCCGTCCACCAAATTCTGCTCCATGGCTTCTAAACCTTTCACCGGCCCTCTGCCGTCCACCAAATTCTGCTCCATGGCTTCTAAACCTTATATGGCTCCCTTTTAAACTATATTTAAGTTCTCAGGAGATGTATCAAGGGTCCCAACTGTAGAATGGCTAGGGGCCAGGAAAGGTCAAAGACCCAGGTCACAGGCCAACTGCACTTAGAAGCACAGACCTTGCATTATACAATAGCTCCCCCTAGTGACTATTCCAGATAACAGGAATGTGGGATTGGGGCCTTGAATATGACCCGACTTGAACTCTCACTCAGAGAAGGTGCCATTACACATTTATATCCTCTCCCAATGACTTGATTTTAGTTGTCCTCATTAGTATAGTGGTCAGTATCCCCGCCTGTCACGCGGGAGACCGGGGTTCAATTCCCCGACGGGGAGAACTCAAATTTTCAAGAGCACTAGCATTAACTCTATACATGCAGCACTTTTAGGTTGCTTAGTTGTCCCCATTAGTACAGTGGTCAGTATCCCTGCCTATCACGCGGGAGACCAGGGTTCAATTCCCCGACTGGGAGAACTCAAATCTTCAAGAGCACTATCATTAACTCTATACATGCAGCACTTTTAGGCTCTCTTATTTTAAACAATTAGGGACCAAATTGCACTCTTGTTTAATATAACACCTTGCTCTAGGCTCTACACATTTTTTCCTTTAAATCTTTTTCTGTTTATTTCCTTCACAAGCTATCTCTTCCCCCCCCCCCCCGCCCCCTTTTTTCCTATGAGTGAACAGAAGTATTGGGGACAGACTAAATACCATCCCTGTGCCCGTGCCCACTCCAACACTTACTTAGTGTTGGGGAACAGTCCCCTAACCTAACCCTAACCCTAACCCTAACCCTACCCCTAACCCTAACCCTAACCGTCCACCAAATTCTGCTCCATGGCTTCTAAACCTTTCACCGGCCCTCTGCCGTCGACCAAATTCTGCTCCATGGCTTCTAAACCTTTCACCGGCCCTCTGCCGTCCACCAAATTCTGCTCCATGGCTTCTAAACCTTTCACCGGCCCTCTGCCGTCCACCAAATTCTGCTCCATGGCTTCTAAACCTTTCACCGGCCCTCTGCCGTCCACCAAATTCTGCTCCATGGCTTCTAAACCTTTCACCGGCCCTCTGCCGTCCACCAAATTCTGCTCCATGGCTTCTAAACCTTTCACCGGCCCTCTGTCGTCCACCAAATTCTGCTCCATGGCTTCTAAACCTTTCACCGGCCCTCTGCCGTCCACCAAATTCTGCTCCATGGCTTCTAAACCTTTCACCGGCCCTCTGCCGTCCACCAAATTCTGCTCCATGGCTTCTAAACCTGTCACCGGCCCTCTGCCGTCCACCAAATTCTGCTCCATGGCTTCTAAACCTTTCACCGGCCCTCTGCCGTCCACCAAATTCTGCTCCATGGCTTCTAAACCTTTCACCGGCCCTCTGCCGTCCACCAAATTCTGCTCCATGGCTTCTAAACCTTTCACCGGCCCTCTGCCGTCCACCAAATTCTGCTCCATGGCTTCTAAACCTTTCACCGGCCCTCTGCCGTCCACCAAATTCTGCTCCATGGCTTCTAAACCTTTCACCGGCCCTCTGCCGTCCACCAAATTCTGCTCCATGGCTTCTAAACCTTTCACCGGCCCTCTGCCTTCCACCAAATTCTGCTCCATGGCTTCTAAACCTTTCACCGGCCCTCTGCCGTCCACCAAATTCTGCTCCATGGCTTCTAAACCTTTCACCGGCCCTCTGCCGTCCACCAAATTCTGCTCCATGGCTTCTAAACCTTTCACCGGCCCTCTGCCGTCCACCAAATTCTGGTCCATGGCTTCTAAACCTTATATGGCTCCCTTTTAAACTATATTTAAGTTCTCAGGAGATGTATCAAGGGTCCCAACTGTAGAATGGCTAGGGGCCAGGAAAGGTCAAAGACCCAGGTCACAGGCCAACTGCACTTAAAAGCACAGACCTTGCATTATACAATAGCTCCCCCTAGTGACTATTCCAGATAACAGGAATGTGGGATTGGGGCCTTGAATATGACCCGACTTGAACTCTCACTCAGAGAAGGTGCCATTACACATGTATATCCTCTCCCAATGACTTGATTTCAGTTGTCCTCATTAGTATAGTGGTCAGTATCCCCGCCTGTCACGCGGGAGACCGGGGTTCAATTCCCTGACGGGGAGAACTCAAATTTTCAAGAGCACTAGCATTAACTCTATACATGCAGCACTTTTAGGATGCTTAGTTGTCCCCATTAGTACAGTGGTCAGTATCCCCGCCTATCACGCGGGAGACCAGGGTTCAATTCCCCGACGGGGAGAACTCAAATCTTCAAGAGCACTATCATTAACTCTATACATGCAGCACTTTTAGGCTCTCTTATTTTAAACAATTAGGGACCAAATTGCACTCTTGTTTAATATAACACCTTGCTCTAGGCTCTACACATTTTTTCCTTTAAATCTTTTTCTGTTTATTTCCTTCACAAGCTATCTCTTCCCCCCCCCCCCCCCCCGCCCCCTTTTTTCCTATGAGTGAACAGAAGTATTGGGGACAGACTAAATACCATCCCTGTGCCCGTGCCCACTCCAACACATACTTAGTGTTGGGGAACAGTCCCCTAACCTAACCCTAACCCTAACCCTAACCCTAACCCTAACCCTAACCGTCCACCAAATTCTGCTCCATGGCTTCTAAACCTTTCACCGGCCCTCTGCCGTCCACCAAATTCTGCTCCATGGCTTCTAAACCTTTCACCGGCCCTCTGCCGTCCACCAAATTCTGCTCCATGGCTTCTAAACCTTTCACCGGCCCTCTGCCGTCCACCAAATTCTGCTCCATGGCTTCTAAACCTTTCACCGGCCCTCTGCCGTCCACCAAATTCTGCTCCATGGCTTCTAAACCTTTCACCGGCCCTCTGCCGTCCACCAAATTCTGCTCCATGGCTTCTAAACCTTTCACCGGCCCTCTGCCGTCCACCAAATTCTGCTCCATGGCTTCTAAACCTTTCACCGGCCCTCTGCCGTCCACCAAATTCTGCTCCATGGCTTCTAAACCTTTCACCGGCCCTCTGCCGTCCACCAAATTCTGCTCCATGGCTTCTAAACCTTTCACCGGCCCTCTGCCGTCCACCAAATTCTGCTCCATGGCTTCTAAACCTGTCACCGGCCCTCTGCCGTCCACCAAATTCTGCTCCATGGCTTCTAAACCTTTCACCGGCCCTCTGCCGTCCACCAAATTCTGCTCCATGGCTTCTAAACCTTTCACCGGCCCTCTGCCGTCCACCAAATTCTGCTCCATGGCTTCTAAACCTTTCACCGGCCCTCTGCCGTCCACCAAATTCTGCTCCATGGCTTCTAAACCTTTCACCGGCCCTCTGCCGTCCACCAAATTCTGCTCCATGGCTTCTAAACCTTTCACCGGCCCTCTGCCGTCCACCAATTTCTGCTCCATGGCTTCTAAATCTTTCACCTGCCCTCTGCCGTCCACCAAATTCTGCTCCATGGCTTCTCAAACCTTTCACCGGCCCTCTGCCGTCCACCAAATTCTGCTCCATGGCTTCTAAACCTTATATGGCTCCCTTTTAAACTATATTTAAGTTCTCAGGAGATGTATCAAGGGTCCCAACTGTAGAATGGCTAGGGGCCAGGAAAGGTCAAAGACCCAGGTCACAGGCCAACTGCACTTAAAAGCACAGACCTTGCATTATACAATAGCTCCCCCTAGTGACTATTCCAGATAACAGGAATGTGGGATTGGGGCCTTGAATATGACCCGACTTGAACTCTCACTCAGAGAAGGTGCCATTACACATGTATATCCTCTCCCAATGACTTGATTTCAGTTGTCCTCATTAGTATAGTGGTCAGTATCCCTGCCTGTCACGCGGGAGACCGGGGTTCAATTCCCTGACGGGGAGAACTCAAATTTTCAAGAGCACTAGCATTAACTCTATACATGCAGCACTTTTAGGATGCTTAGTTGTCCCCATTAGTACAGTGGTCAGTATCCCCGCCTATCACGCGGGAGACCAGGGTTCAATTCCCCGACGGGGAGAACTCAAATCTTCAAGAGCACTATCATTAACTCTATACATGCAGCACTTTTAGGCTCTCTTATTTTAAACAATTAGGGACCAAATTGCACTCTTGTTTAATATAACACCTTGCTCTAGGCTCTACAAATTTTTTCCTTTAAATCTTTTTCTGTTTATTTCCTTCACAAGCTATCTCTTTCCCCCCCCCCCCCGCCCCCTTTTTTCCTATGAGTGAACAGAAGTATTGGGGACAGACTAAATACCATCCCTGTGCCCGTGCCCACTCCAACACTTACTTAGTGTTGGGGAACAGTCCCCTAACCTAACCCTAACCCTAACCCTAACCCTAACCCTAACCGTCCACCAAATTCTGCTCCATGGCTTCTAAACCTTTCACCGGCCCTCTGCCGTCCACCAAATTCTGCTCCATGGCTTCTAAACCTTTCACCGGCCCTCTGCCGTCCACCAAATTCTGCTCCATGGCTTCTAAACCTTTCACCGGCCCTCTGCCGTCCACCAAATTCTGCTCCATGGCTTCTAAACCTTTCACCGGCCCTCTGCCGTCCACCAAATTCTGCTCCATGGCTTCTAAACCTTTCACCGGCCCTCTGCCGTCCACCAAATTCTGCTCCATGGCTTCTAAACCTTTCACCGGCCCTCTGCCGTCCACCAAATTCTGCTCCATGGCTTCTAAACCTTTCACCGGCCCTCTGCCGTCCACCAAATTCTGCTCCATGGCTTCTAAACCTGTCACCGGCCCTCTGCCGTCCACCAAATTCTGCTCCATGGCTTCTAAACCTTTCACCGGCCCTCTGCCGTCCACCAAATTCTGCTCCATGGCTTCTAAACCTTTCACCGGCCCTCTGCCGTCCACCAAATTCTGCTCCATGGCTTCTAAACCTTTCACCGGCCCTCTGCCGTCCACCAAATTCTGCTCCATGGCTTCTAAACCTTTCACCGGCCCTCTGCCGTCCACCAAATTCTGCTCCATGGCTTCTAAACCTTTCACCGGCCCTCTGCCGTCCACCAAATCCTGCTCCATGGCTTCTAAACCTTTCACCGGCCCTCTGCCGTCCACCAAATTCTGCTCCATGGCTTCTAAACCTTTCACCGGCCCTCTGCCGTCCACCAAATTCTGCTCCATGGCTTCTAAACCTTTCACCGGCCCTCTGCCGTCCACCAAATTCTGCTCCATGGCTTCTAAACCTTTCACCGGCCCTCTGCCGTCCACCAAATTCTGCTCCATGGCTTCTAAACCTTTCACCGGCCCTCTGCCGTCCACCAAGTTCTGCTCCATGGCTTCTAAACCTTTCACCGGCCCTCTGCCGTCCACCAAATTCTGCTCCATGGCTTCTAAACCTTTCACCGGCCCTCTGCCGTCCACCAAATTCTGCTCCATGGCTTCTAAACCTTTCACCGGCCCTCTGCCGTCCACCAAATTCTGCTCCATGGCTTCTAAACCTTTCACCGGCCCTCTGCCGTCCACCAAATTCTGCTCCATGGCTTCTAAACCTTTCACCGGCCCTCTGCCGTCCACCAAATTCTGCTCCATGGCTTCTAAACCTGTCACCGGCCCTCTGCCGTCCACCAAATTCTGCTCCATGGCTTCTAAACCTTTCACCGGCCCTCTGCCGTCCACCAAATTCTGCTCCATGGCTTCTAAACCTTTCACCGGCCCTCTGCCGTCCACCAAATTCTGCTCCATGGCTTCTAAACCTTTCACCGGCTCTCTGCCGTCCACCAAATTCTGCTCCATGGCTTCTAAACCTTTCACCGGCCCTCTGCCGTCCACCAAATTCTGCTCCATGGCTTCTAAACCTTTCACCGGCCCTCTGCCGTCCACCAAATTCTGCTCCTTGGCTTCTAAACCTTTCACCGGCCCTCTGCCGTCCACCAAATTCTGCTCCATGGCTTCTAAACCTTTCACCGGCCCTCTGCCGTCCACCAAATTCTGCTCCATGGCTTCTAAACCTTTCACCGGCCCTCTGCCGTCCACCAAATTCTGCTCCATGGCTTCTAAACCTTTCACCGGCCCTCTGCCGTCCACCAAATTCTGCTCCATGGCTTCTAAACCTTTCACCGGCCCTCTGCCGTCCACCAAATTCTGCTCCATGGCTTCTAAACCTTTCATCGGCCCTCTGCCGTCCACCAAATTCTGCTCCATGGCTTCTAAACCTTTCACCGGCCCTCTGCCGTCCACCAAATTCTGCTCCATGGCTTCTAAACCTTTCACCGGCCCTCTGCCGTCCACCAAATTCTGCTCCATGGCTTCTAAACCTGTCACCGGCCCTCTGCCGTCCACCAAATTCTGCTCCATGGCTTCTAAACCTTTCACCGGCCCTCTGCCGTCCACCAAATTCTGCTCCATGGCTTCTAAACCTTTCACCGGCCCTCTGCCGTCCACCAAATTCTGCTCCATGGCTTCTAAACCTTTCACCGGCCCTCTGCCGTCCACCAAATTCTGCTCCATGGCTTCTAAACCTTTCACCGGCCCTCTGCCGTCCACCAAATTCTGCTCCATGGCTTCTAAACCTTTCACCGGCCCTCTGCCGTCCACCAAATTCTGCTCCATGGCTTCTAAACCTTATATGGCTCCCTTTTAAACTATATTTAAGTTCTCAGGAGATGTATCAAGGGTCCCAACTGTAGAATGGCTAGGGGCCAGGAAAGGTCAAAGACCCAGGTCACAGGCCAACTGCACTTAGAAGCACAGACCTTGCATTATACAATAGCTCCCCCTAGTGACTATTCCAGATAACAGGAATGTGGGATTGGGGCCTTGAATATGACCCGACTTGAACTCTCACTCAGAGAAGGTGCCATTACACATTTATATCCTCTCCCAATGACTTGATTTTAGTTGTCCTCATTAGTATAGTGGTCAGTATCCCCGCCTGTCACGCGGGAGACCGGGGTTCAATTCCCCGACGGGGAGAACTCAAATTTTCAAGAGCACTAGCATTAACTCTATACATGCAGCACTTTTAGGTTGCTTAGTTGTCCCCATTAGTACAGTGGTCAGTATCCCTGCCTATCACGCGGGAGACCAGGGTTCAATTCCCCGACTGGGAGAACTCAAATCTTCAAGAGCACTATCATTAACTCTATACATGCAGCACTTTTAGGCTCTCTTATTTTAAACAATTAGGGACCAAATTGCACTCTTGTTTAATATAACACCTTGCTCTAGGCTCTACACATTTTTTCCTTTAAATCTTTTTCTGTTTATTTCCTTCACAAGCTATCTCTTCCCCCCCCCCCCCCGCCCCCTTTTTTCCTATGAGTGAACAGAAGTATTGGGGACAGACTAAATACCATCCCTGTGCCCGTGCCCACTCCAACACTTACTTAGTGTTGGGGAACAGTCCCCTAACCTAACCCTAACCCTAACCCTAACCCTACCCCTAACCCTAACCCTAACCGTCCACCAAATTCTGCTCCATGGCTTCTAAACCTTTCACCGGCCCTCTGCCGTCGACCAAATTCTGCTCCATGGCTTCTAAACCTTTCACCGGCCCTCTGCCGTCCACCAAATTCTGCTCCATGGCTTCTAAACCTTTCACCGGCCCTCTGCCGTCCACCAAATTCTGCTCCATGGCTTCTAAACCTTTCACCGGCCCTCTGCCGTCCACCAAATTCTGCTCCATGGCTTCTAAACCTTTCACCGGCCCTCTGCCGTCCACCAAATTCTGCTCCATGGCTTCTAAACCTTTCACCGGCCCTCTGCCGTCCACCAAATTCTGCTCCATGGCTTCTAAACCTTTCACCGGCCCTCTGCCGTCCACCAAATTCTGCTCCATGGCTTCTAAACCTTTCACCGGCCCTCTGTCGTCCACCAAATTCTGCTCCATGGCTTCTAAACCTTTCACCGGCCCTCTGCCGTCCACCAAATTCTGCTCCATGGCTTCTAAACCTTTCACCGGCCCTCTGCCGTCCACCAAATTCTGCTCCATGGCTTCTAAACCTGTCACCGGCCCTCTGCCGTCCACCAAATTCTGCTCCATGGCTTCTAAACCTTTCACCGGCCCTCTGCCGTCCACCAAATTCTGCTCCATGGCTTCTAAACCTTTCACCGGCCCTCTGCCGTCCACCAAATTCTGCTCCATGGCTTCTAAACCTTTCACCGGCCCTCTGCCGTCCACCAAATTCTGCTCCATGGCTTCTAAACCTTTCACCGGCCCTCTGCCGTCCACCAAATTCTGCTCCATGGCTTCTAAACCTTTCACCGGCCCTCTGCCGTCCACCAAATTCTGCTCCATGGCTTCTAAACCTTTCACCGGCCCTCTGCCTTCCACCAAATTCTGCTCCATGGCTTCTAAACCTTTCACCGGCCCTCTGCCGTCCACCAAATTCTGCTCCATGGCTTCTAAACCTTTCACCGGCCCTCTGCCGTCCACCAAATTCTGCTCCATGGCTTCTAAACCTTTCACCGGCCCTCTGCCGTCCACCAAATTCTGCTCCATGGCTTCTAAACCTTATATGGCTCCCTTTTAAACTATATTTAAGTTCTCAGGAGATGTATCAAGGGTCCCAACTGTAGAATGGCTAGGGGCCAGGAAAGGTCAAAGACCCAGGTCACAGGCCAACTGCACTTAAAAGCACAGACCTTGCATTATACAATAGCTCCCCTTAGTGACTATTCCAGATAACAGGAATGTGGGATTGGGGCCTTGAATATGACCCGACTTGAACTCTCACTCAGAGAAGGTGCCATTACACATGTATATCCTCTCCCAATGACTTGATTTCAGTTGTCCTCATTAGTATAGTGGTCAGTATCCCCGCCTGTCACGCGGGAGACCGGGGTTCAATTCCCTGACGGGGAGAACTCAAATTTTCAAGAGCACTAGCATTAACTCTATACATGCAGCACTTTTAGGATGCTTAGTTGTCCCCATTAGTACAGTGGTCAGTATCCCCGCCTATCACGCGGGAGACCAGGGTTCAATTCCCCGACGGGGAGAACTCAAATCTTCAAGAGCACTATCATTAACTCTATACATGCAGCACTTTTAGGCTCTCTTATTTTAAACAATTAGGGACCAAATTGCACTCTTGTTTAATATAACACCTTGCTCTAGGCTCTACACATTTTTTCCTTTAAATCTTTTTCTGTTTATTTCCTTCACAAGCTATCTCTTCCCCCCCCCCCCCCCCGCCCCCTTTTTTCCTATGAGTGAACAGAAGTATTGGGGACAGACTAAATACCATCCCTGTGCCCGTGCCCACTCCAACACATACTTAGTGTTGGGGAACAGTCCCCTAACCTAACCCTAACCCTAACCCTAACCCTAACCCTAACCCTAACCCTAACCGTCCACCAAATTCTGCTCCATGGCTTCTAAACCTTTCACCGGCCCTCTGCCGTCCACCAAATTCTGCTCCATGGCTTCTAAACCTTTCACCGGCCCTCTGCCGTCCACCAAATTCTGCTCCATGGCTTCTAAACCTTTCACCGGCCCTCTGCCGTCCACCAAATTCTGCTCCATGGCTTCTAAACCTTTCACCGGCCCTCTGCCGTCCACCAAATTCTGCTCCATGGCTTCTAAACCTTTCACCGGCCCTCTGCCGTCCACCAAATTCTGCTCCATGGCTTCTAAACCTTTCACCGGCCCTCTGCCGTCCACCAAATTCTGCTCCATGGCTTCTAAACCTTTCACCGGCCCTCTGCCGTCCACCAAATTCTTCTCCATGGCTTCTAAACCTTTCACCGGCCCTCTGCCGTCCACCAAATTCTGCTCCATGGCTTCTAAACCTTTCACCGGCCCTCTGCCGTCCACCAAATTCTGCTCCATGGCTTCTAAACCTGTCACCGGCCCTCTGCCGTCCACCAAATTCTGCTCCATGGCTTCTAAACCTTTCACCGGCCCTCTGCCCTCCACCAAATTCTGCTCCATGGCTTCTAAACCTTTCACCGGCCCTCTGCCGTCCACCAAATTCTGCTCCATGGCTTCTAAACCTTTCACCGGCCCTCTGCCGTCCACCAAATTCTGCTCCATGGCTTCTAAACCTTTCACCGGCCCTCTGCCGTCCACCAAATTCTGCTCCATGGCTTCTAAACCTTTCACCGGCCCTCTGCCGTCCACCAAATTCTGCTCCATGGCTTCTAAACCTTTCACCGGCCCTCTGCCGTCCACCAAATTCTGCTCCATGGCTTCTAAACCTTTCACCGGCCCTCTGCCGTCCACCAAATTCTGCTCCATGGCTTCTAAACCTTTCACCGGCCCTCTGCCGTCCACCAAATTCTGCTCCATGGCTTCTAAACCTTTCACCGGCCCTCTGCCGTCCACCAAATTCTGCTCCATGGCTTCTAAACCTGTCACCGGCCCTCTGCCGTCCACCAAATTCTGCTCCATGGCTTCTAAACCTTTCACCGGCCCTCTGCCGTCCACCAAATTCTGCTCCATGGCTTCTAAACCTTTCACCGGCCCTCTGCCGTCCACCAAATTCTGCTCCATGGCTTCTAAACCTTTCACCGGCCCTCTGCCGTCCACCAAATTTTGCTCCATGGCTTCTAAACCTTTCACCGGCCCTCTGCCGTCCACCAAATTCTGCTCCATGGCTTCTAAACCTTTCACCGGCCCTCTGCCGTCCACCAAATTCTGCTCCATGGCTTCTAAACCTTATATGGCTCCCTTTTAAACTATATTTAAGTTCTCAGGAGATGTATCAAGGGTCCCAACTGTAGAATGGCTAGGGGCCAGGAAAGGTCAAAGACCCAGGTCACAGGCCAACTGCACTTAAAAGCACAGACCTTGCATTATACAATAGCTCCCCCTAGTGACTATTCCAGATAACAGGAATGTGGGATTGGGGCCTTGAATATGACCCGACTTGAACTCTCACTCAGAGAAGGTGCCATTACACATGTATATCCTCTCCCAATGACTTGATTTCAGTTGTCCTCATTAGTATAGTGGTCAGTATCCCCGCCTGTCACACGGGAGACCGGGGTTCAATTCCCTTACGGGGACAACTCAAATTTTCAAGAGCACTAGCATTAACTCTATACATGCAGCACTTTTAGGATGCTTAGTTGTCCCCATTAGTACAGTGGTCAGTATCCCCGCCTATCACGCGGGAGACCAGGGTTCAATTCCCCGACGGGGAGAACTCAAATCTTCAAGAGCACTATCATTAACTCTATACATGCAGCACTTTTAGGCTCTCTTATTTTAAACAATTAGGGACCAAATTGCACTCTTGTTTAATATAACACCTTGCTCTAGGCTCTACACATTTTTTCCTTTAAATCTTTTTCTGTTTATTTCCTTCACAAGCTATCTCTTCCCCCCCCCCCCCCCCCCGCCCCCTTTTTTCCTATGAGTGAACAGAAGTATTGGGGACAGACTAAATACCATCCCTGTGCCCGTGCCCACTCCAACACTTACTTAGTGTTGGGGAACAGTCCCCTAACCTAACCCTAACCCTAACCCTAACCCTAACCCTAACCCTAACCCTAACCGTCCACCAAATTCTGCTCCATGGCTTCTAAACCTTTCACCGGCCCTCTGCCGTCCACCAAATTCTGCTCCATGGCTTCTAAACCTTTCACCGGCCCTCTGCCGTCCACCAAATTCTGCTCCATGGCTTCTAAACCTTTCACCGGCCCTCTGCCATCCACCAAATTCTGCTCCATGGCTTCTAAACCTTTCACCGGCCCTCTGCCGTCCACCAAATTCTGCTCCATGGCTTCTAAACCTTTCACCGGCCCTCTGCCATCCACCAAATTCTGCTCCATGGCTTTTAAACCTTTCACCGGCCCTCTGCCGTCCACCAAATTCTGCTCCATGGCTTCTAAACCTTTCACCGGCCCTCTGCCGTCCACCAAATTCTGCTCCATGGCTTCTAAACCTTTCACCGGCCCTCTGCCGTCCACCAAATTCTGCTCCATGGCTTCTAAACCTTTCACCGGCCCTCTGCCGTCCACCAAATTCTGCTCCATGGCTTCTAAACCTTTCACCGGCCCTCTGCCGTCCACCAAATTCTGCTCCATGGCTTCTAAACCTTTCACCGGCCCTCTGCCGTCCACCAAATTCTGCTCCATGGCTTCTAAACCTGTCACCGGCCCTCTGCCGTCCACCAAATTCTGCTCCATGGCTTCTAAACCTTTCACCGGCCCTCTGCCGTCCACCAAATTCTGCTCCATGGCTTCTAAACCTTTCACCGGCCCTCTGCCGTCCACCAAATTCTGCTCCATGGCTTCTAAACCTTTCACCGGCCCTCTGCCGTCCACCAAATTCTGCTCCATGGCTTCTAAACCTTTCACCGGCCCTCTGCCGTCCACCAAATTCTGCTCCATGGCTTCTAAACCTTTCACCGGCCCTCTGCCGTCCACCAAATTCTGCTCCATGGCTTCTAAACCTTTCACCGGCCCTCTGCCGTCCACCAAATTCTGCTCCATGGCTTCTAAACCTTTCACCGGCCCTCTGCCGTCCACCAAATTCTGCTCCATGGCTTCTAAACCTTTCACCGGCCCTCTGCCGTCCACCAAATTCTGCTCCATGGCTTCTAAACCTTTCACCGGCCCTCTGCCGTCCACCAAATTCTGCTCCATGGCTTCTAAACCTGTCACCGGCCCTCTGCCGTCCACCAAATTCTGCTCCATGGCTTCTAAACCTTTCACCGGCCCTCTGCCGTCCACCAAATTCTGCTCCATGGCTTCTAAACCTTTCACCGGCCCTCTGCCGTCCACCAAATTCTGCTCCATGGCTTCTAAACCTTTCACCGGCCCTCTGCCGTCCACCAAATTCTGCTCCATGGCTTCTAAACCTTTCACCGGCCCTCTGCCGTCCACCAAATTCTGCTCCATGGCTTCTAAACCTTTCACCGGCCCTCTGCCGTCCACCAAATTCTGCTCCATGGCTTCTAAACCTTATATGGCTCCCTTTTAAACTATATTTAAGTTCTCAGGAGATGTATCAAGGGTCCCAACTGTAGAATGGCTAGGGGCCAGGAAAGGTCAAAGACCCAGGTCACAGGCCAACTGCACTTAAAAGCACAGACCTTGCATTATACAATAGCTCCCCCTAGTGACTATTCCAGATAACAGGAATGTGGGATTGGGGCCTTGAATATGACCCGACTTGAACTCTCACTCAGAGAAGGTGCCATTACACATGTATATCCTCTCCCAATGACTTGATTTCAGTTGTCCTCATTAGTATAGTGGTCAGTATCCCCGCCTGTCACGCGGGAGACCGGGGTTCAATTCCCTTACGGGGACAACTCAAATTTTCAAGAGCACTAGCATTAACTCTATACATGCAGCACTTTTAGGATGCTTAGTTGTCCCCATTAGTACAGTGGTCAGTATCCCCGCCTATCACGCGGGAGACCAGGGTTCAATTCCCCGACGGGGAGAACTCAAATCTTCAAGAGCACTATCATTAACTCTATACATGCAGCACTTTTAGGCTCTCTTATTTTAAACAATTAGGGACCAAATTGCACTCTTGTTTAATATAACACCTTGCTCTAGGCTCTACACATTTTTTCCTTTAAATCTTTTTCTGTTTATTTCCTTCACAAGCTATCTCTTCCCCCCCCCCCCCCGCCCCCTTTTTTCCTATGAGTGAACAGAAGTATTGGGGACAGACTAAATACCATCCCTGTGCCCGTGCCCACTCCAACACTTACTTAGTGTTGGGGAACAGTCCCCTAACCTAACCCTAACCCTAACCCTAACCCTAACCCTAACCCTAACCCTAACCGTCCACCAAATTCTGCTCCATGGCTTCTAAACCTTTCACCGGCCCTCTGCCGTCCACCAAATTCTGCTCCATGGCTTCTAAACCTTTCACCGGCCCTCTGCCATCCACCAAATTCTGCTCCATGGCTTCTAAACCTTTCACCGGCCCTCTGCCGTCCACCAAATTCTGCTCCATGGCTTCTAAACCTTTCACCGGCCCTCTGCCGTCCACCAAATTCTGCTCCATGGCTTCTAAACCTTTCACCGGCCCTCTGCCATCCACCAAATTCTGCTCCATGGCTTTTAAACCTTTCACCGGCCCTCTGCCGTCCACCAAATTCTGCTCCATGGCTTCTAAACCTTTCACCGGCCCTCTGCCGTCCACCAAATTCTGCTCCATGGCTTCTAAACCTTTCACCGGCCCTCTGCCGTCCACCAAATTCTGCTCCATGGCTTCTAAACCTTTCACCGGCCCTCTGCCGTCCACCAAATTCTGCTCCATGGCTTCTAAACCTTTCACCGGCCCTCTGCCGTCCACCAAATTCTGCTCCATGGCTTCTAAACCTTTCACCGGCCCTCTGCCGTCCACCAAATTCTGCTCCATGGCTTCTAAACCTGTCACCGGCCCTCTGCCGTCCACCAAATTCTGCTCCATGGCTTCTAAACCTTTCACCGGCCCTCTGCCGTCCACCAAATTCTGCTCCATGGCTTCTAAACCTTTCACCGGCCCTCTGCCGTCCACCAAATTCTGCTCCATGGCTTCTAAACCTTTCACCGGCCCTCTGCCGTCCACCAAATTCTGCTCCATGGCTTCTAAACCTTTCACCGGCCCTCTGCCGTCCACCAAATTCTGCTCCATGGCTTCTAAACCTTTCACCGGCCCTCTGCCGTCCACCAAATTCTGCTCCTTGGCTTCTAAACCTTTCACCGGCCCTCTGCCGTCCACCAAATTCTGCTCCATGGCTTCTAAACCTTTCACCGGCCCTCTGCCGTCCACCAAATTCTGCTCCATGGCTTCTAAACCTTTCACCGGCCCTCTGCCGTCCACCAAATTCTGCTCCATGGCTTCTAAACCTTTCACCGGCCCTCTGCCGTCCACCAAATTCTGCTCCATGGCTTCTAAACCTTTCACCGGCCCTCTGCCGTCCACCAAATTCTGCTCCATGGCTTCTAAACCTTTCACCGGCCCTCTGCCGTCCACCAAATTCTGCTCCATGGCTTCTAAACCTTTCACCGGCCCTCTGCCGTCCACCAAATTCTGCTCCATGGCTTCTAAACCTGTCACCGGCCCTCTGCCGTCCACCAAATTCTGCTCCATGGCTTCTAAACCTTTCACCGGCCCTCTGCCGTCCACCAAATTCTGCTCCATGGCTTCTAAACCTTTCACCGGCCCTCTGCCGTCCACCAAATTCTGCTCCATGGCTTCTAAACCTTTCACCTGCCCTCTGCCGTCCACCAAATTCTGCTCCATGGCTTCTCAAACCTTTCACCGGCCCTCTGCCGTCCACCAAATTCTGCTCCATGGCTTCTAAACCTTATATGGCTCCCTTTTAAACTATATTTAAGTTCTCAGGAGATGTATCAAGGGTCCCAACTGTAGAATGGCTAGGGGCCAGGAAAGGTCAAAGACCCAGGTCACAGGCCAACTGCACTTAAAAGCACAGACCTTGCATTATACAATAGCTCCCCCTAGTGACTATTCCAGATAACAGGAATGTGGGATTGGGGCCTTGAATATGACCCGACTTGAACTCTCACTCAGAGAAGGTGCCATTACACATGTATATCCTCTCCCAATGACTTGATTTCAGTTGTCCTCATTAGTATAGTGGTCAGTATCCCCGCCTGTCACGCGGGAGACCGGGGTTCAATTCCCTGACGGGGAGAACTCAAATGTTCAAGAGCACTAGCATTAACTCTATACATGCAGCACTTTTAGGATGCTTAGTTGTCCCCATTAGTACAGTGGTCAGTATCCCCGCCTATCACGCGGGAGACCAGGGTTCAATTCCCCGACGGGGAGAACTCAAATCTTCAAGAGCACTATCATTAACTCTATACATGCAGCACTTTTAGGTTCTCTTATTTTAAACAATTAGGGACCAAATTGCACTCTTGTTTAATATAACACCTTGCTCTAGGCTCTACAAATTTTTTCCTTTAAATCTTTTTCTGTTTATTTCCTTCACAAGCTATCTCTTTCCCCCCCCCCCGCCCCCTTTTTTCCTATGAGTGAACAGAAGTATTGGGGACAGACTAAATACCATCCCTGTGCCCGTGCCCACTCCAACACTTACTTAGTGTTGGGGAACAGTCCCCTAACCTAACCCTAACCCTAACCCTAACCCTAACCGTCCACCAAATTCTGCTCCATGGCTTCTAAACCTTTCACCGGCCCTCTGCCGTCCACCAAATTCTGCTCCATGGCTTCTAAACCTTTCACCGGCCCTCTGCCATCCACCAAATTCTGCTCCATGGCTTCTAAACCTTTCACCGGCCCTCTGCCGTCCACCAAATTCTGCTCCATGGCTTCTAAACCTTTCACCGGCCCTCTGCCGTCCACCAAATTCTGCTCCATGGCTTCTAAACCTTTCACCGGCCCTCTGCCGTCCACCAAATTCTGCTCCATGGCTTCTAAACCTTTCACCGGCCCTCTGCCGTCCACCAAATTCTGCTCCATGGCTTCTAAACCTTTCACCGGCCCTCTGCCGTCCACCAATTTCTGCTCCATGGCTTCTAAATCTTTCACCTGCCCTCTGCCGTCCACCAAATTCTGCTCCATGGCTTCTCAAACCTTTCACCGGCCCTCTGCCGTCCACCAAATTCTGCTCCATGGCTTCTAAACCTTATATGGCTCCCTTTTAAACTATATTTAAGTTCTCAGGAGATGTATCAAGGGTCCCAACTGTAGAATGGCTAGGGGCCAGGAAAGGTCAAAGACCCAGGTCACAGGCCAACTGCACTTAAAAGCACAGACCTTGCATTATACAATAGCTCCCCCTAGTGACTATTCCAGATAACAGGAATGTGGGATTGGGGCCTTGAATATGACCCGACTTGAACTCTCACTCAGAGAAGGTGCCATTACACATGTATATCCTCTCCCAATGACTTGATTTCAGTTGTCCTCATTAGTATAGTGGTCAGTATCCCTGCCTGTCACGCGGGAGACCGGGGTTCAATTCCCTGACTGGGAGAACTCAAATTTTCAAGAGCACTAGCATTAACTCTATACATGCAGCACTTTTAGGATGCTTAGTTGTCCCCATTAGTACAGTGGTCAGTATCCCCGCCTATCACGCGGGAGACCAGGGTTCAATTCCCCGAGGGGGAGAACTCAAATCTTCAAGAGCACTATCATTAACTCTATACATGCAGCACTTTTAGGCTCTCTTATTTTAAACAATTAGGGACCAAATTGCACTCTTGTTTAATATAACACCTTGCTCTAGGCTCTACAAATTTTTTCCTTTAAATCTTTTTCTGTTTATTTCCTTCACAAGCTATCTCTTTCCCCCCCCCCCCGCCCCCTTTTTTCCTATGAGTGAACAGAAGTATTGGGGACAGACTAAATACCATCCCTGTGCCCGTGCCCACTCCAACACTTACTTAGTGTTGGGGAACAGTCCCCTAACCTAACCCTAACCCTAACCCTAACCCTAACCCTAACCGTCCACCAAATTCTGCTCCATGGCTTCTAAACCTTTCACCGGCCCTCTGCCGTCCACCAAATTCTGCTCCATGGCTTCTAAACCTTTCACCGGCCCTCTGCCGTCCACCAAATTCTGCTCCATGGCTTCTAAACCTTTCACCGGCCCTCTGCCGTCCACCAAATTCTGCTCCATGGCTTCTAAACCTTTCACCGGCCCTCTGCCGTCCACCAAATTCTGCTCCATGGCTTCTAAACCTTTCACCGGCCCTCTGCCGTACACCAAATTCTGCTCCATGGCTTCTAAACCTTTCACCGGCCCTCTGCCGTCCACCAATTTCTGCTCCATGGCTTCTAAATCTTTCACCTGCCCTCTGCCGTCCACCAAATTCTGCTCCATGGCTTCTCAAACCTTTCACCGGCCCTCTGCCGTCCACCAAATTCTGCTCCATGGCTTCTAAACCTTATATGGCTCCCTTTTAAACTATATTTAAGTTCTCAGGAGATGTATCAAGGGTCCCAACTGTAGAATGGCTAGGGGCCAGGAAAGGTCAAAGACCCAGGTCACAGGCCAACTGCACTTAAAAGCACAGACCTTGCATTATACAATAGCTCCCCCTAGTGACTATTCCAGATAACAGGAATGTGGGATTGGGGCCTTGAATATGACCCGACTTGAACTCTCACTCAGAGAAGGTGCCATTACACATGTATATCCTCTCCCAATGACTTGATTTCAGTTGTCCTCATTAGTATAGTGGTCAGTATCCCTGCCTGTCACGCGGGAGACCGGGGTTCAATTCCCTGACGGGGAGAACTCAAATTTTCAAGAGCACTAGCATTAACTCTATACATGCAGCACTTTTAGGATGCTTAGTTGTCCCCATTAGTACAGTGGTCAGTATCCCCGCCTATCACGCGGGAGACCAGGGTTCAATTCCCCGACGGGGAGAACTCAAATCTTCAAGAGCACTATCATTAACTCTATACATGCAGCACTTTTAGGCTCTCTTATTTTAAACAATTAGGGACCAAATTGCACTCTTGTTTAATATAACACCTTGCTCTAGGCTCTACACATTTTTTCCTTTAAATCTTTTTCTGTTTATTTCCTTCACAAGCTATCTCTTCCCCCCCCCCCCCCCGCCCCCTTTTTTCCTATGAGTGAACAGAAGTATTGGGGACAGACTAAATACCATCCCTGTGCCCGTGCCCACTCCAACACTTACTTAGTGTTGGGGAACAGTCCCCTAACCTAACCCTAACCCTAACCCTAACCCTAACCCTAACCCTAACCCTAACCCTAACCGTCCACCAAATTCTGCTCCATGGCTTCTAAACCTTTCACCGGCCCTCTGCCGTCCACCAAATTCTGCTCCATGGCTTCTAAACCTTTCACCGGCCCTCTGCCGTCCACCAAATTCTGCTCCATGGCTTCTAAACCTTTCACCGGCCCTCTGCCGTCCACCAAATTCTGCTCCATGGCTTCTAAACCTTTCACCGGCCCTCTGCCGTCCACCAAATTCTGCTCCATGGCTTCTAAACCTGTCACCGGCCCTCTGCCGTCCACCAAATTCTGCTCCATGGCTTCTAAACCTTTCACCGGCCCTCTGCCGTCCACCAAATTCTGCTCCATGGCTTCTAAACCTTTCACCGGCCCTCTGCCGTCCACCAAATTCTGCTCCATGGCTTCTAAACCTTTCACCGGCCCTCTGCCGTCCACCAAATTCTGCTCCATGGCTTCTAAACCTTATATGGCTCCCTTTTAAACTATATTTAAGTTCTCAGGAGATGTATCAAGGGTCCCAACTGTAGAATGGCTAGGGGCCAGGAAAGAAAGGTCAAAGACCCAGGTCACAGGCCAACTGCACTTAAAAGCACAGACCTTGCATTATACAATAGCTCCCCCTAGTGACTATTCCAGATAACAGGAATGTGGGATTGGGGCCTTGAATATGACCCGACTTGAACTCTCACTCAGAGAAGGTGCCAGTACACATGTACATCCTCTCCCAATGACTTGATTTAAGTTGTCCTCATTAGTATAGTGGTCAGTATCCCTGCCTGTCACGCGGGAGACCGGGGTTCAATTCCCCGACGGGGAGAACTCAAATTTTCAAGAGCACTAGCATTAACTCTATACATGCAGCACTTTTAGGATGCTTAGTTGTCCCCATTAGTACAGTGGTCAGTATCCCCGCCTATCACGCGGGAGACCAGGGTTCAATTCCCCGACGGGGAGAACTCAAATCTTCAAGAGCACTATCATTAACTCTATACATGCAGCACTTTTAGGCTCTCTTATTTTAAACAATTAGGGACCAAATTGCACTCTTGTTTAATATAACACCTTGCTCTAGGCTCTACACATTTTTTCCTTTAAATCTTTTTCTGTTTATTTCCTTCACAAGCTATCTCTTCCCCCCCCCCCCACCCCCTTTTTTCCTATGAGTGAACAGAAGTATTGGGGACAGACTAAATACCATCCCTGTGCCCGTGCCCACTCCAACACTTACTTAGTGTTGGGGAACAGTCCCCTAACCTAACCCTAACCCTAACCCTAACCCTAACCCTAACCGTCCACCAAATTCTGCTCCATGGCTTCTAAACCTTTCACCGGCCCTCTGCCGTCCACCAAATTCTGCTCCATGGCTTCTAAACCTTTCACCGGCCCTCTGCCGTCCACCAAATTCTGCTCCATGGCTTCTAAACCTTTCACCGGCCCTCTGCCGTCCACCAAATTCTGCTCCATGGCTTCTAAACCTTTCACCGGCCCTCTGCCGTCCACCAAATTCTGCTCCATGGCTTCTAAACCTTTCACCGGCCCTCTGCCGTCCACCAAATTCTGCTCCATGGCTTCTAAACCTTTCACCGGCCCTCTGCCGTCCACCAAATTCTGCTCCATGGCTTCTAAACCTTTCACCGGCCCTCTGCCGTCCACCAAATTCTGCTCCATGGCTTCTAAACCTTTCACCGGCCCTCTGCCGTCCACCAAATTCTGCTCCATGGCTTCTAAACCTGTCACCGGCCCTCTGCCGTCCACCAAATTCTGCTCCATGGCTTCTAAACCTTTCACCGGCCCTCTGCCGTCCACCAAATTCTGCTCCATGGCTTCTAAACCTTTCACCGGCCCTCTGCCGTCCACCAAATTCTGCTCCATGGCTTCTAAACCTTTCACCGGCTCTCTGCCGTCCACCAAATTCTGCTCCATGGCTTCTAAACCTTTCACCGGCCCTCTGCCGTCCACCAAATTCTGCTCCATGGCTTCTAAACCTTTCACCGGCCCTCTGCCGTCCACCAAATTCTGCTCCTTGGCTTCTAAACCTTTCACCGGCCCTCTGCCGTCCACCAAATTCTGCTCCATGGCTTCTAAACCTTTCACTGGCCCTCTGCCGTCCACCAAATTCTGCTCCATGGCTTCTAAACCTTTCACCGGCCCTCTGCCGTCCACCAAATTCTGCTCCATGGCTTCTAAACCTTTCACCGGCCCTCTGCCGTCCACCAAATTCTGCTCCATGGCTTCTAAACCTTTCACCGGCCCTCTGCCGTCCACCAAATTCTGCTCCATGGCTTCTAAACCTTTCATCGGCCCTCTGCCGTCCACCAAATTCTGCTCCATGGCTTCTAAACCTTTCACCGGCCCTCTGCCGTCCACCAAATTCTGCTCCATGGCTTCTAAACCTTTCACCGGCCCTCTGCCGTCCACCAAATTCTGCTCCATGGCTTCTAAACCTTTCACCTGCCCTCTGCCGTCCACCAAATTCTGCTCCATGGCTTCTCAAACCTTTCACCGGCCCTCTGCCGTCCACCAAATTCTGCTCCATGGCTTCTAAACCTTATATGGCTCCCTTTTAAACTATATTTAAGTTCTCAGGAGATGTATCAAGGGTCCCAACTGTAGAATGGCTAGGGGCCAGGAAAGGTCAAAGACCCAGGTCACAGGCCAACTGCACTTAAAAGCACAGACCTTGCATTATACAATAGCTCCCCCTAGTGACTATTCCAGATAACAGGAATGTGGGATTGGGGCCTTGAATATGACCCGACTTGAACTCTCACTCAGAGAAGGTGCCATTACACATGTATATCCTCTCCCAATGACTTGATTTCAGTTGTCCTCATTAGTATAGTGGTCAGTATCCCCGCCTGTCACGCGGGAGACCGGGGTTCAATTCCCTGACGGGGAGAACTCAAATGTTCAAGAGCACTAGCATTAACTCTATACATGCAGCACTTTTAGGATGCTTAGTTGTCCCCATTAGTACAGTGGTCAGTATCCCCGCCTATCACGCGGGAGACCAGGGTTCAATTCCCCGACGGGGAGAACTCAAATCTTCAAGAGCACTATCATTAACTCTATACATGCAGCACTTTTAGGTTCTCTTATTTTAAACAATTAGGGACCAAATTGCACTCTTGTTTAATATAACACCTTGCTCTAGGCTCTACAAATTTTTTCCTTTAAATCTTTTTCTGTTTATTTCCTTCACAAGCTATCTCTTTCCCCCCCCCCCCGCCCCCTTTTTTCCTATGAGTGAACAGAAGTATTGGGGACAGACTAAATACCATCCCTGTGCCCGTGCCCACTCCAACACTTACTTAGTGTTGGGGAACAGTCCCCTAACCTAACCCTAACCCTAACCCTAACCCTAACCCTAACCGTCCACCAAATTCTGCTCCATGGCTTCTAAACCTTTCACCGGCCCTCTGCCGTCCACCAAATTCTGCTCCATGGCTTCTAAACCTTTCACCGGCCCTCTGCCATCCACCAAATTCTGCGTCATGGCTTCTAAACCTTTCACCGGCCCTCTGCCGTCCACCAAATTCTGCTCCATGGCTTCTAAACCTTTCACCGGCCCTCTGCCGTCCACCAAATTCTGCTCCATGGCTTCTAAACCTTTCACCGGCCCTCTGCCGTCCACCAAATTCTGCTCCATGGCTTCTAAACCTTTCACCGGCCCTCTGCCGTCCACCAAATTCTGCTCCATGGCTTCTAAACCTTTCACCGGCCCTCTGCCGTCCACCAATTTCTGCTCCATGGCTTCTAAATCTTTCACCTGCCCTCTGCCGTCCACCAAATTCTGCTCCATGGCTTCTCACACCTTTCACCGGCCCTCTGCCGTCCACCAAATTCTGCTCCATGGCTTCTAAACCTTATATGGCTCCCTTTTAAACTATATTTAAGTTCTCAGGAGATGTATCAAGGGTCCCAACTGTAGAATGGCTAGGGGCCAGGAAAGGTCAAAGACCCAGGTCACAGGCCAACTGCACTTAAAAGCACAGACCTTGCATTATACAATAGCTCCCCCTAGTGACTATTCCAGATAACAGGAATGTGGGATTGGGGCCTTGAATATGACCCGACTTGAACTCTCACTCAGAGAAGGTGCCATTACACATGTATATCCTCTCCCAATGACTTGATTTCAGTTGTCCTCATTAGTATAGTGGTCAGTATCCCCGCCTGTCACGCGGGAGACCGGGGTTCAATTCCCTTACGGGGACAACTCAAATTTTCAAGAGCACTAGCATTAACTCTATACATGCAGCACTTTTAGGATGCTTAGTTGTCCCCATTAGTACAGTGGTCAGTATCCCCGCCTATCACGCGGGAGACCAGGGTTCAATTCCCCGACGGGGAGAACTCAAATCTTCAAGAGCACTATCATTAACTCTATACATGCAGCACTTTTAGGCTCTCTTATTTTAAACAATTAGGGACCAAATTGCACTCTTGTTTAATATAACACCTTGCTCTAGGCTCTACACATTTTTTCCTTTAAATCTTTTTCTGTTTATTTCCTTCACAAGCTATCTCTTCCCCCCCCCCCCCCGCCCCCTTTTTTCCTATGAGTGAACAGAAGTATTGGGGACAGACTAAATACCATCCCTGTGCCCGTGCCCACTCCAACACTTACTTAGTGTTGGGGAACAGTCCCCTAACCTAACCCTAACCCTAACCCTAACCCTAACCCTAACCCTAACCCTAACCCTAACCGTCCACCAAATTCTGCTCCATGGCTTCTAAACCTTTCACCGGCCCTCTGCCGTCCACCAAATTCTGCTCCATGGCTTCTAAACCTTTCACCGGCCCTCTGCCATCCACCAAATTCTGCTCCATGGCTTCTAAACCTTTCACCGGCCCTCTGCCGTCCACCAAATTCTGCTCCATGGCTTCTAAACCTTTCACCGGCCCTCTGCCGTCCACCAAATTCTGCTCCATGGCTTCTAAACCTTTCACCGGCCCTCTGCCATCCACCAAATTCTGCTCCATGGCTTTTAAACCTTTCACCGGCCCTCTGCCGTCCACCAAATTCTGCTCCATGGCTTCTAAACCTTTCACCGGCCCTCTGCCGTCCACCAAATTCTGCTCCATGGCTTCTAAACCTTTCACCGGCCCTCTGCCGTCCACCAAATTCTGCTCCATGGCTTCTAAACCTTTCACCGGCCCTCTGCCGTCCACCAAATTCTGCTCCATGGCTTCTAAACCTTTCACCGGCCCTCTGCCGTCCACCAAATTCTGCTCCATGGCTTCTAAACCTTTCACCGGCCCTCTGCCGTCCACCAAATTCTGCTCCATGGCTTCTAAACCTGTCACCGGCCCTCTGCCGTCCACCAAATTCTGCTCCATGGCTTCTAAACCTTTCACCGGCCCTCTGCCGTCCACCAAATTCTGCTCCATGGCTTCTAAACCTTTCACCGGCCCTCTGCCGTCCACCAAATTCTGCTCCATGGCTTCTAAACCTTTCACCGGCCCTCTGCCGTCCACCAAATTCTGCTCCATGGCTTCTAAACCTTTCACCGGCCCTCTGCCGTCCACCAAATTCTGCTCCATGGCTTCTAAACCTTTCACCGGCCCTCTGCCGTCCACCAAATTCTGCTCCTTGGCTTCTAAACCTTTCACCGGCCCTCTGCCGTCCACCAAATTCTGCTCCATGGCTTCTAAACCTTTCACCGGCCCTCTGCCGTCCACCAAATTCTGCTCCATGGCTTCTAAACCTTTCACCGGCCCTCTGCCGTCCACCAAATTCTGCTCCATGGCTTCTAAACCTTTCACCGGCCCTCTGCCGTCCACCAAATTCTGCTCCATGGCTTCTAAACCTTTCACCGGCCCTCTGCCGTCCACCAAATTCTGCTCCATGGCTTCTAAACCTTTCACCGGCCCTCTGCCGTCCACCAAATTCTGCTCCATGGCTTCTAAACCTTTCACCGGCCCTCTGCCGTCCACCAAATTCTGCTCCATGGCTTCTAAACCTGTCACCGGCCCTCTGCCGTCCACCAAATTCTGCTCCATGGCTTCTAAACCTTTCACCGGCCCTCTGCCGTCCACCAAATTCTGCTCCATGGCTTCTAAACCTTTCACCGGCCCTCTGCCGTCCACCAAATTCTGCTCCATGGCTTCTAAACCTTTCACCTGCCCTCTGCCGTCCACCAAATTCTGCTCCATGGCTTCTCAAACCTTTCACCGGCCCTCTGCCGTCCACCAAATTCTGCTCCATGGCTTCTAAACCTTATATGGCTCCCTTTTAAACTATATTTAAGTTCTCAGGAGATGTATCAAGGGTCCCAACTGTAGAATGGCTAGGGGCCAGGAAAGGTCAAAGACCCAGGTCACAGGCCAACTGCACTTAAAAGCACAGACCTTGCATTATACAATAGCTCCCCCTAGTGACTATTCCAGATAACAGGAATGTGGGATTGGGGCCTTGAATATGACCCGACTTGAACTCTCACTCAGAGAAGGTGCCATTACACATGTATATCCTCTCCCAATGACTTGATTGCAGTTGTCCTCATTAGTATAGTGGTCAGTATCCCCGCCTGTCACGCGGGAGACCGGGGTTCAATTCCCTGACGGGGAGAACTCAAATGTTCAAGAGCACTAGCATTAACTCTATACATGCAGCACTTTTAGGATGCTTAGTTGTCCCCATTAGTACAGTGGTCAGTATCCCCGCCTATCACGCGGGAGACCAGGGTTCAATTCCCCGACGGGGAGAACTCAAATCTTCAAGAGCACTATCATTAACTCTATACATGCAGCACTTTTAGGTTCTCTTATTTTAAACAATTAGGGACCAAATTGCACTCTTGTTTAATATAACACCTTGCTCTAGGCTCTACAAATTTTTTCCTTTAAATCTTTTTCTGTTTATTTCCTTCACAAGCTATCTCTTTCCCCCCCCCCCCCGCCCCCTTTTTTCCTATGAGTGAACAGAAGTATTGGGGACAGACTAAATACCATCCCTGTGCCCGTGCCCACTCCAACACTTACTTAGTGTTGGGGAACAGTCCCCTAACCTAACCCTAACCCTAACCCTAACCCTAACCCTAACCGTCCACCAAATTCTGCTCCATGGCTTCTAAACCTTTCACCGGCCCTCTGCCGTCCACCAAATTCTGCTCCATGGCTTCTAAACCTTTCACCGGCCCTCTGCCATCCACCAAATTCTGCGTCATGGCTTCTAAACCTTTCACCGGCCCTCTGCCGTCCACCAAATTCTGCTCCATGGCTTCTAAACCTTTCACCGGCCCTCTGCCGTCCACCAAATTCTGCTCCATGGCTTCTAAACCTTTCACCGGCCCTCTGCCGTCCACCAAATTCTGCTCCATGGCTTCTAAACCTTTCACCGGCCCTCTGCCGTCCACCAAATTCTGCTCCATGGCTTCTAAACCTTTCACCGGCCCTCTGCCGTCCACCAATTTCTGCTCCATGGCTTCTAAATCTTTCACCTGCCCTCTGCCGTCCACCAAATTCTGCTCCATGGCTTCTCACACCTTTCACCGGCCCTCTGCCGTCCACCAAATTCTGCTCCATGGCTTCTAAACCTTATATGGCTCCCTTTTAAACTATATTTAAGTTCTCAGGAGATGTATCAAGGGTCCCAACTGTAGAATGGCTAGGGGCCAGGAAAGGTCAAAGACCCAGGTCACAGGCCAACTGCACTTAAAAGCACAGACCTTGCATTATACAATAGCTCCCCCTAGTGACTATTCCAGATAACAGGAATGTGGGATTGGGGCCTTGAATATGACCCGACTTGAACTCTCACTCAGAGAAGGTGCCATTACACATGTATATCCTCTCCCAATGACTTGATTTCAGTTGTCCTCATTAGTATAGTGGTCAGTATCCCTGCCTGTCACGCGGGAGACCGAGGTTCAATTCCCTGACGGGGAGAACTCAAATTTTCAAGAGCACTAGCATTAACTCTATACATGCAGCACTTTTAGGATGCTTAGTTGTCCCCATTAGTACAGTGGTCAGTATCCCCGCCTATCACGCGGGAGACCAGGGTTCAATTCCCCGACGGGGAGAACTCAAATCTTCAAGAGCACTATCATTAACTCTATACATGCAGCACTTTTAGGCTCTCTTATTTTAAACAATTAGGGACCAAATTGCACTCTTGTTTAATATAACACCTTGCTCTAGGCTCTACAAATTTTTTCCTTTAAATCTTTTTCTGTTTATTTCCTTCACAAGCTATCTCTTTCCCCCCCCCCCCCGCCCCCTTTTTTCCTATGAGTGAACAGAAGTATTGGGGACAGACTAAATACCATCCCTGTGCCCGTGCCCACTCCAACACTTACTTAGTGTTGGGGAACAGTCCCCTAACCTAACCCTAACCCTAACCCTAACCCTAACCCTAACCGTCCACCAAATTCTGCTCCATGGCTTCTAAACCTTTCACCGGCCCTCTGCCGTCCACCAAATTCTGCTCCATGGCTTCTAAACCTTTCACCGGCCCTCTGCCGTCCACCAAATTCTGCTCCATGGCTTCTAAACCTTTCACCGGCCCTCTGCCGTCCACCAAATTCTGCTCCATGGCTTCTAAACCTTTCACCGGCCCTCTGCCGTCCACCAAATTCTGCTCCATGGCTTCTAAACCTTTCACCGGCCCTCTGCCGTCCACCAAATTCTGCTCCATGGCTTCTAAACCTTTCACCGGCCCTCTGCCGTCCACCAATTTCTGCTCCATGGCTTCTAAATCTTTCACCTGCCCTCTGCCGTCCACCAAATTCTGCTCCATGGCTTCTCAAACCTTTCACCGGCCCTCTGCCGTCCACCAAATTCTGCTCCATGGCTTCTAAACCTTATATGGCTCCCTTTTAAACTATATTTAAGTTCTCAGGAGATGTATCAAGGGTCCCAACTGTAGAATGGCTAGGGGCCAGGAAAGGTCAAAGACCCAGGTCACAGGCCAACTGCACTTAAAAGCACAGACCTTGCATTATACAATAGCTCCCCCTAGTGACTATTCCAGATAACAGGAATGTGGGATTGGGGCCTTGAATATGACCCGACTTGAACTCTCACTCAGAGAAGGTGCCATTACACATGTATATCCTCTCCCAATGACTTGATTTCAGTTGTCCTCATTAGTATAGTGGTCAGTATCCCTGCCTGTCACGCGGGAGACCGGGGTTCAATTCCCTGACGGGGAGAACTCAAATTTTCAAGAGCACTAGCATTAACTCTATACATGCAGCACTTTTAGGATGCTTAGTTGTCCCCATTAGTACAGTGGTCAGTATCCCCGCCTATCACGCGGGAGACCAGGGTTCAATTCCCCGACGGGGAGAACTCAAATCTTCAAGAGCACTATCATTAACTCTATACATGCAGCACTTTTAGGCTCTCTTATTTTAAACAATTAGGGACCAAATTGCACTCTTGTTTAATATAACACCTTGCTCTAGGCTCTACACATTTTTTCCTTTAAATCTTTTTCTGTTTATTTCCTTCACAAGCTATCTCTTCCCCCCCCCCCCCCCCCGCCCCCTTTTTTCCTATGAGTGAACAGAAGTATTGGGGACAGACTAAATACCATCCCTGTGCCCGTGCCCACTCCAACACTTACTTAGTGTTGGGGAACAGTCCCCTAACCTAACCCTAACCCTAACCCTAACCCTAACCCTAACCCTAACCCTAACCGTCCACCAAATTCTGCTCCATGGCTTCTAAACCTTTCACCGGCCCTCTGCCGTCCACCAAATTCTGCTCCATGGCTTCTAAACCTTTCACCGGCCCTCTGCCGTCCACCAAATTCTGCTCCATGGCTTCTAAACCTTTCACCGGCCCTCTGCCGTCCACCAAATTCTGCTCCATGGCTTCTAAACCTTTCACCGGCCCTCTGCCGTCCACCAAATTCTGCTCCATGGCTTCTAAACCTGTCACCGGCCCTCTGCCGTCCACCAAATTCTGCTCCATGGCTTCTAAACCTTTCACCGGCCCTCTGCCGTCCACCAAATTCTGCTCCATGGCTTCTAAACCTTTCACCGGCCCTCTGCCGTCCACCAAATTCTGCTCCATGGCTTCTAAACCTTTCACCGGCCCTCTGCCGTCCACCAAATTCTGCTCCATGGCTTCTAAACCTTATATGGCTCCCTTTTAAACTATATTTAAGTTCTCAGGAGATGTATCAAGGGTCCCAACTGTAGAATGGCTAGGGGCCAGGAAAGGTCAAAGACCCAGGTCACAGGCCAACTGCACTTAAAAGCACAGACCTTGCATTATACAATAGCTCCCCCTAGTGACTATTCCAGATAACAGGAATGTGGGATTGGGGCCTTGAATATGACCCGACTTGAACTCTCACTCAGAGAAGGTGCCAGTACACATGTACATCCTCTCCCAATGACTTGATTTAAGTTGTCCTCATTAGTATAGTGGTCAGTATCCCTGCCTGTCACGCGGGAGACCGGGGTTCAATTCCCCGACGGGGAGAACTCAAATTTTCAAGAGCACTAGCATTAACTCTATACATGCAGCACTTTTAGGATGCTTAGTTGTCCCCATTAGTACAGTGGTCAGTATCCCCGCCTATCACGCGGGAGACCAGGGTTCAATTCCCCGACGGGGAGAACTCAAATCTTCAAGAGCACTATCATTAACTCTATACATGCAGCACTTTTAGGCTCTCTTATTTTAAACAATTAGGGACCAAATTGCACTCTTGTTTAATATAACACCTTGCTCTAGGCTCTACACATTTTTTCCTTTAAATCTTTTTCTGTTTATTTCCTTCACAAGCTATCTCTTCCCCCCCCCCCACCCCCTTTTTTCCTATGAGTGAACAGAAGTATTGGGGACAGACTAAATACCATCCCTGTGCCCGTGCCCACTCCAACACTTACTTAGTGTTGGGGAACAGTCCCCTAACCTAACCCTAACCCTAACCCTAACCCTAACCCTAACCGTCCACCAAATTCTGCTCCATGGCTTCTAAACCTTTCACCGGCCCTCTGCCGTCCACCAAATTCTGCTCCATGGCTTCTAAACCTTTCACCGGCCCTCTGCCGTCCACCAAATTCTGCTCCATGGCTTCTAAACCTTTCACCGGCCCTCTGCCGTCCACCAAATTCTGCTCCATGGCTTCTAAACCTTTCACCGGCCCTCTGCCGTCCACCAAATTCTGCTCCATGGCTTCTAAACCTTTCACCGGCCCTCTGCCGTCCACCAAATTCTGCTCCATGGCTTCTAAACCTTTCACCGGCCCTCTGCCGTCCACCAAATTCTGCTCCATGGCTTCTAAACCTTTCACCGGCCCTCTGCCGTCCACCAAATTCTGCTCCATGGCTTCTAAACCTTTCACCGGCCCTCTGCCGTCCACCAAATTCTGCTCCATGGCTTCTAAACCTGTCACCGGCCCTCTGCCGTCCACCAAATTCTGCTCCATGGCTTCTAAACCTTTCACCGGCCCTCTGCCGTCCACCAAATTCTGCTCCATGGCTTCTAAACCTTTCACCGGCCCTCTGCCGT
The DNA here is from genome assembly GCF_963971535.1 of Notolepis coatsorum. Classification (NCBI taxonomy): domain Eukaryota; kingdom Metazoa; phylum Chordata; class Actinopteri; order Aulopiformes; family Paralepididae; genus Notolepis; species Notolepis coatsorum. The sequence goes on along the minus strand of NC_140169.1, from coordinate 74,551,331 downwards.
CCACCAAATTCTGCTCCATGGCTTCTAAACCTTTCACCGGCTCTCTGCCGTCCACCAAATTCTGCTCCATGGCTTCTAAACCTTTCACCGGCCCTCTGCCGTCCACCAAATTCTGCTCCATGGCTTCTAAACCTTTCACCGGCCCTCTGCCGTCCACCAAATTCTGCTCCTTGGCTTCTAAACCTTTCACCGGCCCTCTGCCGTCCACCAAATTCTGCTCCATGGCTTCTAAACCTTTCACCGGCCCTCTGCCGTCCACCAAATTCTGCTCCATGGCTTCTAAACCTTTCACCGGCCCTCTGCCGTCCACCAAATTCTGCTCCATGGCTTCTAAACCTTTCACCGGCCCTCTGCCGTCCACCAAATTCTGCTCCATGGCTTCTAAACCTTTCACCGGCCCTCTGCCGTCCACCAAATTCTGCTCCATGGCTTCTAAACCTTTCATCGGCCCTCTGCCGTCCACCAAATTCTGCTCCATGGCTTCTAAACCTTTCACCGGCCCTCTGCCGTCCACCAAATTCTGCTCCATGGCTTCTAAACCTTTCACCGGCCCTCTGCCGTCCACCAAATTCTGCTCCATGGCTTCTAAACCTGTCACCGGCCCTCTGCCGTCCACCAAATTCTGCTCCATGGCTTCTAAACCTTTCACCGGCCCTCTGCCGTCCACCAAATTCTGCTCCATGGCTTCTAAACCTTATATGGCTCCCTTTTAAACTATATTTAAGTTCTCAGGAGATGTATCAAGGGTCCCAACTGTAGAATGGCTAGGGGCCAGGAAAGGTCAAAGACCCAGGTCACAGGCCAACTGCACTTAAAAGCACAGACCTTGCATTATACAATAGCTCCCCCTAGTGACTATTCCAGATAACAGGAATGTGGGATTGGGGCCTTGAATATGACCCGACTTGAACTCTCACTCAGAGAAGGTGCCATTACACATGTATATCCTCTCCCAATGACTTGATTTCAGTTGTCCTCATTAGTATAGTGGTCAGTATCCCCGCCTGTCACGCGGGAGACCGGGGTTCAATTCCCTTACGGGGACAACTCAAATTTTCAAGAGCACTAGCATTAACTCTATACATGCAGCACTTTTAGGATGCTTAGTTGTCCCCATTAGTACAGTGGTCAGTATCCCCGCCTATCACGCGGGAGACCAGGGTTCAATTCCCCGACGGGGAGAACTCAAATCTTCAAGAGCACTATCATTAACTCTATACATGCAGCACTTTTAGGCTCTCTTATTTTAAACAATTAGGGACCAAATTGCACTCTTGTTTAATATAACACCTTGCTCTAGGCTCTACACATTTTTTCCTTTAAATCTTTTTCTGTTTATTTCCTTCACAAGCTATCTCTTCCCCCCCCCCCCCCGCCCCCTTTTTTCCTATGAGTGAACAGAAGTATTGGGGACAGACTAAATACCATCCCTGTGCCCGTGCCCACTCCAACACTTACTTAGTGTTGGGGAACAGTCCCCTAACCTAACCCTAACCCTAACCCTAACCCTAACCCTAACCCTAACCCTAACCCTAACCGTCCACCAAATTCTGCTCCATGGCTTCTAAACCTTTCACTGGCCCTCTGCCGTCCACCAAATTCTGCTCCATGGCTTCTAAACCTTTCACCGGCCCTCTGCCATCCACCAAATTCTGCTCCATGGCTTCTAAACCTTTCACCGGCCCTCTGCCGTCCACCAAATTCTGCTCCATGGCTTCTAAACCTTTCACCGGCCCTCTGCCGTCCACCAAATTCTGCTCCATGGCTTCTAAACCTGTCACCGGCCCTCTGCCGTCCACCAAATTCTGCTCCATGGCTTCTAAACCTTTCACCGGCCCTCTGCCGTCCACCAAATTCTGCTCCATGGCTTCTAAACCTTTCACCGGCCCTCTGCCGTCCACCAAATTCTGCTCCATGGCTTCTAAACCTTTCACCTGCCCTCTGCCGTCCACCAAATTCTGCTCCATGGCTTCTCAAACCTTTCACCGGCCCTCTGCCGTCCACCAAATTCTGCTCCATGGCTTCTAAACCTTATATGGCTCCCTTTTAAACTATATTTAAGTTCTCAGGAGATGTATCAAGGGTCCCAACTGTAGAATGGCTAGGGGCCAGGAAAGGTCAAAGACCCAGGTCACAGGCCAACTGCACTTAAAAGCACAGACCTTGCATTATACAATAGCTCCCCCTAGTGACTATTCCAGATAACAGGAATGTGGGATTGGGGCCTTGAATATGACCCGACTTGAACTCTCACTCAGAGAAGGTGCCATTACACATGTATATCCTCTCCCAATGACTTGATTTCAGTTGTCCTCATTAGTATAGTGGTCAGTATCCCCGCCTGTCACGCGGGAGACCGGGGTTCAATTCCCTGACGGGGAGAACTCAAATGTTCAAGAGCACTAGCATTAACTCTATACATGCAGCACTTTTAGGATGCTTAGTTGTCCCCATTAGTACAGTGGTCAGTATCCCCGCCTATCACGCGGGAGACCAGGGTTCAATTCCCCGACGGGGAGAACTCAAATCTTCAAGAGCACTATCATTAACTCTATACATGCAGCACTTTTAGGTTCTCTTATTTTAAACAATTAGGGACCAAATTGCACTCTTGTTTAATATAACACCTTGCTCTAGGCTCTACAAATTTTTTCCTTTAAATCTTTTTCTGTTTATTTCCTTCACAAGCTATCTCTTTCCCCCCCCCCCCGCCCCCTTTTTTCCTATGAGTGAACAGAAGTATTGGGGACAGACTAAATACCATCCCTGTGCCCGTGCCCACTCCAACACTTACTTAGTGTTGGGGAACAGTCCCCTAACCTAACCCTAACCCTAACCCTAACCCTAACCCTAACCGTCCACCAAATTCTGCTCCATGGCTTCTAAACCTTTCACCGGCCCTCTGCCGTCCACCAAATTCTGCTCCATGGCTTCTAAACCTTTCACCGGCCCTCTGCCATCCACCAAATTCTGCGTCATGGCTTCTAAACCTTTCACCGGCCCTCTGCCGTCCACCAAATTCTGCTCCATGGCTTCTAAACCTTTCACCGGCCCTCTGCCGTCCACCAAATTCTGCTCCATGGCTTCTAAACCTTTCACCGGCCCTCTGCCGTCCACCAAATTCTGCTCCATGGCTTCTAAACCTTTCACCGGCCCTCTGCCGTCCACCAAATTCTGCTCCATGGCTTCTAAACCTTTCACCGGCCCTCTGCCGTCCACCAATTTCTGCTCCATGGCTTCTAAATCTTTCACCTGCCCTCTGCCGTCCACCAAATTCTGCTCCATGGCTTCTCACACCTTTCACCGGCCCTCTGCCGTCCACCAAATTCTGCTCCATGGCTTCTAAACCTTATATGGCTCCCTTTTAAACTATATTTAAGTTCTCAGGAGATGTATCAAGGGTCCCAACTGTAGAATGGCTAGGGGCCAGGAAAGGTCAAAGACCCAGGTCACAGGCCAACTGCACTTAAAAGCACAGACCTTGCATTATACAATAGCTCCCCCTAGTGACTATTCCAGATAACAGGAATGTGGGATTGGGGCCTTGAATATGACCCGACTTGAACTCTCACTCAGAGAAGGTGCCATTACACATGTATATCCTCTCCCAATGACTTGATTTCAGTTGTCCTCATTAGTATAGTGGTCAGTATCCCTGCCTGTCACGCGGGAGACCGAGGTTCAATTCCCTGACGGGGAGAACTCAAATTTTCAAGAGCACTAGCATTAACTCTATACATGCAGCACTTTTAGGATGCTTAGTTGTCCCCATTAGTACAGTGGTCAGTATCCCCGCCTATCACGCGGGAGACCAGGGTTCAATTCCCCGACGGGGAGAACTCAAATCTTCAAGAGCACTATCATTAACTCTATACATGCAGCACTTTTAGGCTCTCTTATTTTAAACAATTAGGGACCAAATTGCACTCTTGTTTAATATAACACCTTGCTCTAGGCTCTACAAATTTTTTCCTTTAAATCTTTTTCTGTTTATTTCCTTCACAAGCTATCTCTTTCCCCCCCCCCCCGCCCCCTTTTTTCCTATGAGTGAACAGAAGTATTGGGGACAGACTAAATACCATCCCTGTGCCCGTGCCCACTCCAACACTTACTTAGTGTTGGGGAACAGTCCCCTAACCTAACCCTAACCCTAACCCTAACCCTAACCCTAACCGTCCACCAAATTCTGCTCCATGGCTTCTAAACCTTTCACCGGCCCTCTGCCGTCCACCAAATTCTGCTCCATGGCTTCTAAACCTTTCACCGGCCCTCTGCCGTCCACCAAATTCTGCTCCATGGCTTCTAAACCTTTCACCGGCCCTCTGCCGTCCACCAAATTCTGCTCCATGGCTTCTAAACCTTTCACCGGCCCTCTGCCGTCCACCAAATTCTGCTCCGTGGCTTCTAAACCTTTCACCGGCCCTCTGCCGTCCACCAAATTCTGCTCCATGGCTTCTAAACCTTTCACCGGCCCTCTGCCGTCCACCAATTTCTGCTCCATGGCTTCTAAATCTTTCACCTGCCCTCTGCCGTCCACCAAATTCTGCTCCATGGCTTCTCAAACCTTTCACCGGCCCTCTGCCGTCCACCAAATTCTGCTCCATGGCTTCTAAACCTTATATGGCTCCCTTTTAAACTATATTTAAGTTCTCAGGAGATGTATCAAGGGTCCCAACTGTAGAATGGCTAGGGGCCAGGAAAGGTCAAAGACCCAGGTCACAGGCCAACTGCACTTAAAAGCACAGACCTTGCATTATACAATAGCTCCCCCTAGTGACTATTCCAGATAACAGGAATGTGGAATTGGGGCCTTGAATATGACCCGACTTGAACTCTCACTCAGAGAAGGTGCCATTACACATGTATATCCTCTCCCAATGACTTGATTTCAGTTGTCCTCATTAGTATAGTGGTCAGTATCCCTGCCTGTCACGCGGGAGACCGGGGTTCAATTCCCTGACGGGGAGAACTCAAATTTTCAAGAGCACTAGCATTAACTCTATACATGCAGCACTTTTAGGATGCTTAGTTGTCCCCATTAGTACAGTGGTCAGTATCCCCGCCTATCACGCGGGAGACCAGGGTTCAATTCCCCGACGGGGAGAACTCAAATCTTCAAGAGCACTATCATTAACTCTATACATGCAGCACTTTTAGGCTCTCTTATTTTAAACAATTAGGGACCAAATTGCACTCTTGTTTAATATAACACCTTGCTCTAGGCTCTACACATTTTTTCCTTTAAATCTTTTTCTGTTTATTTCCTTCACAAGCTATCTCTTCCCCCCCCCCCCCCCGCCCCCTTTTTTCCTATGAGTGAACAGAAGTATTGGGGACAGACTAAATACCATCCCTGTGCCCGTGCCCACTCCAACACTTACTTAGTGTTGGGGAACAGTCCCCTAACCTAACCCTAACCCTAACCCTAACCCTAACCCTAACCCTAACCCTAACCGTCCACCAAATTCTGCTCCATGGCTTCTAAACCTTTCACCGGCCCTCTGCCGTCCACCAAATTCTGCTCCATGGCTTCTAAACCTTTCACCGGCCCTCTGCCGTCCACCAAATTCTGCTCCATGGCTTCTAAACCTTTCACCGGCCCTCTGCCGTCCACCAAATTCTGCTCCATGGCTTCTAAACCTTTCACCGGCCCTCTGCCGTCCACCAAATTCTGCTCCATGGCTTCTAAACCTGTCACCGGCCCTCTGCCGTCCACCAAATTCTGCTCCATGGCTTCTAAACCTTTCACCGGCCCTCTGCCGTCCACCAAATTCTGCTCCATGGCTTCTAAACCTTTCACCGGCCCTCTGCCGTCCACCAAATTCTGCTCCATGGCTTCTAAACCTTTCACCGGCCCTCTGCCGTCCACCAAATTCTGCTCCATGGCTTCTAAACCTTATATGGCTCCCTTTTAAACTATATTTAAGTTCTCAGGAGATGTATCAAGGGTCCCAACTGTAGAATGGCTAGGGGCCAGGAAAGGTCAAAGACCCAGGTCACAGGCCAACTGCACTTAAAAGCACAGACCTTGCATTATACAATAGCTCCCCCTAGTGACTATTCCAGATAACAGGAATGTGGGATTGGGGCCTTGAATATGACCCGACTTGAACTCTCACTCAGAGAAGGTGCCAGTACACATGTACATCCTCTCCCAATGACTTGATTTAAGTTGTCCTCATTAGTATAGTGGTCAGTATCCCTGCCTGTCACGCGGGAGACCGGGGTTCAATTCCCCGACGGGGAGAACTCAAATTTTCAAGAGCACTAGCATTAACTCTATACATGCAGCACTTTTAGGATGCTTAGTTGTCCCCATTAGTACAGTGGTCAGTATCCCCGCCTATCACGCGGGAGACCAGGGTTCAATTCCCCGACGGGGAGAACTCAAATCTTCAAGAGCACTATCATTAACTCTATACATGCAGCACTTTTAGGCTCTCTTATTTTAAACAATTAGGGACCAAATTGCACTCTTGTTTAATATAACACCTTGCTCTAGGCTCTACACATTTTTTCCTTTAAATCTTTTTCTGTTTATTTCCTTCACAAGCTATCTCTTCCCCCCCCCCCCACCCCCTTTTTTCCTATGAGTGAACAGAAGTATTGGGGACAGACTAAATACCATCCCTGTGCCCGTGCCCACTCCAACACTTACTTAGTGTTGGGGAACAGTCCCCTAACCTAACCCTAACCCTAACCCTAACCCTAACCCTAACCGTCCACCAAATTCTGCTCCATGGCTTCTAAACCTTTCACCGGCCCTCTGCCGTCCACCAAATTCTGCTCCATGGCTTCTAAACCTTTCACCGGCCCTCTGCCGTCCACCAAATTCTGCTCCATGGCTTCTAAACCTTTCACCGGCCCTCTGCCGTCCACCAAATTCTGCTCCATGGCTTCTAAACCTTTCACCGGCCCTCTGCCGTCCACCAAATTCTGCTCCATGGCTTCTAAACCTTTCACCGGCCCTCTGCCGTCCACCAAATTCTGCTCCATGGCTTCTAAACCTGTCACCGGCCCTCTGCCGTCCACCAAATTCTGCTCCATGGCTTCTAAACCTTTCACCGGCCCTCTGCCGTCCACCAAATTCTGCTCCATGGCTTCTAAACCTTTCACCGGCCCTCTGCCGTCCACCAAATTCTGCTCCATGGCTTCTAAACCTTTCACCGGCCCTCTGCCGTCCACCAAATTCTGCTCCATGGCTTCTAAACCTTTCACCGGCCCTCTGCCGTCCACCAAATTCTGCTCCATGGCTTCTAAACCTTTCACCGGCCCTCTGCCGTCCACCAAATCCTGCTCCATGGCTTCTAAACCTTTCACCGGCCCTCTGCCGTCCACCAAATTCTGCTCCATGGCTTCTAAACCTTTCACCGGCCCTCTGCCGTCCACCAAATTCTGCTCCATGGCTTCTAAACCTTTCACCGGCCCTCTGCCGTCCACCAAATTCTGCTCCATGGCTTCTAAACCTTTCACCGGCCCTCTGCCGTCCACCAAATTCTGCTCCATGGCTTCTAAACCTTTCACCGGCCCTCTGCCGTCCACCAAGTTCTGCTCCATGGCTTCTAAACCTTTCACCGGCCCTCTGCCGTCCACCAAATTCTGCTCCATGGCTTCTAAACCTTTCACCGGCCCTCTGCCGTCCACCAAATTCTGCTCCATGGCTTCTAAACCTTTCACCGGCCCTCTGCCGTCCACCAAATTCTGCTCCATGGCTTCTAAACCTTTCACCGGCCCTCTGCCGTCCACCAAATTCTGCTCCATGGCTTCTAAACCTTTCACCGGCCCTCTGCCGTCCACCAAATTCTGCTCCATGGCTTCTAAACCTGTCACCGGCCCTCTGCCGTCCACCAAATTCTGCTCCATGGCTTCTAAACCTTTCACCGGCCCTCTGCCGTCCACCAAATTCTGCTCCATGGCTTCTAAACCTTTCACCGGCCCTCTGCCGTCCACCAAATTCTGCTCCATGGCTTCTAAACCTTTCACCGGCTCTCTGCCGTCCACCAAATTCTGCTCCATGGCTTCTAAACCTTTCACCGGCCCTCTGCCGTCCACCAAATTCTGCTCCATGGCTTCTAAACCTTTCACCGGCCCTCTGCCGTCCACCAAATTCTGCTCCTTGGCTTCTAAACCTTTCACCGGCCCTCTGCCGTCCACCAAATTCTGCTCCATGGCTTCTAAACCTTTCACCGGCCCTCTGCCGTCCACCAAATTCTGCTCCATGGCTTCTAAACCTTTCACCGGCCCTCTGCCGTCCACCAAATTCTGCTCCATGGCTTCTAAACCTTTCACCGGCCCTCTGCCGTCCACCAAATTCTGCTCCATGGCTTCTAAACCTTTCACCGGCCCTCTGCCGTCCACCAAATTCTGCTCCATGGCTTCTAAACCTTTCATCGGCCCTCTGCCGTCCACCAAATTCTGCTCCATGGCTTCTAAACCTTTCACCGGCCCTCTGCCGTCCACCAAATTCTGCTCCATGGCTTCTAAACCTTTCACCGGCCCTCTGCCGTCCACCAAATTCTGCTCCATGGCTTCTAAACCTGTCACCGGCCCTCTGCCGTCCACCAAATTCTGCTCCATGGCTTCTAAACCTTTCACCGGCCCTCTGCCGTCCACCAAATTCTGCTCCATGGCTTCTAAACCTTTCACCGGCCCTCTGCCGTCCACCAAATTCTGCTCCATGGCTTCTAAACCTTTCACCGGCCCTCTGCCGTCCACCAAATTCTGCTCCATGGCTTCTAAACCTTTCACCGGCCCTCTGCCGTCCACCAAATTCTGCTCCATGGCTTCTAAACCTTATATGGCTCCCTTTTAAACTATATTTAAGTTCTCAGGAGATGTATCAAGGGTCCCAACTGTAGAATGGCTAGGGGCCAGGAAAGGTCAAAGACCCAGGTCACAGGCCAACTGCACTTAGAAGCACAGACCTTGCATTATACAATAGCTCCCCCTAGTGACTATTCCAGATAACAGGAATGTGGGATTGGGGCCTTGAATATGACCCGACTTGAACTCTCACTCAGAGAAGGTGCCATTACACATTTATATCCTCTCCCAATGACTTGATTTAAGTTGTCCTCATTAGTATAGTGGTCAGTATCCCCGCCTGTCACGCGGGAGACCGGGGTTCAATTCCCCGACGGGGAGAACTCAAATTTTCAAGAGCACTAGCATTAACTCTATACATGCAGCACTTTTAGGTTGCTTAGTTGTCCCCATTAGTACAGTGGTCAGTATCCCTGCCTATCACGCGGGAGACCAGGGTTCAATTCCCCGACTGGGAGAACTCAAATCTTCAAGAGCACTATCATTAACTCTATACATGCAGCACTTTTAGGCTCTCTTATTTTAAACAATTAGGGACCAAATTGCACTCTTGTTTAATATAACACCTTGCTCTAGGCTCTACACATTTTTTCCTTTAAATCTTTTTCTGTTTATTTCCTTCACAAGCTATCTCTTCCCCCCCCCCCCCGCCCCCTTTTTTCCTATGAGTGAACAGAAGTATTGGGGACAGACTAAATACCATCCCTGTGCCCGTGCCCACTCCAACACTTACTTAGTGTTGGGGAACAGTCCCCTAACCTAACCCTAACCCTAACCCTAACCCTACCCCTAACCCTAACCCTAACCGTCCACCAAATTCTGCTCCATGGCTTCTAAACCTTTCACCGGCCCTCTGCCGTCCACCAAATTCTGCTCCATGGCTTCTAAACCTTTCACCGGCCCTCTGCCGTCCACCAAATTCTGCTCCATGGCTTCTAAACCTTTCACCGGCCCTCTGCCGTCCACCAAATTCTGCTCCATGGCTTCTAAACCTTTCACCGGCCCTCTGCCGTCCACCAAATTCTGCTCCATGGCTTCTAAACCTTTCACCGGCCCTCTGCCGTCCACCAAATTCTGCTCCATGGCTTCTAAACCTTTCACCGGCCCTCTGTCGTCCACCAAATTCTGCTCCATGGCTTCTAAACCTTTCACCGGCCCTCTGCCGTCCACCAAATTCTGCTCCATGGCTTCTAAACCTTTCACCGGCCCTCTGCCGTCCACCAAATTCTGCTCCATGGCTTCTAAACCTGTCACCGGCCCTCTGCCGTCCACCAAATTCTGCTCCATGGCTTCTAAACCTTTCACCGGCCCTCTGCCGTCCACCAAATTCTGCTCCATGGCTTCTAAACCTTTCACCGGCCCTCTGCCGTCCACCAAATTCTGCTCCATGGCTTCTAAACCTTTCACCGGCCCTCTGCCGTCCACCAAATTCTGCTCCATGGCTTCTAAACCTTTCACCGGCCCTCTGCCGTCCACCAAATTCTGCTCCATGGCTTCTAAACCTTTCACCGGCCCTCTGCCGTCCACCAAATTCTGCTCCATGGCTTCTAAACCTTTCACCGGCCCTCTGCCTTCCACCAAATTCTGCTCCATGGCTTCTAAACCTTTCACCGGCCCTCTGCCGTCCACCAAATTCTGCTCCATGGCTTCTAAACCTTTCACCGGCCCTCTGCCGTCCACCAAATTCTGCTCCATGGCTTCTAAACCTTTCACCGGCCCTCTGCCGTCCACCAAATTCTGGTCCATGGCTTCTAAACCTTATATGGCTCCCTTTTAAACTATATTTAAGTTCTCAGGAGATGTATCAAGGGTCCCAACTGTAGAATGGCTAGGGGCCAGGAAAGGTCAAAGACCCAGGTCACAGGCCAACTGCACTTAAAAGCACAGACCTTGCATTATACAATAGCTCCCCCTAGTGACTATTCCAGATAACAGGAATGTGGGATTGGGGCCTTGAATATGACCCGACTTGAACTCTCACTCAGAGAAGGTGCCATTACACATGTATATCCTCTCCCAATGACTTGATTTCAGTTGTCCTCATTAGTATAGTGGTCAGTATCCCCGCCTGTCACGCGGGAGACCGGGGTTCAATTCCCTGACGGGGAGAACTCAAATTTTCAAGAGCACTAGCATTAACTCTATACATGCAGCACTTTTAGGATGCTTAGTTGTCCCCATTAGTACAGTGGTCAGTATCCCCGCCTATCACGCGGGAGACCAGGGTTCAATTCCCCGACGGGGAGAACTCAAATCTTCAAGAGCACTATCATTAACTCTATACATGCAGCACTTTTAGGCTCTCTTATTTTAAACAATTAGGGACCAAATTGCACTCTTGTTTAATATAACACCTTGCTCTAGGCTCTACACATTTTTTCCTTTAAATCTTTTTCTGTTTATTTCCTTCACAAGCTATCTCTTCCCCCCCCCCCCCCCCCGCCCCCTTTTTTCCTATGAGTGAACAGAAGTATTGGGGACAGACTAAATACCATCCCTGTGCCCGTGCCCACTCCAACACATACTTAGTGTTGGGGAACAGTCCCCTAACCTAACCCTAACCCTAACCCTAACCCTAACCCTAACCCTAACCGTCCACCAAATTCTGCTCCATGGCTTCTAAACCTTTCACCGGCCCTCTGCCGTCCACCAAATTCTGCTCCATGGCTTCTAAACCTTTCACCGGCCCTCTGCCGTCCACCAAATTCTGCTCCATGGCTTCTAAACCTTTCACCGGCCCTCTGCCGTCCACCAAATTCTGCTCCATGGCTTCTAAACCTTTCACCGGCCCTCTGCCGTCCACCAAATTCTGCTCCATGGCTTCTAAACCTTTCACCGGCCCTCTGCCGTCCACCAAATTCTGCTCCATGGCTTCTAAACCTTTCACCGGCCCTCTGCCGTCCACCAAATTCTGCTCCATGGCTTCTAAACCTTTCACCGGCCCTCTGCCGTCCACCAAATTCTGCTCCATGGCTTCTAAACCTTTCACCGGCCCTCTGCCGTCCACCAAATTCTGCTCCATGGCTTCTAAACCTTTCACCGGCCCTCTGCCGTCCACCAAATTCTGCTCCATGGCTTCTAAACCTTTCACCGGCCCTCTGCCGTCCACCAAATTCTGCTCCATGGCTTCTAAACCTGTCACCGGCCCTCTGCCGTCCACCAAATTCTGCTCCATGGCTTCTAAACCTTTCACCGGCCCTCTGCCGTCCACCAAATTCTGCTCCATGGCTTCTAAACCTTTCACCGGCCCTCTGCCGTCCACCAAATTCTGCTCCATGGCTTCTAAACCTTTCACCGGCCCTCTGCCGTCCACCAAATTCTGCTCCATGGCTTCTAAACCTTTCACCGGCCCTCTGCCGTCCACCAATTTCTGCTCCATGGCTTCTAAATCTTTCACCTGCCCTCTGCCGTCCACCAAATTCTGCTCCATGGCTTCTCAAACCTTTCACCGGCCCTCTGCCGTCCACCAAATTCTGCTCCATGGCTTCTAAACCTTATATGGCTCCCTTTTAAACTATATTTAAGTTCTCAGGAGATGTATCAAGGGTCCCAACTGTAGAATGGCTAGGGGCCAGGAAAGGTCAAAGACCCAGGTCACAGGCCAACTGCACTTAAAAGCACAGACCTTGCATTATACAATAGCTCCCCCTAGTGACTATTCCAGATAACAGGAATGTGGGATTGGGGCCTTGAATATGACCCGACTTGAACTCTCACTCAGAGAAGGTGCCATTACACATGTATATCCTCTCCCAATGACTTGATTTCAGTTGTCCTCATTAGTATAGTGGTCAGTATCCCTGCCTGTCACGCGGGAGACCGGGGTTCAATTCCCTGACGGGGAGAACTCAAATTTTCAAGAGCACTAGCATTAACTCTATACATGCAGCACTTTTAGGATGCTTAGTTGTCCCCATTAGTACAGTGGTCAGTATCCCCGCCTATCACGCGGGAGACCAGGGTTCAATTCCCCGACGGGGAGAACTCAAATCTTCAAGAGCACTATCATTAACTCTATACATGCAGCACTTTTAGGCTCTCTTATTTTAAACAATTAGGGACCAAATTGCACTCTTGTTTAATATAACACCTTGCTCTAGGCTCTACAAATTTTTTCCTTTAAATCTTTTTCTGTTTATTTCCTTCACAAGCTATCTCTTTCCCCCCCCCCCCCGCCCCCTTTTTTCCTATGAGTGAACAGAAGTATTGGGGACAGACTAAATACCATCCCTGTGCCCGTGCCCACTCCAACACTTACTTAGTGTTGGGGAACAGTCCCCTAACCTAACCCTAACCCTAACCCTAACCCTAACCCTAACCGTCCACCAAATTCTGCTCCATGGCTTCTAAACCTTTCACCGGCCCTCTGCCGTCCACCAAATTCTGCTCCATGGCTTCTAAACCTTTCACCGGCCCTCTGCCGTCCACCAAATTCTGCTCCATGGCTTCTAAACCTTTCACCGGCGCTCTGCCGTCCACCAAATTCTGCTCCATGGCTTCTAAACCTTTCACCGGCCCTCTGCCGTCCACCAAATTCTGCTCCATGGCTTCTAAACCTTTCACCGGCCCTCTGCCGTCCACCAAATTCTGCTCCATGGCTTCTAAACCTTTCACCGGCCCTCTGCCGTCCACCAAATTCTGCTCCATGGCTTCTAAACCTGTCACCGGCCCTCTGCCGTCCACCAAATTCTGCTCCATGGCTTCTAAACCTGTCACCGGCCCTCTGCCGTCCACCAAATTCTGCTCCATGGCTTCTAAACCTTTCACCGGCCCTCTGCCGTCCACCAAATTCTGCTCCATGGCTTCTAAACCTTTCACCGGCCCTCTGCCGTCCACCAAATTCTGCTCCATGGCTTCTAAACCTTTCACCGGCCCTCTGCCGTCCACCAAATTCTGCTCCATGGCTTCTAAACCTTTCACCGGCCCTCTGCCGTCCACCAAATTCTGCTCCATGGCTTCTAAACCTTTCACCGGCCCTCTGCCGTCCACCAAATCCTGCTCCATGGCTTCTAAACCTTTCACCGGCCCTCTGCCGTCCACCAAATTCTGCTCCATGGCTTCTAAACCTTTCACCGGCCCTCTGCCGTCCACCAAATTCTGCTCCATGGCTTCTAAACCTTTCACCGGCCCTCTGCCGTCCACCAAATTCTGCTCCATGGCTTCTAAACCTTTCACCGGCCCTCTGCCGTCCACCAAGTTCTGCTCCATGGCTTCTAAACCTTTCACCGGCCCTCTGCCGTCCACCAAATTCTGCTCCATGGCTTCTAAACCTTTCACCGGCCCTCTGCCGTCCACCAAATTCTGCTCCATGGCTTCTAAACCTTTCACCGGCCCTCTGCCGTCCACCAAATTCTGCTCCATGGCTTCTAAACCTTTCACCGGCCCTCTGCCGTCCACCAAATTCTGCTCCATGGCTTCTAAACCTTTCACCGGCCCTCTGCCGTCCACCAAATTCTGCTCCATGGCTTCTAAACCTGTCACCGGCCCTCTGCCGTCCACCAAATTCTGCTCCATGGCTTCTAAACCTTTCACCGGCCCTCTGCCGTCCACCAAATTCTGCTCCATGGCTTCTAAACCTTTCACCGGCCCTCTGCCGTCCACCAAATTCTGCTCCATGGCTTCTAAACCTTTCACCGGCTCTCTGCCGTCCACCAAATTCTGCTCCATGGCTTCTAAACCTTTCACCGGCCCTCTGCCGTCCACCAAATTCTGCTCCATGGCTTCTAAACCTTTCACCGGCCCTCTGCCGTCCACCAAATTCTGCTCCTTGGCTTCTAAACCTTTCACCGGCCCTCTGCCGTCCACCAAATTCTGCTCCATGGCTTCTAAACCTTTCACCGGCCCTCTGCCGTCCACCAAATTCTGCTCCATGGCTTCTAAACCTTTCACCGGCCCTCTGCCGTCCACCAAATTCTGCTCCATGGCTTCTAAACCTTTCACCGGCCCTCTGCCGTCCACCAAATTCTGCTCCATGGCTTCTAAACCTTTCACCGGCCCTCTGCCGTCCACCAAATTCTGCTCCATGGCTTCTAAACCTTTCATCGGCCCTCTGCCGTCCACCAAATTCTGCTCCATGGCTTCTAAACCTTTCACCGGCCCTCTGCCGTCCACCAAATTCTGCTCCATGGCTTCTAAACCTTTCACCGGCCCTCTGCCGTCCACCAAATTCTGCTCCATGGCTTCTAAACCTGTCACCGGCCCTCTGCCGTCCACCAAATTCTGCTCCATGGCTTCTAAACCTTTCACCGGCCCTCTGCCGTCCACCAAATTCTGCTCCATGGCTTCTAAACCTTTCACCGGCCCTCTGCCGTCCACCAAATTCTGCTCCATGGCTTCTAAACCTTTCACCGGCCCTCTGCCGTCCACCAAATTCTGCTCCATGGCTTCTAAACCTTTCACCGGCCCTCTGCCGTCCACCAAATTCTGCTCCATGGCTTCTAAACCTTTCACCGGCCCTCTGCCGTCCACCAAATTCTGCTCCATGGCTTCTAAACCTTATATGGCTCCCTTTTAAACTATATTTAAGTTCTCAGGAGATGTATCAAGGGTCCCAACTGTAGAATGGCTAGGGGCCAGGAAAGGTCAAAGACCCAGGTCACAGGCCAACTGCACTTAGAAGCACAGACCTTGCATTATACAATAGCTCCCCCTAGTGACTATTCCAGATAACAGGAATGTGGGATTGGGGCCTTGAATATGACCCGACTTGAACTCTCACTCAGAGAAGGTGCCATTACACATTTATATCCTCTCCCAATGACTTGTTTTTAGTTGTCCTCATTAGTATAGTGGTCAGTATCCCCGCCTGTCACGCGGGAGACCGGGGTTCAATTCCCCGACGGGGAGAACTCAAATTTTCAAGAGCACTAGCATTAACTCTATACATGCAGCACTTTTAGGTTGCTTAGTTGTCCCCATTAGTACAGTGGTCAGTATCCCTGCCTATCACGCGGGAGACCAGGGTTCAATTCCCCGACTGGGAGAACTCAAATCTTCAAGAGCACTATCATTAACTCTATACATGCAGCACTTTTAGGCTCTCTTATTTTAAACAATTAGGGACCAAATTGCACTCTTGTTTAATATAACACCTTGCTCTAGGCTCTACACATTTTTTCCTTTAAATCTTTTTCTGTTTATTTCCTTCACAAGCTATCTCTTCCCCCCCCCCCCCCGCCCCCTTTTTTCCTATGAGTGAACAGAAGTATTGGGGACAGACTAAATACCATCCCTGTGCCCGTGCCCACTCCAACACTTACTTAGTGTTGGGGAACAGTCCCCTAACCTAACCCTAACCCTAACCCTAACCCTACCCCTAACCCTAACCCTAACCGTCCACCAAATTCTGCTCCATGGCTTCTAAACCTTTCACCGGCCCTCTGCCGTCGACCAAATTCTGCTCCATGGCTTCTAAACCTTTCACCGGCCCTCTGCCGTCCACCAAATTCTGCTCCATGGCTTCTAAACCTTTCACCGGCCCTCTGCCGTCCACCAAATTCTGCTCCATGGCTTCTAAACCTTTCACCGGCCCTCTGCCGTCCACCAAATTCTGCTCCATGGCTTCTAAACCTTTCACCGGCCCTCTGCCGTCCACCAAATTCTGCTCCATGGCTTCTAAACCTTTCACCGGCCCTCTGCCGTCCACCAAATTCTGCTCCATGGCTTCTAAACCTTTCACCGGCCCTCTGCCGTCCACCAAATTCTGCTCCATGGCTTCTAAACCTTTCACCGGCCCTCTGTCGTCCACCAAATTCTGCTCCATGGCTTCTAAACCTTTCACCGGCCCTCTGCCGTCCACCAAATTCTGCTCCATGGCTTCTAAACCTTTCACCGGCCCTCTGCCGTCCACCAAATTCTGCTCCATGGCTTCTAAACCTGTCACCGGCCCTCTGCCGTCCACCAAATTCTGCTCCATGGCTTCTAAACCTTTCACCGGCCCTCTGCCGTCCACCAAATTCTGCTCCATGGCTTCTAAACCTTTCACCGGCCCTCTGCCGTCCACCAAATTCTGCTCCATGGCTTCTAAACCTTTCACCGGCCCTCTGCCGTCCACCAAATTCTGCTCCATGGCTTCTAAACCTTTCACCGGCCCTCTGCCGTCCACCAAATTCTGCTCCATGGCTTCTAAACCTTTCACCGGCCCTCTGCCGTCCACCAAATTCTGCTCCATGGCTTCTAAACCTTTCACCGGCCCTCTGCCTTCCACCAAATTCTGCTCCATGGCTTCTAAACCTTTCACCGGCCCTCTGCCGTCCACCAAATTCTGCTCCATGGCTTCTAAACCTTTCACCGGCCCTCTGCCGTCCACCAAATTCTGCTCCATGGCTTCTAAACCTTTCACCGGCCCTCTGCCGTCCACCAAATTCTGCTCCATGGCTTCTAAACCTTATATGGCTCCCTTTTAAACTATATTTAAGTTCTCAGGAGATGTATCAAGGGTCCCAACTGTAGAATGGCTAGGGGCCAGGAAAGGTCAAAGACCCAGGTCACAGGCCAACTGCACTTAAAAGCACAGACCTTGCATTATACAATAGCTCCCCTTAGTGACTATTCCAGATAACAGGAATGTGGGATTGGGGCCTTGAATATGACCCGACTTGAACTCTCACTCAGAGAAGGTGCCATTACACATGTATATCCTCTCCCAATGACTTGATTTCAGTTGTCCTCATTAGTATAGTGGTCAGTATCCCCGCCTGTCACGCGGGAGACCGGGGTTCAATTCCCTGACGGGGAGAACTCAAATTTTCAAGAGCACTAGCATTAACTCTATACATGCAGCACTTTTAGGATGCTTAGTTGTCCCCATTAGTACAGTGGTCAGTATCCCCGCCTATCACGCGGGAGACCAGGGTTCAATTCCCCGACGGGGAGAACTCAAATCTTCAAGAGCACTATCATTAACTCTATACATGCAGCACTTTTAGGCTCTCTTATTTTAAACAATTAGGGACCAAATTGCACTCTTGTTTAATATAACACCTTGCTCTAGGCTCTACACATTTTTTCCTTTAAATCTTTTTCTGTTTATTTCCTTCACAAGCTATCTCTTCCCCCCCCCCCCCCCCGCCCCCTTTTTTCCTATGAGTGAACAGAAGTATTGGGGACAGACTAAATACCATCCCTGTGCCCGTGCCCACTCCAACACATACTTAGTGTTGGGGAACAGTCCCCTAACCTAACCCTAACCCTAACCCTAACCCTAACCCTAACCCTAACCCTAACCGTCCACCAAATTCTGCTCCATGGCTTCTAAACCTTTCACCGGCCCTCTGCCGTCCACCAAATTCTGCTCCATGGCTTCTAAACCTTTCACCGGCCCTCTGCCGTCCACCAAATTCTGCTCCATGGCTTCTAAACCTTTCACCGGCCCTCTGCCGTCCACCAAATTCTGCTCCATGGCTTCTAAACCTTTCACCGGCCCTCTGCCGTCCACCAAATTCTGCTCCATGGCTTCTAAACCTTTCACCGGCCCTCTGCCGTCCACCAAATTCTGCTCCATGGCTTCTAAACCTTTCACCGGCCCTCTGCCGTCCACCAAATTCTGCTCCATGGCTTCTAAACCTTTCACCGGCCCTCTGCCGTCCACCAAATTCTGCTCCATGGCTTCTAAACCTTTCACCGGCCCTCTGCCGTCCACCAAATTCTGCTCCATGGCTTCTAAACCTTTCACCGGCCCTCTGCCGTCCACCAAATTCTGCTCCATGGCTTCTAAACCTGTCACCGGCCCTCTGCCGTCCACCAAATTCTGCTCCATGGCTTCTAAACCTTTCACCGGCCCTCTGCCCTCCACCAAATTCTGCTCCATGGCTTCTAAACCTTTCACCGGCCCTCTGCCGTCCACCAAATTCTGCTCCATGGCTTCTAAACCTTTCACCGGCCCTCTGCCGTCCACCAAATTCTGCTCCATGGCTTCTAAACCTTTCACCGGCCCTCTGCCGTCCACCAAATTCTGCTCCATGGCTTCTAAACCTTTCACCGGCCCTCTGCCGTCCACCAAATTCTGCTCCATGGCTTCTAAACCTTTCACCGGCCCTCTGCCGTCCACCAAATTCTGCTCCATGGCTTCTAAACCTTTCACCGGCCCTCTGCCGTCCACCAAATTCTGCTCCATGGCTTCTAAACCTTTCACCGGCCCTCTGCCGTCCACCAAATTCTGCTCCATGGCTTCTAAACCTTTCACCGGCCCTCTGCCGTCCACCAAATTCTGCTCCATGGCTTCTAAACCTTTCACCGGCCCTCTGCCGTCCACCAAATTCTGCTCCATGGCTTCTAAACCTTTCACCGGCCCTCTGCCGTCCACCAAATTCTGCTCCATGGCTTCTAAACCTTTCACCGGCCCTCTGCCGTCCACCAAATTCTGCTCCATGGCTTCTAAACCTGTCACCGGCCCTCTGCCGTCCACCAAATTCTGCTCCATGGCTTCTAAACCTTTCACCGGCCCTCTGCCGTCCACCAAATTCTGCTCCATGGCTTCTAAACCTTTCACCGGCCCTCTGCCGTCCACCAAATTCTGCTCCATGGCTTCTAAACCTTTCACCGGCCCTCTGCCGTCCACCAAATTTTGCTCCATGGCTTCTAAACCTTTCACCGGCCCTCTGCCGTCCACCAAATTCTGCTCCATGGCTTCTAAACCTTTCACCGGCCCTCTGCCGTCCACCAAATTCTGCTCCATGGCTTCTAAACCTTATATGGCTCCCTTTTAAACTATATTTAAGTTCTCAGGAGATGTATCAAGGGTCCCAACTGTAGAATGGCTAGGGGCCAGGAAAGGTCAAAGACCCAGGTCACAGGCCAACTGCACTTAAAAGCACAGACCTTGCATTATACAATAGCTCCCCCTAGTGACTATTCCAGATAACAGGAATGTGGGATTGGGGCCTTGAATATGACCCGACTTGAACTCTCACTCAGAGAAGGTGCCATTACACATGTATATCCTCTCCCAATGACTTGATTTCAGTTGTCCTCATTAGTATAGTGGTCAGTATCCCCGCCTGTCACACGGGAGACCGGGGTTCAATTCCCTTACGGGGACAACTCAAATTTTCAAGAGCACTAGCATTAACTCTATACATGCAGCACTTTTAGGATGCTTAGTTGTCCCCATTAGTACAGTGGTCAGTATCCCCGCCTATCACGCGGGAGACCAGGGTTCAATTCCCCGACGGGGAGAACTCAAATCTTCAAGAGCACTATCATTAACTCTATACATGCAGCACTTTTAGGCTCTCTTATTTTAAACAATTAGGGACCAAATTGCACTCTTGTTTAATATAACACCTTGCTCTAGGCTCTACACATTTTTTCCTTTAAATCTTTTTCTGTTTATTTCCTTCACAAGCTATCTCTTCCCCCCCCCCCCCCCCCCCGCCCCCTTTTTTCCTATGAGTGAACAGAAGTATTGGGGACAGACTAAATACCATCCCTGTGCCCGTGCCCACTCCAACACTTACTTAGTGTTGGGGAACAGTCCCCTAACCTAACCCTAACCCTAACCCTAACCCTAACCCTAACCCTAACCCTAACCGTCCACCAAATTCTGCTCCATGGCTTCTAAACCTTTCACCGGCCCTCTGCCGTCCACCAAATTCTGCTCCATGGCTTCTAAACCTTTCACCGGCCCTCTGCCGTCCACCAAATTCTGCTCCATGGCTTCTAAACCTTTCACCGGCCCTCTGCCATCCACCAAATTCTGCTCCATGGCTTCTAAACCTTTCACCGGCCCTCTGCCGTCCACCAAATTCTGCTCCATGGCTTCTAAACCTTTCACCGGCCCTCTGCCATCCACCAAATTCTGCTCCATGGCTTTTAAACCTTTCACCGGCCCTCTGCCGTCCACCAAATTCTGCTCCATGGCTTCTAAACCTTTCACCGGCCCTCTGCCGTCCACCAAATTCTGCTCCATGGCTTCTAAACCTTTCACCGGCCCTCTGCCGTCCACCAAATTCTGCTCCATGGCTTCTAAACCTTTCACCGGCCCTCTGCCGTCCACCAAATTCTGCTCCATGGCTTCTAAACCTTTCACCGGCCCTCTGCCGTCCACCAAATTCTGCTCCATGGCTTCTAAACCTTTCACCGGCCCTCTGCCGTCCACCAAATTCTGCTCCATGGCTTCTAAACCTGTCACCGGCCCTCTGCCGTCCACCAAATTCTGCTCCATGGCTTCTAAACCTTTCACCGGCCCTCTGCCGTCCACCAAATTCTGCTCCATGGCTTCTAAACCTTTCACCGGCCCTCTGCCGTCCACCAAATTCTGCTCCATGGCTTCTAAACCTTTCACCGGCCCTCTGCCGTCCACCAAATTCTGCTCCATGGCTTCTAAACCTTTCACCGGCCCTCTGCCGTCCACCAAATTCTGCTCCATGGCTTCTAAACCTTTCACCGGCCCTCTGCCGTCCACCAAATTCTGCTCCATGGCTTCTAAACCTTTCACCGGCCCTCTGCCGTCCACCAAATTCTGCTCCATGGCTTCTAAACCTTTCACCGGCCCTCTGCCGTCCACCAAATTCTGCTCCATGGCTTCTAAACCTTTCACCGGCCCTCTGCCGTCCACCAAATTCTGCTCCATGGCTTCTAAACCTTTCACCGGCCCTCTGCCGTCCACCAAATTCTGCTCCATGGCTTCTAAACCTGTCACCGGCCCTCTGCCGTCCACCAAATTCTGCTCCATGGCTTCTAAACCTTTCACCGGCCCTCTGCCGTCCACCAAATTCTGCTCCATGGCTTCTAAACCTTTCACCGGCCCTCTGCCGTCCACCAAATTCTGCTCCATGGCTTCTAAACCTTTCACCGGCCCTCTGCCGTCCACCAAATTCTGCTCCATGGCTTCTAAACCTTTCACCGGCCCTCTGCCGTCCACCAAATTCTGCTCCATGGCTTCTAAACCTTTCACCGGCCCTCTGCCGTCCACCAAATTCTGCTCCATGGCTTCTAAACCTTATATGGCTCCCTTTTAAACTATATTTAAGTTCTCAGGAGATGTATCAAGGGTCCCAACTGTAGAATGGCTAGGGGCCAGGAAAGGTCAAAGACCCAGGTCACAGGCCAACTGCACTTAAAAGCACAGACCTTGCATTATACAATAGCTCCCCCTAGTGACTATTCCAGATAACAGGAATGTGGGATTGGGGCCTTGAATATGACCCGACTTGAACTCTCACTCAGAGAAGGTGCCATTACACATGTATATCCTCTCCCAATGACTTGATTTCAGTTGTCCTCATTAGTATAGTGGTCAGTATCCCCGCCTGTCACGCGGGAGACCGGGGTTCAATTCCCTTACGGGGACAACTCAAATTTTCAAGAGCACTAGCATTAACTCTATACATGCAGCACTTTTAGGATGCTTAGTTGTCCCCATTAGTACAGTGGTCAGTATCCCCGCCTATCACGCGGGAGACCAGGGTTCAATTCCCCGACGGGGAGAACTCAAATCTTCAAGAGCACTATCATTAACTCTATACATGCAGCACTTTTAGGCTCTCTTATTTTAAACAATTAGGGACCAAATTGCACTCTTGTTTAATATAACACCTTGCTCTAGGCTCTACACATTTTTTCCTTTAAATCTTTTTCTGTTTATTTCCTTCACAAGCTATCTCTTCCCCCCCCCCCCCCCGCCCCCTTTTTTCCTATGAGTGAACAGAAGTATTGGGGACAGACTAAATACCATCCCTGTGCCCGTGCCCACTCCAACACTTACTTAGTGTTGGGGAACAGTCCCTAACCTAACCCTAACCCTAACCCTAACCCTAACCCTAACCCTAACCCTAACCCTAACCGTCCACCAAATTCTGCTCCATGGCTTCTAAACCTTTCACCGGCCCTCTGCCGTCCACCAAATTCTGCTCCATGGCTTCTAAACCTTTCACCGGCCCTCTGCCATCCACCAAATTCTGCTCCATGGCTTCTAAACCTTTCACCGGCCCTCTGCCGTCCACCAAATTCTGCTCCATGGCTTCTAAACCTTTCACCGGCCCTCTGCCGTCCACCAAATTCTGCTCCATGGCTTCTAAACCTTTCACCGGCCCTCTGCCATCCACCAAATTCTGCTCCATGGCTTTTAAACCTTTCACCGGCCCTCTGCCGTCCACCAAATTCTGCTCCATGGCTTCTAAACCTTTCACCGGCCCTCTGCCGTCCACCAAATTCTGCTCCATGGCTTCTAAACCTTTCACCGGCCCTCTGCCGTCCACCAAATTCTGCTCCATGGCTTCTAAACCTTTCACCGGCCCTCTGCCGTCCACCAAATTCTGCTCCATGGCTTCTAAACCTTTCACCGGCCCTCTGCCGTCCACCAAATTCTGCTCCATGGCTTCTAAACCTTTCACCGGCCCTCTGCCGTCCACCAAATTCTGCTCCATGGCTTCTAAACCTGTCACCGGCCCTCTGCCGTCCACCAAATTCTGCTCCATGGCTTCTAAACCTTTCACCGGCCCTCTGCCGTCCACCAAATTCTGCTCCATGGCTTCTAAACCTTTCACCGGCCCTCTGCCGTCCACCAAATTCTGCTCCATGGCTTCTAAACCTTTCACCGGCCCTCTGCCGTCCACCAAATTCTGCTCCATGGCTTCTAAACCTTTCACCGGCCCTCTGCCGTCCACCAAATTCTGCTCCATGGCTTCTAAACCTTTCACCGGCCCTCTGCCGTCCACCAAATTCTGCTCCTTGGCTTCTAAACCTTTCACCGGCCCTCTGCCGTCCACCAAATTCTGCTCCATGGCTTCTAAACCTTTCACCGGCCCTCTGCCGTCCACCAAATTCTGCTCCATGGCTTCTAAACCTTTCACCGGCCCTCTGCCGTCCACCAAATTCTGCTCCATGGCTTCTAAACCTTTCACCGGCCCTCTGCCGTCCACCAAATTCTGCTCCATGGCTTCTAAACCTTTCACCGGCCCTCTGCCGTCCACCAAATTCTGCTCCATGGCTTCTAAACCTTTCACCGGCCCTCTGCCGTCCACCAAATTCTGCTCCATGGCTTCTAAACCTTTCACCGGCCCTCTGCCGTCCACCAAATTCTGCTCCATGGCTTCTAAACCTGTCACCGGCCCTCTGCCGTCCACCAAATTCTGCTCCATGGCTTCTAAACCTTTCACCGGCCCTCTGCCGTCCACCAAATTCTGCTCCATGGCTTCTAAACCTTTCACCGGCCCTCTGCCGTCCACCAAATTCTGCTCCATGGCTTCTAAACCTTTCACCTGCCCTCTGCCGTCCACCAAATTCTGCTCCATGGCTTCTCAAACCTTTCACCGGCCCTCTGCCGTCCACCAAATTCTGCTCCATGGCTTCTAAACCTTATATGGCTCCCTTTTAAACTATATTTAAGTTCTCAGGAGATGTATCAAGGGTCCCAACTGTAGAATGGCTAGGGGCCAGGAAAGGTCAAAGACCCAGGTCACAGGCCAACTGCACTTAAAAGCACAGACCTTGCATTATACAATAGCTCCCCCTAGTGACTATTCCAGATAACAGGAATGTGGGATTGGGGCCTTGAATATGACCCGACTTGAACTCTCACTCAGAGAAGGTGCCATTACACATGTATATCCTCTCCCAATGACTTGATTTCAGTTGTCCTCATTAGTATAGTGGTCAGTATCCCCGCCTGTCACGCGGGAGACCGGGGTTCAATTCCCTGACGGGGAGAACTCAAATGTTCAAGAGCACTAGCATTAACTCTATACATGCAGCACTTTTAGGATGCTTAGTTGTCCCCATTAGTACAGTGGTCAGTATCCCCGCCTATCACGCGGGAGACCAGGGTTCAATTCCCCGACGGGGAGAACTCAAATCTTCAAGAGCACTATCATTAACTCTATACATGCAGCACTTTTAGGTTCTCTTATTTTAAACAATTAGGGACCAAATTGCACTCTTGTTTAATATAACACCTTGCTCTAGGCTCTACAAATTTTTTCCTTTAAATCTTTTTCTGTTTATTTCCTTCACAAGCTATCTCTTTCCCCCCCCCCCGCCCCCTTTTTTCCTATGAGTGAACAGAAGTATTGGGGACAGACTAAATACCATCCCTGTGCCCGTGCCCACTCCAACACTTACTTAGTGTTGGGGAACAGTCCCCTAACCTAACCCTAACCCTAACCCTAACCCTAACCGTCCACCAAATTCTGCTCCATGGCTTCTATCACCGGCCCTCTGCCGTCCACCAAATTCTGCTCCATGGCTTCTAAACCTTTCACCGGCCCTCTGCCATCCACCAAATTCTGCTCCATGGCTTCTAAACCTTTCACCGGCCCTCTGCCGTCCACCAAATTCTGCTCCATGGCTTCTAAACCTTTCACCGGCCCTCTGCCGTCCACCAAATTCTGCTCCATGGCTTCTAAACCTTTCACCGGCCCTCTGCCGTCCACCAAATTCTGCTCCATGGCTTCTAAACCTTTCACCGGCCCTCTGCCGTCCACCAAATTCTGCTCCATGGCTTCTAAACCTTTCACCGGCCCTCTGCCGTCCACCAATTTCTGCTCCATGGCTTCTAAATCTTTCACCTGCCCTCTGCCGTCCACCAAATTCTGCTCCATGGCTTCTCAAACCTTTCACCGGCCCTCTGCCGTCCACCAAATTCTGCTCCATGGCTTCTAAACCTTATATGGCTCCCTTTTAAACTATATTTAAGTTCTCAGGAGATGTATCAAGGGTCCCAACTGTAGAATGGCTAGGGGCCAGGAAAGGTCAAAGACCCAGGTCACAGGCCAACTGCACTTAAAAGCACAGACCTTGCATTATACAATAGCTCCCCCTAGTGACTATTCCAGATAACAGGAATGTGGGATTGGGGCCTTGAATATGACCCGACTTGAACTCTCACTCAGAGAAGGTGCCATTACACATGTATATCCTCTCCCAATGACTTGATTTCAGTTGTCCTCATTAGTATAGTGGTCAGTATCCCTGCCTGTCACGCGGGAGACCGGGGTTCAATTCCCTGACTGGGAGAACTCAAATTTTCAAGAGCACTAGCATTAACTCTATACATGCAGCACTTTTAGGATGCTTAGTTGTCCCCATTAGTACAGTGGTCAGTATCCCCGCCTATCACGCGGGAGACCAGGGTTCAATTCCCCGAGGGGGAGAACTCAAATCTTCAAGAGCACTATCATTAACTCTATACATGCAGCACTTTTAGGCTCTCTTATTTTAAACAATTAGGGACCAAATTGCACTCTTGTTTAATATAACACCTTGCTCTAGGCTCTACAAATTTTTTCCTTTAAATCTTTTTCTGTTTATTTCCTTCACAAGCTATCTCTTTCCCCCCCCCCCCGCCCCCTTTTTTCCTATGAGTGAACAGAAGTATTGGGGACAGACTAAATACCATCCCTGTGCCCGTGCCCACTCCAACACTTACTTAGTGTTGGGGAACAGTCCCCTAACCTAACCCTAACCCTAACCCTAACCCTAACCCTAACCGTCCACCAAATTCTGCTCCATGGCTTCTAAACCTTTCACCGGCCCTCTGCCGTCCACCAAATTCTGCTCCATGGCTTCTAAACCTTTCACCGGCCCTCTGCCGTCCACCAAATTCTGCTCCATGGCTTCTAAACCTTTCACCGGCCCTCTGCCGTCCACCAAATTCTGCTCCATGGCTTCTAAACCTTTCACCGGCCCTCTGCCGTCCACCAAATTCTGCTCCATGGCTTCTAAACCTTTCACCGGCCCTCTGCCGTACACCAAATTCTGCTCCATGGCTTCTAAACCTTTCACCGGCCCTCTGCCGTCCACCAATTTCTGCTCCATGGCTTCTAAATCTTTCACCTGCCCTCTGCCGTCCACCAAATTCTGCTCCATGGCTTCTCAAACCTTTCACCGGCCCTCTGCCGTCCACCAAATTCTGCTCCATGGCTTCTAAACCTTATATGGCTCCCTTTTAAACTATATTTAAGTTCTCAGGAGATGTATCAAGGGTCCCAACTGTAGAATGGCTAGGGGCCAGGAAAGGTCAAAGACCCAGGTCACAGGCCAACTGCACTTAAAAGCACAGACCTTGCATTATACAATAGCTCCCCCTAGTGACTATTCCAGATAACAGGAATGTGGGATTGGGGCCTTGAATATGACCCGACTTGAACTCTCACTCAGAGAAGGTGCCATTACACATGTATATCCTCTCCCAATGACTTGATTTCAGTTGTCCTCATTAGTATAGTGGTCAGTATCCCTGCCTGTCACGCGGGAGACCGGGGTTCAATTCCCTGACGGGGAGAACTCAAATTTTCAAGAGCACTAGCATTAACTCTATACATGCAGCACTTTTAGGATGCTTAGTTGTCCCCATTAGTACAGTGGTCAGTATCCCCGCCTATCACGCGGGAGACCAGGGTTCAATTCCCCGACGGGGAGAACTCAAATCTTCAAGAGCACTATCATTAACTCTATACATGCAGCACTTTTAGGCTCTCTTATTTTAAACAATTAGGGACCAAATTGCACTCTTGTTTAATATAACACCTTGCTCTAGGCTCTACACATTTTTTCCTTTAAATCTTTTTCTGTTTATTTCCTTCACAAGCTATCTCTTCCCCCCCCCCCCCCCGCCCCCTTTTTTCCTATGAGTGAACAGAAGTATTGGGGACAGACTAAATACCATCCCTGTGCCCGTGCCCACTCCAACACTTACTTAGTGTTGGGGAACAGTCCCCTAACCTAACCCTAACCCTAACCCTAACCCTAACCCTAACCCTAACCCTAACCCTAACCGTCCACCAAATTCTGCTCCATGGCTTCTAAACCTTTCACCGGCCCTCTGCCGTCCACCAAATTCTGCTCCATGGCTTCTAAACCTTTCACCGGCCCTCTGCCGTCCACCAAATTCTGCTCCATGGCTTCTAAACCTTTCACCGGCCCTCTGCCGTCCACCAAATTCTGCTCCATGGCTTCTAAACCTTTCACCGGCCCTCTGCCGTCCACCAAATTCTGCTCCATGGCTTCTAAACCTGTCACCGGCCCTCTGCCGTCCACCAAATTCTGCTCCATGGCTTCTAAACCTTTCACCGGCCCTCTGCCGTCCACCAAATTCTGCTCCATGGCTTCTAAACCTTTCACCGGCCCTCTGCCGTCCACCAAATTCTGCTCCATGGCTTCTAAACCTTTCACCGGCCCTCTGCCGTCCACCAAATTCTGCTCCATGGCTTCTAAACCTTATATGGCTCCCTTTTAAACTATATTTAAGTTCTCAGGAGATGTATCAAGGGTCCCAACTGTAGAATGGCTAGGGGCCAGGAAAGGTCAAAGACCCAGGTCACAGGCCAACTGCACTTAAAAGCACAGACCTTGCATTATACAATAGCTCCCCCTAGTGACTATTCCAGATAACAGGAATGTGAGATTGGGGCCTTGAATATGACCCGACTTGAACTCTCACTCAGAGAAGGTGCCAGTACACATGTACATCCTCTCCCAATGACTTGATTTAAGTTGTCCTCATTAGTATAGTGGTCAGTATCCCTGCCTGTCACGCGGGAGACCGGGGTTCAATTCCCAGACGGGGAGAACTCAAATTTTCAAGAGCACTAGCATTAACTCTATACATGCAGCACTTTTAGGATGCTTAGTTGTCCCCATTAGTACAGTGGTCAGTATCCCCGCCTATCACGCGGGAGACCAGGGTTCAATTCCCCGACGGGGAGAACTCAAATCTTCAAGAGCACTATCATTAACTCTATACATGCAGCACTTTTAGGCTCTCTTATTTTAAACAATTAGGGACCAAATTGCACTCTTGTTTAATATAACACCTTGCTCTAGGCTCTACACATTTTTTCCTTTAAATCTTTTTCTGTTTATTTCCTTCACAAGCTATCTCTCCCCCCCCCCCCCACCCCCTTTTTTCCTATGAGTGAACAGAAGTATTGGGGACAGACTAAATACCATCCCTGTGCCCGTGCCCACTCCAACACTTACTTAGTGTTGGGGAACAGTCCCCTAACCTAACCCTAACCCTAACCCTAACCCTAACCCTAACCCTAACCGTCCACCAAATTCTGCTCCATGGCTTCTAAACCTTTCACCGGCCCTCTGCTGTCCACCAAATTCTGCTCCATGGCTTCTAAACCTTTCACCGGCCCTCTGCCGTCCACCAAATTCTGCTCCATGGCTTCTAAACCTTTCACCGGCCCTCTGCCGTCCACCAAATTCTGCTCCATGGCTTCTAAACCTTTCACCGGCCCTCTGCCGTCCACCAAATTCTGCTCCATGGCTTCTAAACCTTTCACCGGCCCTCTGCCGTCCACCAAATTCTGCTCCATGGCTTCTAAACCTTTCACCGGCCCTCTGCCGTCCACCA
>NC_140169.1:73877209-73879709 GCF_963971535.1 Notolepis coatsorum | reverse complement strand
GGGGCCAGTGCTCCGGTCGCCCTGGAGGCCGGGGGCAGCTCCTGGAACGTGCGAGGCCCGGGACAGTGCTTAAGTTTGGGGTAACCGGGACGAGCGGAGGGCCTGGAGCTCACACTTAGTCTTATTTTCATTAAGGGGGCCAGTGCTCCGGTCGCCCTGGAGGCCGGGGGCAGCTCCTTGAACGTGCGAGGCCCGGGACAGTGCTTAAGTTTGGGGTAACCGGGACGAGCGGAGGGCCTGGAGCTCACACTTAGTCTTATTTTCATTAAGGGGGCCAGTGCTCCGGTCGCCCTGGAGGCCGGGGGCAGCTCATTGAACTTGCGAGGCCCGGGACAGTGCTTAAGTTTGGGCACGCAGGGACACCTGGGGCGCCTGGTTCTCCTGGGCCCAAGGGGACGGCTGGGGCGCATGGTGCTCCCACACTTAGGTGGGAGCACCATGGATGACCGATGCCCAGGACGGGCACGCATCCGTGGGGTAAGACGGCCTGTGAGAGCGCGGCGCGGAGCCAATGGCAGTGACATGATGGGAATAGCCAGACTCTGAGGGGCGGCGAAGGGCCAGAGCCCTGAACCGTGAGTGTGGTGGACCTGACCTCCCTGCGGTCCCGTCGGATAACCCTTAGGTAGGCCCCCTCTCGGGGGTCATGGGTGAACCAACAGGTCCCCCTCGCTGTGTGTGTGTGTGTGTGTGTGTGTGTGTGTGTGTGTGTGTGTGTGTGTGTGTGTGTGTGTGTGTGTGTGTGTGTGTGTGTGTGTGTGTGTGTGTGTGTCAGAGGGCATGCCCAGTTTGATGCCTACTCTTAGGGGTTAGGGTTATGGTTAGGGGGGGGGTGTCAGATGGCAGGCCCAGTTTGATGCCTACTCTTAGGGGTTATGGTTAGGGTTAGGTGGGGGTGTGTGTGTCAGATGGCATGCCCAGTTTGAGGCCTACTCTAAGGGGTTAGGTAGGGTGGTGTGTGTCAGGTGGCATGCCCAGTTTGAGGCCTACTCTTAGGGGTTAGGGTTATGGTTAGGTGGGGGTGTGTGTGTCAGATGGCATGCCCAGTTTGAGGCCTACTCTTAGGGGTTAGGTGGGGCTGTGTGTGTCAGATGGCATGGGTGTGTGTGTGTCAAATGGCAGGCCCAGTTTGAGGGCTACTCTTAGGGGTTATGGTTAGGGTTAGGTGGGGGTGTGTGTGTCAGATGGCATGCCCAGTTTGAAGGCTACTCTTAGGGGTTAGGGTTATGGTTAGGGGGGGGGGTGTGTGTGTGTGTGTGTGTGTCAGATGTCATGCCCGGTTTGAGGGCTACTCATATGGGTTAGGGTTAGCACACTTGGCACAGTTGCAACGGAATATATTCGACCCTTTGTTTTGGCTGGGCCTCTGTGTGTGTGTGTGTGTGTGTATCTGTGGCTGTTTGCCTACGTTTGTGCCCCAACAAGTCAATTGTGAATATGTTCGGGTGATGCTGTAGCACACACGCTGTGAGGCCTGAGTTGATCCGTGAAGAGTTTCTAATTTAATTGAATTTAGGCATGCAACTCAGTGTTAGGGGTGTCCATCTCAGCACCACGGCCAGAGACAGCAGGCAACTCAGTGTTAGGGTTAGATCA
The DNA here is from genome assembly GCF_963971535.1 of Notolepis coatsorum. NCBI lineage: Eukaryota > Metazoa > Chordata > Actinopteri > Aulopiformes > Paralepididae > Notolepis > Notolepis coatsorum. The sequence goes on along the minus strand of NC_140169.1, from coordinate 73,878,113 downwards.
CTGTCCTGAAGTGCGGGTACACTCCTGGAGTAACAATGCCTCTCTTAAGGTAGTGACTGTCAACCTAACCTGACCTCCACATGGGTGTGCAGGCCCCCAATGTCCCCTGACCTCCACTCGGGTGGGCATGTATGCGGCAGAGCGAGGGTCAGCGGCGGGACTGCCTGAGACACTCTTAACCTGGCCAAAAGGGGTCCCCGGGGCACCGTATCGGGTCCCACGGGAGCACCGTTGCCCGGATCCACGCAGGCCTTCTACCCTGGGTCCATCTCGGCGTGGGTAAGCTTTTCATATATTCGACCCTTTGTTTTGGCTGGGCCTCCGTGTGTGTGTGTGTGTGTGTGTGTATCTGTGGCTGTTTGCCTATGTTTTTGCCCCAACAAGTGAATTGTGAATATGTTCGGGTGATGCTGTAGCACACACGCTGTGAGGCCTGAGTTGATCCGTGAAGAGTTTCTTTCGGGAGCACCGTTGCCCGGATCCACGCAGGCCTTCTACCCTGGGTCCATCTCGGCGTGGGTAAGCTTTTCCTAAATGACTTCCTGCATCGAAAATGCCTGAGACAATCTTAACCTCTTAATCGGGTCCCACGGGAGCACCGTATCGGGTCCCACGGGATCACCGTATCGGGTCCCACGGGAGCACCGTTGCCCGGATCCACCCGGGCCTTCTACCCTGGGTCCATCTCGGCGTGGGTAAGCTTTTCCTAACCGGCTTCCTGTCTCGAAAATGCTCAGACTCGGAACTGCGTGGGAGAAACTCGCCGAAACGCACACGGCTCCCACGGAGGCACCGTTGCCCGGATCCACGCGTGCCTTCTACCCTGGGTCCATCTCGGCGTGGGGAAGCTTTTCCTAATTGACTTCCTGTATCGAAAATGTTCAGAATCGGAACTGCGTGGAAA
>NC_140169.1:73568662-73872009 GCF_963971535.1 Notolepis coatsorum | reverse complement strand
GAAGAAGAAGAAGAAGAAGAAGAAGGAGGAGGAGGAGGAGGAGGAGGAGGAGGAGGAGGAGGAGAAGAAGAAGAAGAAGAAGAAGAAGAAGGAGGAGAAGAAGAAGAAGGAGAAGGAGAAGCAGAAGAAGGAGGAGCAGGAGGAGGATGAGGAGGAGGAGGAGGAGGAGGAGAAGAAGAAGGAGGAGAAGAAGAAGGAGAAGGAGAAGGAGAAGAAGTCTTTAATTGTCATTATTGTAATAATGAAAGACCCCCACCACCCCAACAACAGCCTGTTCCAGCTGCTCAGGTCAGGCAGACGCCTGCGAACACCAGCTACTAGGACACAGAGACTTCGGCTCAGCTTCTTCCCCAGGCCATCAGAGCCCTGAACACTGAACTCTCCACACACAAGCACACATGAGCACACGCACAACACACTCACTGTACACGCTCACACACTAGCAGCCACTTTAACATGAGCAGACACACACTCATGCTGCACACGCCCACACTTATGGCCACCAAGAAGGGTCACTTTAAAAAATAGGATAGTATAACCGGAGATTGTATAAATTAGCATGTACAGATAGACACTACCAAAGGACCCAGTATGTCCTCCATGCTCTGTAAATAACTTATGTACATATACCGATATGCCCTAACATGTCACTTGTTTATTGCACAATGCTACTTGTTTTTGCACAATGTTGATTCTATCATATGTTATTGCACATCGTTGCGGGCAAGACCACCCGCATTTCATTGTATACTTGTATGCCGTGACAACTAAATCTCTTGACTTGACTTGACTTGACTTGTCCTTATGGCCCTTTTTTGGAGTATAAAAAGTGGTTGTAGTGTAGACTTATAATTGTTTCCCCAGACTTCAGCACAGTAATTTAAATATGGTAAAACTAGTGAACAGTAGAGAATGTAGAGTGATTTTCTATCCAGAATGTGCTTTACTTTACTCATGACTGAAATGCTTCGTGAGAGTTTAGATTGGACATGTTTTATGTGAGGTTTCCAACTGATTTTATGGTCTATTATTACACATAGGAATTTATTTTCATAAACTCTTTCAATAATCACATCATTTATTTTAACTTGTACCTGAGTATCCAATCGTTTACAAACAACATCATTTTAGTTTTGCTCAAGTTCAATGATAATTTGTTTCTATCAAACCATTCCTTCAATTTCTCATTTCAGATGTGATGACCTCTAAAAGCTGCTGGACATTCTCACCAGAAAAAAAAAGATTAGTGTCATCCGCAAATAAAATACATTTAAATATATTGGATACTTTACATATCTTGTTAATGTACAAGGTGAACAGTTTTGGACCCAACACTGACCCCTGGGGACACCACAAGCAATGTCCAAACATTCAGATTTATAATCTCTCATTGTCACAAATTGTTGTCTTTTATTTAGATAGCTTCTCACCCAGTCCAATACTACCCCCCTGATCCCATATCTCTCCAATTTCCTGATTAATATATCATGATTAATAGTATCAAATGCTTTTTTTAGGTCAATGAATACTCCAGCTACATGTTTTTTTTGATTTATGGAATTTGTGATTTTTTCAATGAGTTCTATTAATGCTAGTGATGTTGACCGGTGTGTTCTGAATCCATACTGGCTATCGGTGAGTAAATTATGTTTATCAATGAATTTATCTAATCTGTTGTTGAAGAGTTTTTCTAATATTTTTGAAAACTGAGGAAGTAGAGAAACAGGCCTATAATTTGTGAAGTGGTGTTTATCTCCAGTCTTGAACAGAGGTATAACTTTTGCTATTTTCATTTTATTCAGAAATCGACCAGTTTTGAATGATAAATTGCAGATGTGCATGAGTGGTTTTGAAATCCCACTAATGAAATTTTTTACTATTTTCATATCTATTTCATTACTGTCTGTAGATGTCTTGTTTTTACATTTATTAGTAGTTTCTATAATTTCATTTTCATCTACCGCTTCCAGAAACATTGAACTAGGATTTCTAGGACTTGTTTAAAGAAGACGTGTCCGGCCTGTGTTGTCGGGCCTTACAAATATATTTGATTTGATTTGATTTGATTTTTTTTTTTATTATTTGATTTGAATAGATTATATATTGCTGTTAGAACAGTTATGCTCTGGCCGCCCAGGCCATTGATTGATTGAAGATTTTATTAACAGATTGCAGAATGGGTACAATACAGTACGGCTCAATACACACAATTATTAAGGGGAGGCAGACCAGAGAAAGACTTTCGTCTTGTTTACATCAGGGTCCCCCATTTTCAATTCATCATAACATATATGACATACATGACATACAGATATACAGATATATATCATGACATTTATGACATGACATACAGATATGCAGTACTGTATACGTAGCATAGAACGCATATTTAGAGATCGTCTATATCAGTGGTTACCAAACTTCTGTTTTATGCGGACCACTAGATTGTTATCAAGAACATTTGCGGACCACCTCGTATGCAAACAGTAAAACATAAATAAATAAACAACTGACTTAAACCCAGTAATACACGAGACCCTCTTCTTGGACTGTAGGTTTCGTCGATAATCCAATGTACAGTTACCCCCACCCGCCTACCCATCCCCCCCCACCCCACCCCACCCCACCCACCCAACCACCTCCAATGTACAGTCCCCCCTCACCTACCCAACCCCCCCCCACCTCCTCCAATGTACAGTTTCTACATCAAATGTATATACTCTCTTTTTTTAACTCTTTTTGTATCACAAACAGTACTGTATTTGTAGATCTGGTATGTCATAAATGTATAGATGTAGCAGTACTGTCTATCTGTATGTCATGTATGTCATAATATGATAATATTATAACATAATACTGCTATATTATATGTTATGATGAATTGAAAATGGGGGACCCTGATGTAAACAAGACAAAAGTCTTTCTCTGGTCTCCATCCCCTTAACAATTGTGTGTATTGAGCTGTACTGTATTGTACCCATTCTGCAATCTGTTAATACAGTTTTCAATCAATCAATCAAGACGCGTCGCGGGCACTGCGTTCCGTTCTCAGAATGGATTTGAGAGAGATGTGTCATCCAGTTTAACTTGGAGCACGCACTGTAATATGCGCACTGCCAGTCATCAGGCTATATATGCGGAGATATTCAGACTCTAGATCTATTTGCAGAGCCAGACCTGTGCGATTGGCTCTTGACAACGCACAGCTACAGTCTAGAGAGAGGCTACAGTCTAGAGAGAGGCTACAGTCTAGAGAGAGAGGCTACAGTCTAGAGAGAGAGGCTACAGTCTAGAGAGAGGCTACAGTCTAGAGAGGCTACAGTCTAGAGAGAGAGGCTACAGTCTAGAGAGAGGCTACAGTCTAGAGAGAGGCTACAGTCTAGAGAGAGGCTACAGTCTAGAGAGGCTACAGTCTAGAGAGAGGCTACAGTCTAGAGAGAGAGGCTACAGTCTAGAGAGAGAGGCTACAGTCTAGAGAGAGGCTACAGTCTAGAGAGAGGCTACAGTCTAGAGAGGCTACAGTCTAGAGAGAGGTTACAGTCTAGAGAGAGGCTACAGTCTAGAGAGAGGCTACAGTCTAGAGAGAGGCTACAGTCTAGAGAGGCTACAGTCTAGAGAGAGGCTACAGTCTAGAGAGGCTACAGTCTAGAGAGAGAGGCTACAGTCTAGAGAGAGGCTACAGTCTAGAGAGAGGCTACAGTCTAGAGAGAGAGGTTACAGTCTAGAGAGAGGCTACAGTCTAGAGAGAGAGGCTACAGTCTAGAGAGGCTACAGTCTAGAGAGGCTACAGTCTAGAGAGAGGCTACAGTCTAGAGAGAGAGGCTACAGTCTAGAGAGAGGCTACAGTCTAGAGAGAGGCTACAGTCTAGAGAGGCTACAGTCTAGAGAGAGGCTACAGTCTAGAGAGAGAGGCTACAGTCTAGAGAGAGGCTACAGTCTAGAGAGAGAGGCTACAGTCTAGAGAGAGAGGCTACAGTCTAGAGAGAGGCTACAGTCTAGAGAGAGAGGCTACAGTCTAGAGAGAGGCTACAGTCTAGAGAGGCTACAGTCTAGAGAGAGGCTACAGTCTAGAGAGAGAGGCTACAGTCTAGAGAGAAGTTACAGTCTAGAGAGAGGCTACAGTCTAGAGAGGCTACAGTCTAGAGAGAGAGGCTACAATCTAGAGAGAGGCTACAGTCTAGAGAGGCTACAGTCTAGAGAGAGGCTACAGTCTAGAGAGAGAGGCTACAGTCTAGAGAGAGGCTACAGTCTAGAGAGGCTACAGTCTAGAGAGAGGCTACAGTCTAGAGAGAGGCTACAGTCTAGAGAGAGAGGCTACAGTCTAGAGAGAGGCTACAGTCTAGAGAGGCTACAGTCTAGAGAGAGGCTACAGTCTAGAGAGAGGCTACAGTCTAGAGAGAGGTTACAGTCTAGAGAGGCTACAGTCTAGAGAGAGGCTACAGTCTAGAGAGAGAGGCTACAGTCTAGAGAGAGAGGCTACAGTCTAGAGAGGCTACAGTCTAGAGAGAGGCTACAGTCTAGAGAGAGGCTACAGTCTAGAGAGAGAGGCTACAGTCTAGAGAGAGGCTACAGTCTAGAGAGAGGCTACAGTCTAGAGAGAGGCTAGTCTAGAGAGAGGCTACAGTCTAGAGAGAGGCTACAGTCTAGAGAGAGAGGCTACAGTCTAGAGAGAGGCTACAGTCTAGAGAGAGAGGCTACAGTCTAGAGAGAGAGGCTACAGTCTAGAGAGAGAGGCTACAGTCTAGAGAGAGGCTACAGTCTAGAGAGAGAGGCTACAGTCTAGAGAGAGGCTACAGTCTAGAGAGAGAGGCTACAGTCTAGAGAGAGAGGCTACAGTCTAGAGAGAGGCTACAGTCTAGAGAGAGAGGCTACAGTCTAGAGAGAGAGGCTACAGTCTAGAGAGAGAGGCTACAGTCTAGAGAGAGAGGCTACAGTCTAGAGAGAGAGGCTACAGTCTAGAGAGAGGCTACAGTCTAGAGAGAGAGGCTACAGTCTAGAGAGAGGCTACAGTCTAGAGAGAGGCTACAGTCTAGAGAGAGGCTACAGTCTAGAGAGAGGCTACAGTCTAGAGAGAGGCTACAGTCTAGAGAGAGGCTACAGTCTAGAGAGAGGCTACAGTCTAGAGAGAGAGGCTACAGTCTAGAGAGGCTACAGTCTAGAGAGAGAGGCTACAGTCTAGAGAGAGAGGCTACAGTCTAGAGAGAGGCTACAGTCTAGAGAGAGAGGCTACAGTCTAGAGAGAGGCTACAGTCTAGAGAGAGGCTACAGTCTAGAGAGAGAGGCTACAGTCTAGAGAGAGAGGCTACAGTCTAGAGAGAGGCTACAGTCTAGAGAGAGGCTACAGTCTAGAGAGAGGCTACAGTCTAGAGAGAGGCTACAGTCTAGAGAGAGGCTACAGTCTAGAGAGAGAGGCTACAGTCTAGAGAGAGGCTACAGTCTAGAGAGAGATGCTACAGTCTAGAGAGAGAGGCTACAGTCTAGAGAGAGAGGCTACAGTCTAGAGAGGCTACAGTCTAGAGAGGCTACAGTCTAGAGAGAGGCTACAGTCTAGAGAGAATGAATGAATGAATGAATGAATGAATGAATGAATGAATTTTTATTCACACACACACACACAATACATTTTACATGCGAGTATCCTCATGTGATAACATGTCGCAAATTGTGTGCATGTGCCAGGTCTCCCAAGAAGCTATTTAAAGCTTTTGGAGGGAGCCTGAACACAGATACAAACAGAATATGAACAACAAAACAATAACAAAATAAACAAAACAAAACAAACAAACAAAAACAAAACAAAGAACTACAACGTGGGTAGGTTTATACACCTACCTACTAACTGACATATAACAGAGATACATAATACAGACCATTTTATTCCTAAGTTATAATTTTAATTAGAGATATGATTTGAGCAGTTCCTCTTTCAATGATTTTTTAAAGGTTTTAAAGGTATTAGTCATTTTTAGATTTTCATCAAGCTTGTTCCAGATCTGTGGACCCCTGCATGCTATGCTTAGGCTAGCACAATTTAGCCTTCTCCTCTTGCCAGATATAAGATGCTTGTTTCTTGTGTTGTGGATGTGCAGTGGTTGGCAGACTGGGATAAGCTCAGACAGTCTGTGATTCATGTTGTTGACAACTTGATACATAATTGATGCGTTTTGATGAATGTTAAATTCAGCGAGCCTCAGGAGACCAAAGCGATGGAAAAGAGGCTTTGAGGGCGCTCGATACCCGGACCATGACAGCACTCGTAGTACCCTCTTTTGTAGGCTTTCTAGTTTTTTGAGATGGCTCAAAAAACTAGAGGCTACAGTCTAGAGAGAGAGGCTACAGTCTAGAGAGAGGCTACAGTCTAGAGAGGCTACAGTCTAGAGAGAGGCTACAGTCTAGAGAGGCTACAGTCTAGAGAGAGGCTACAGTCTAGAGAGAGGCTACAGTCTAGAGAGGCTACAGTCTAGAGAGAGGCTACAGTCTAGAGAGAGGCTACAGTCTAGAGAGGCTACAGTCTAGAGAGAGGCTACAGTCTAGAGAGAGAGGCTACAGTCTAGAGAGAGGCTACAGTCTAGAGAGGCTACAGTCTAGAGAGAGGCTACAGTCTAGAGAGAGGCTACAGTCTAGAGAGGCTACAGTCTAGAGAGAGAGGCTACAGTCTAGAGAGAGAGGCTACAGTCTAGAGAGAGAGGCTACAGTCTAGAGAGAGGCTACAGTCTAGAGAGAGGCTACAGTCTAGAGAGGCTACAGTCTAGAGAGAGGCTACAGTCTAGAGAGAGGCTACAGTCTAGAGAGAGAGGCTACAGTCTAGAGAGAGAGGCTACAGTCTAGAGAGGCTACAGTCTAGAGAGAGGCTACAGTCTAGAGAGAGAGGCTACAGTCTAGAGAGAGAGGCTACAGTCTAGAGAGGCTACAGTCTAGAGAGGCTACAGTCTAGAGAGAGAGGCTACAGTCTAGAGAGAGGCTACAGTCTAGAGAGAGGCTACAGTCTAGAGAGAGGCTACAGTCTAGAGAGAGAGGCTACAGTCTAGAGAGAGAGGCTACAGTCTAGAGAGGCTACAGTCTAGAGAGAGAGGCTACAGTCTAGAGAGAGGCTACAGTCTAGAGAGAGGCTACAGTCTAGAGAGGCTACAGTCTAGAGAGGCTACAGTCTAGAGAGAGAGGCTACAGTCTAGAGAGAGGCTACAGTCTAGAGAGAGAGGCTACAGTCTAGAGAGAGGCTACAGTCTAGAGAGAGGCTACAGTCTAGAGAGAGGCTACAGTCTAGAGAGAGAGGCTACAGTCTAGAGAGAGGCTACAGTCGAGAGTAGTTGTTCTTTTTCGTTTTAGTTCGTTTTAGTTCGTAAATGTTTTTGCGTTAGTTTTTTTTCCGTTCGTTTTAGGTTGTTCTTTTTTTGCGTTCTTTTTTTTGCGTTTTCGTTTTTTGTCCGTTCATTTTTTAGCTTTTTTTTTTGCCTTTTCGTTTTAGTTTGTTCTTTTTTTGCGTTTTTTTTGTTCTTTTTCGCTCGTTTTTTTGTATTTTTTATTTTGCTTTTCGTTTTAGTTTGTTCGTTTTTTTGCGTTTTTTTTCGTAACATTTTTTGAGTTCGTTTTTTTTCGTTCGTTTTAGGTTGTTCTTTTTTTGCGTTCGTTTTTTTGCGTTTTTGTTTTTAGTTCGTTAATTTTTTTGCGTTTTTTTTTGTTGCGTTTTTTTGCGTTTTCGTTTTAGTTTGTTCGTTTTTTGGTGTTTTTTTTTTCTTTTTCGTTCGTTGTTTTTTTGCATTTTCGTTTTAGGTTTTAGGCTACAGTCTAGAGAGAGGCTACAGTCTAGAGAGAGGCTACAGTCTAGAGAGAAGTTACAGTCTAGAGAGAGGCTACAGTCTAGAGAGGCTACAGTCTAGAGAGAGAGGCTACAATCTAGAGAGAGGCTACAGTCTAGAGAGGCTACAGTCTAGAGAGAGGTTACAGTCTAGAGAGGCTACAGTCTAGAGAGAGGCTACAGTCTAGAGAGAGGCTACAGTCTAGAGAGAGAGGCTACAGTCTAGAGAGAGGCTACAGTCTAGAGAGAGAGGCTACAGTCTAGAGAGAGAGGCTACAGTCTAGAGAGAGAGGCTACAGTCTAGAGAGAGGTTACAATCTAGAGGAGTTAAAGTCTAGAGAGAGGCTACTTTGTCTTTGATTCACTCCAATTTGAATGATTTTCATTTTCTTCACTTGAATGACATGTTTACATGGTCCGAGTAGCTTTAATAACCACGTGACACACGAAGCCCCTTTGAAATACAACCTAGTAAAGAAAATATATATTTACTTTAGATATTTATAAAAATAAGAATTTGACTTGAAACTTGACTCCGTGGAGAGAGAGATTATTGATTTAGCTGCAGCCCGGTAAGACATGTAGCGCTACTGAGAGAGAGAGAGAGAGAGAGAGAGAGAGAGAGAGAGAGAGAGAGAGAGAGAGAGAGAGAGAGATAGATAGATAGAGAGAGATAGGGAGGAGAGAGATAGAGAAAGAGAGAGGGAGAGAGAGACACACAGACAGAGAGAGAGCTATTGATCAGACATCAGCAATATGAAATACATTCCTCTCCGTCCGTTGTCCTCCTACCCAGTTCTCCAGCACTGTTGTTGAGTGGGATGAATAAAGAGCGCCACATAGACATGGACCCGGCCGCAGCTAAATCAATAACCTTATTATTCCCTGTATTCCTGCTGTGCCTCCTATGCAGTGAAACATTCATCACCATGTTGTCAGAAGCCGTCGCCACCTTTCGAGTAAAGTTTCACAGCCTCTTGTTTTGCAACTTGCAACTTGTTATGTTCTGCACTTGGCAGCCGTTTCCTCTGAAGACCTGCGTCGGCCAGAGAGAAGCAGAGACTCGTTATGAAGCTCCCGCCTAATGCTTATTGATCGGACGAGAGGCAGAACAGTATAGCATTTTTGGATCTCACTGCTGCCTTCGAGACAGTGGATCACAAATTATTCTGCTCTCTCGTCTGGGTTCGCATTAAAGGCTCAGCCCAGGGGGTTTTCAGGTCGTATTTGTCTGAGAGAAGCTTTTGTGTCAGCCCGGGCGACGCCGTGTCCTCCACAGCACCTCTCTCCCCTGCGGGGTGCCCCAGGGCTCAATTCTTGGGCCAATCTTATTTGTGCTGTATTTGCTCCCCTTAGGATAGAATAACGGTCACTTTAAGGAAAGTACTGTTGTGGTTCTTGTATAGTATAGTTTAGAAATAGCAAGTATAGCATAAGGATATAGAGTAAAAACTGTATATTGTATAGTAGTGTACATAGGACCCAGTGCCTTAATTCGTAGCTAACATTGTATTGCATTTATCTCAGGACTTTAACATGTCTATTTTGACGAATATTTTGACGAATGAAAATGGATGGATTATCCAAGTGGGGGTCCTGGGGGGAAGAGCAAGCAAGAGCATAATGTATGTATTGGATTGGATTGCAAGTATTGGGTATATATCTCGTAAACTACATTTATATTGATTCAAATGGAATGTATAGTTCTGTGATTTACATTGGATATTTACTGTTAATGCTCGTGTGTCTAATTTTATGTAATGTTTAAAAAAAAAAAAAAAAAAACATGTCTATTTTATCATGTCTATTTTATGTCTATTTCTAATACCTGTGTATTATGTCTATTTTATTATTAGTATTATTGCACAATCAAAGCGGGCATGGCCACCCGCATTTCACTGTACAGTATGCCCTGGTATGTATGTCACAACTAAACCTCTTGAATCTTGAATCTATACTCGTCTAGAGTCTCCTTTCACTGCTACGCAGATGACAGTCAGATCTACCTGCCATTGAAAAGGAACAATCATAACCCGTTGAAACCATCGTTAGCATGCCTTGAAGATGTCAAAGCATGGTTGGCATTAAATTGTTAACTTTTCAATGACAGTAAAACGGAACTTATGGTGTTTGGTCGCAGCAATGGGCATGTGTCTCCTCCTGGTGACTTGGGCCCCCTTGGACTTTTTGTGAAGCCAACTGTCACCAATCTTTGCTTTTTCCATGCAGCTTAGGAGGCTGTCCAAGGTCAAACTTTTTTTTTTATTTATTTTTTTTATCTCATAGTGCTTTTGAAACTGTTATACATGCTTTTATGACCTCTCGCCTTGACTATTGCAATGCCTTGTGTATGTTGGCGTCAGTCAGGCCTCCTTCTCTCGCTTGCAGTTAGTCCAGAACGCTGATGCTCATCTGCCAACTGGAACACGTAAGTGAGAGCACATTTCCCCTGTACTGGCTTCCCTCCACTCCCTTGTGTGTGTCTCGTACCTCTATTTCGTTACGTTGGCATTCGAATATATATATATTTTTTCAATATTTTTTTTTATTCATTCTGTTTAAACCAATGGGGTTTTTCGTCACAGTTGCAGATACAGATTAGGCTACACTAATATTATAGTATTAAAACTGATGAGTTATATTCATTAAAGAGAGTTGATTTAATTGATTTAGTTGGGCTGCATGGGTCTGGGGCTGGAAAGTTGATTTAATAAAAAAGAAAAGACAAATTTAATCAGATTAATCACTTTATTCAAATTGAGGATTTAGTTTGAGGATATTTATAAAAAAAAAAAGAAATAAAAGAAATGTATTATAAAAAAAATAAAAGTGAAATTATTTTTAAACTTAAAAAAAAAAATGTAAACAAAGGTTCGAACGTCCGTTTGAAAAAACCTGATGAAGTTCGAATCCCAAAAACAGGCTTCGGGGACAGCCTTATCTCTGTCGATCGTGTGTGTAATTTTTAATAAAAAAGTATTTTTTTCTTTTTTAAATATTTGTTTCTATGCATTCTGTTTAAACCAATGGGGGTTTTCGTCACAGTTGCAGATAAAGATTAGGCTACACTAATATTATAGTATTAAAAGAAACTGATGAGTTATATTCATTAAAGAGAGTTGATTTAATTGATTTAGTTGGGCTGGGTCTGGGGCTGGAAAGTTGATTTAATAAAAAATAAAAGACAAATTTAATCAGATTAATCACTTTATTCAAATTGAGGATTTATTTGAGGATATTTATATATATATATATATATATATATATATATATATATATATATATATATATATATATATATATATATATATATATATATATATATATATATATATATATATAAAAAAAAAAAAGTATTCTAAAAAAAAAAAATTGAAATGATTTTTAAACTTTTTAAAAAAATGTGTATTAAAAACGAAGGTTCGAACGTCCGTTTGAAAAAAACCTGACGAAAAACCTCATCTCTGTGGACGGTGTGTGTCCCGTACCTCTATCTCCTGGTAGGAGCTGTTGATCATGGCGATGAGCATGTTGAGGAGCACCACCACCATGGTGACGTTGTAGACCCCGTACAGCACGTAGCCGATGTTCTCGATGAACTTGTGGTCGTACTTCAGCACCACGGAGATCACCTCGGACAGGCCGAAGATGGACCAGAACAGAGTCTTAAAACTCTCCTCCACCCTGGGGGGGGGGGGGGGGGGGAGGGGGGAGAGAGGGAGAGAGGGGAGAGAGAGAAGAGAGAGAAGAGAGAGGAGAGAAGAGAGGAGAAGAGAGAGAGAGAGAGAGAGAGAGAGAGAGAGAGAGAGAGAGAGAGAGAGAGAGAGAGAGAGAGAGAGAGAGAGAGAGAGAGAGAGAGAGAGAGAGAGAGAGAGAGAGAGAGGATAAGATATTGCTTTATTTAGTATTTAATTCAGGCATCATAGCAGCATGAGGCAGGGGAGGTACAGGTGTGGGCAGGGCAATACCAGAAAGACATAAATATACAGGCAATTACCTTGATCTGAATATGAAAATATAAGGAAATAAACAGTGTAAACAATATAATTATAAATATATACGGTGTGAGAGTGAGAGAGATATAGATAGAGGCACAGAAGGTGGAGATAGAGAAATAGAGATCACACAGAGAGTTAGAAAGAAATACAAAACAACAGAGGTAACCATTTAAAAACAGTTACATAATTGTGGTGATCTGACTGGTCATCGAGGTTCTAAACTGACCCCATAGACCCATAGTGTCTAGTTTCAGAGTTTCCTGCAGGGTATTCCATGAGTAGGGAGCAGAGAAGTCCAAAGCAGATCTACCATGTTCAGTACAAACTCTAGGCACTCTACGTGTAAGATAATCACTGGATCAAGTTCAGTACAAACTTTAGGCACTCTACGTGTAAGATAATCACTGGATCGTGTCCAAAAAAAGAAGAAGTAATATAATTTGGACAGTCTCTAATTATGGCTTTATAAAGAAACAGACTCTAATAGAACTCACGTCTCTCTGCCAGAGAGACCACTGGACCTTATTAAATAGGATACATTGGTGAGTACCATAACTATCACAGTCTCTCTACCAGAGAGGACCACCAGACCTTATTATTAGTGCTGTCAGGCGATTAAAAAAAGTGAATCTAATTAATTACAGGATTTGTAATTAATTAATCTAATTAATCGCATTTTAATCGCATAACCATGTTAGGCCTGATATTCTATATTCTATAATCATATTTCAAATTGCATGTGTCCGGATGGCAGAATTCAGTACTGTATCTACAAAACCTTCTGTTTAATCATCTTCCCTTTATTCATTTGCTTAGATTTTTCAGGTCTGGTCAATATTAGCACGGTGTTATTCACAGTAAACACATTAAAAATATTTTTTAATTGATATTCTCATTTGGTTCATTACAATTTACTCAAGCCTCGTAACAGACACAGTATTTTTGACACTGGGAATACATTCCCTGAGATCCATAGATGTCCCTAGAATCAGATACCAAGAACTGAAGGATAAACAGATTCTAAGGGTTTAAGAGTGGAAGCCGCTGCGTGTCTATAAATCACATCTCCGTAATCCAGAACAGACAGGAACACTGCTTCAACTGTCTGCTAATCACAGGGAAGCCGGCTCTGTTTCTACACAAAAGACAATATTTTGCCGCAGTTCACTGGCGAGAACGCCCACATGATGTTTACATGTAAACCCCTCATCAATCCAAATTCAAATCAATCAATCAATATCAGAACCGTTCATATATTATGCAAGTCACTATGAACAATATTTTGACTCTGGAAAACAACATCTATTTAGATTTACTGGCACTGGAGAGAGAGAGAGAGAGAGATAGAGAGAGAGGGAGAGAGAAAGGAGAGAGAGAAAGAGAGAGGAGAGAGAATGGGAGAGAGAGGGAGAAAGGAGAGATACTTTGACTTTGACTTTTGATATTCTTTATTAAAACATCCAACTAAAATAAAAACCAGTAGAGACAAAAAAAAACTCACGGCATCTTCATAAAACCAACACACACACACACGCTCGCCTGCATACCCCCCCCCCCCCCCCCCCCACACACACACCCCAATATATCCCAACATTTTCCTTCAGCGCACATAACACAATGACAGTTAAATGCACACGCTCAGCCCCTCCTCCCCCACAGTACACAGTGCAGTCCCCAGTCCCTCCCCAGTCCCTCCCCAGTCCCTCCCCAGTCCCTCCCCAGTCCCACCCCAGTCCCTCCCCAGGCATTCATGAACGAGAACCAACATCATGTCTTGACTCGAACTCCAACCTAAGGCGTGCCGAGATCATTCCCCTCAACATAGCCACTGATTCCGTAGGACCAATTCCTTATTATTATTCCTGCGGGTTAGCGAAATGGCTAACTTAGCCTGACCATATATCAAATTCAGTAATACACTTACAGCCTTATTACGCACTGAATACATGCTCAAGGATGAAACACAGAAAATCTCCCCCAGTTTCACACACAACCCCTTGAGGAAACAAAACACATTGTTGACTCTTTGGCATTGTAGGAAAACATGGGTAACGGTTTCAGACACTCCGCAAAAGGGGCCCCATCACCCACCCCCGATCCACCATCACCCACCCCCGGATCCACCCATCACCCACCCCCGGATCCACCGGAGCCAGGAAACGGTTAGTTGCCAAAGCCCCATGTGCTATCTCCACTGTAGTCCCCTGACCTCTTAGGAAGTGGCTGTTTGTAAAAGACCCTCCACCTGAAGCATGTAGTGCTGCCATCACCCAGCACCCCCTGCCATCACCCAGCACCCCCTGCCATCACCCAGCACCCCCTGCCATCACCCAGCACCCCCTGCCACCACCCAGCACCCCCTGCCACTGATGCTGACTGACGTCCTGCAGGGACCTGATGTTTCTGACCTTCATGCAGGTTATTGTATATACACACAGCCTTTCCACATGCCAGGCTAAACTGCCTGGGAGGGAGAGAGAGAGAGAGAGAGAGAGAGAGAGAGAGAGAGAGAGAGAGAGAGAGAGAGAGAGAGAGAGAGAGAGAGAGAGAGAGAGATGGAGAGAGAAGAGTGAGAGAGAGAGAGAAATAAAGAGATATGCATTTAGGGCTGCAACGATTAGTGATTATGAAAAATCGTCGACGAGATATTGTTGCGTCGATTAGTCATTAAAAAAAAAAAGTATTAATTTTTTATTTATTTTTTTGCACTACCTATCTTTGTGAAAGTGGCTTCTCAGCTCTGGTCCAGCCAGCTGAAGACTTCTTAGCTTAAAATAACAGACCGACAGTAAGTTTGGGGGAACTAATGGGATAACTGGGGATGTTGTTTGGTCTCAAAGCAACTCTGAGGTCATACTCAATGTCCAATCTGTTCCTCTGCTCTGTCTTCAGCTGGACCAGAGCTGAGAAGCCACTTTCACAAATATAGGTAGTAAAAAAATATATATATATATATTTTTTTAAATATAATTGTTTTTCGATTAGTCGACTAATCGAAAAAATAATCGACAGATTAGTCGACTACCAAAATAGTCATTAGTTGCAGTCCTATATGTATTCACACTAGGGATGTCCCGATCCGATCACGTGCTTTTCAGAGGATCGGGATCGGGAATCTTTTTTAATAAAAATCGGCAGTCAAAAAAAGATTTTTTTTTTAATTTATTTTTTCAACAAACATGACCATGTTCACGTCTTAAACTCATACGGAGGCCTTAGTTTTGGTTTTAAATTACATATAATATATCATTAATGTATTTATTGTCACACAGAGCAGAATAATTGTCCACAACAAACACATCCCCTTTAATTTACACCGTTGCAACAAACACTTTCCCTTTAATTTTAGACGCTCACATCACAACAACACGTTGCTCCCCGAAACGTTATCCACTGACTTGAGCAGCTGCTAGAGGTTTGTAACTAAGCATTTTAAAATAGAAAGTCAAGCCAGTCCAACAGCAATTGCAATGTTTGCAAGGAGGACATTTCGCGTGGAGGAAAAACTCATGAAGCAGCAGGAGGCGGAGTTTTCAGACAAACTTTTCAGATAACGGCAATTATTTGCTGTGTGACTGAGGATTATCGTCGGCGTTTCAGACCAGAATGGAGCTAATCATTACGTAAGTCGAACACTGAATGTATACTAATGTGCAAACATATATTGAAACTTTTAATATTTCTCATATGAAGCACATATGAATGTAATAACAAGAGCCGCCGCGCTCGCGCCCCGGACTATAGGCAACAGAGGGGCTTCTTGCTCCGCCAGTTTCTGACACAAATGCGTCAAAATTGATTACTAATGTGAAAGATCGGATCGGGAACGATCGGAATCGGTAGATATTTAAAATCACATGATCGGGGGCAAAAAAAGGCGATCGGGACATCCCTAATTCACACCATAGGTTATGACATTTAATTCAATTTATTTCTAGTTAGTAGTATGCAAGAATACACACAAAGATGTGCACGCACGCACGCACGCACGCACGCACGCACGCACGCACGCACGCACGCACACACACACACACACACACACACACACACACACACACACACACACACACACACACACACACACACACACACACACACACACACACACACACACACACACACACACACACACACACACACACACACACACACACACTTTGAGCCAATGGTATTTGCTCAAACTAAATATTAATGCACAAGTTAGCTCGCTTGCACATGTTGTCGTGCGCACCCACACAAGCACACACACACACACACACACACACACACACACACACACACACACACACACACACACACAAGCATGCATGCACGTACAAGCAGCACACAAACTCACAAACCCACATCCTTAAAAGCCAGTATAATGTTCCGATGGAGAGGGTTATGAGCTGGCACTGATGAAATACCTGATGAGTCATATCCAATTTACAGCCATTATTCTCGCCTCAGACACACTCACGCAGGCACCCAGGCACAGACACACACTCTCTATTACATCATTGGAAAATGCTAAATTTTAGAGTAGATCATTTGCTTTATGGGGGCCGATCTCATTAGGCTCTGGACTAGTCCCGACGTAGTCCAGAGAACAGCCCTCGGCAAAATATAGATTGGAATATTATTATAAAAGAGATAATAACGGTGGCTAGGTGGTGCAGGGTTCGAGCCCAGCTCTCCGCATTGCTATCAGCTTGGTCGGTCGTTCATACTAACACAATTGGCAGTATTAGGGGGTGGGAAGCTGGTGGGTGGGGATCGGGACGTTGTGGACAGCGACTCCTACAGGTCGGTTGGTGCGCCTGCGCAGCAGAATCGGGAAGCGACGTCGGGTGGCGTGTCCCCCCCACGCAGACCCCCGCCGCTGAGAGATCGCGCTGTGCAGGTGAAAAGATGCGACGGCTGCCTCCTCGAGTACCGGAGGGGACACGTGATGTAAGGCTTCGTCCACATTGCAGCCGGCCAGTGGGAGGCATGGCCTAACAACGTTCGAGACAGGGGAGGGTAGAATTGGACGATACGAAATTGGGGACGGGAGAAAAATAGAAAATGGGAGAAAAAGTAGATAAAAAAAAGAAAATAGATAATAACATATTGTAGGAATGCGGTAATGATAGCAAAGACAGAGTCGTGTTCCGATGCAAAAACACTATTTTATTACGCACTCTACTGTCGCACAAACAACACTTCCATTCATCTTTCACTCGTCTCTCTTTAACTACGTCATCCCCCGCTAAGGGACACGGGAGATGTAGTAAACACCACAATAGGCTAGAATGCCGTGAATTATGTCCCAGTAGCCACTACAATATAATATAATAACATCACAGCTGACTGCTCATATGTTGCACTTGTCACCAGTTTGTCACCAGGGCCTTGTCACCAGTTTTAGAATAGAATAGAATAGAATAGAATAGAATAGAATAGAATAGAAGTACTTTTTTTTTATCCACTTTTTCTCCCATTTTCTATTTTTCTCCCATCCCAATTTCGTATCGTTCAATTCAACCCTCCCCTGTCACGGACGCTGTTTCTTGCCTCCCACAAGCCGGCTGCAATGTGGACTAAGTCATACATAGCACGAGTCCCCTCCGATACTCGAGGTAACAGCAGTCGCATCTTTCCACCTGCGCGGCGCGATCTTTCAGCGTCAGGGGTCTGCGCTTTGGAGGGGCGCCGCCCCCATCGCTTCCTGATTCTACTGCGCAGGCGCACCAACCGACCTGTAGGAGTCGCTGTCCACAACGCCCGATCCCCACCCATCAGTTTCCCACCCCCTAATACTGCCAATGTGTATTAGTACGGACGACCAGCTAAACTGAAAGCAATGTGGAGCGCTGGGCTCGAACAGGCGAACCCAGCGTCTCCAGTATTCGTGGTGAGCGCCTTGCCCACTGCACCACGTAGCCGCCCTAGAATAGAAGTACTTTTATTGATCCTGAGGGAAATTCAGTACCACAGATCACTCACAATAAGCATTTAGGACGGTAGTCAAAAAATGTAAATAAGAAGAATAAGAATACAGTCAAAGATATACAGTACATTCAAAATATGTATATACATTCTAAAATATACAGCCAAAAATATACAGTCAAATGTCAAATTTCCAGGAAGATATGCCAGAGTTTATACTCTGTGCTCAGTGAGGCAGAGTGAGGTGTTGTACAGTCTGATGGCTGTTGAAATGGAGGGACTTCCTGTGACGTTCAGTGTTGCATCTTGGGAGTCTGAGTCTAACACTGAACGTTGCTTCTTCTATCGGCCAAGTATTTCAACCATTCTGTTACACGAGACAAGACATAAAACGCACCAACGTGTCGTTGGTGTCTCCAGAGCTCTGCTGCATCACAGCCCCTGAGAAACTCCAGACCTCCAGAGAGAAGAACCTGGTGAACTGTAGTAGCTAACTAGCTAACTGTAGTTCTCTCCACAACGGTGGAACAAACTTCCCACCACAGTTAGGACAGCCGAAACAACAAAAACATCTTCAATCAATATCTGAAATGGAGATTTTTTTGGTACAGTCTTTTATTAGTATGCACTTTGCTACTAAGGAATCAACCTTGTCTATACTACTACCTACTATGCTAATGTGTCTTTACTACAAATAATAATACTAATAATAATTCATTCATGGCAAGCACAGAGAGAATCAGAAGGAGCTTCTATCCCCAGGCCATCAGGATGCTCAATGAACAATAACTCTATGTACTGTAACAAACCATCAAATACACCCACAGCAAACACATCCACACGTACACACTCACTTTAAATAAACAACTCACTGTAGCACACACTTTACCCACTTTAGACACTAACACACTTTATATTTATTGGTAAGAGATGCACATCATCTCATACCTCATTGCACCTCACCACCACAAGGTGGCACCACAAGCTAAGCTATACCTCACCATTTCTACACTATACTGTATATTGTTGTAACTCAGTTACCTTCTCTACTCTGCATTGTATAATACTGTATATATGTATATTGAACATTTTTGTTTTGTTTACACTTGTTTACATACTTGACTTTCTATTTTTTACTATCTTTTTATTTTATCTAGCACACTCTCAGTAGCAAAACAGAAAGAAGCATTTTCATACAAAAGTATTCTGGGTTTCTGTATGACAACTAATAAAGAAACTTGAACTTTTATTTATATAGCGCTTCTCAAGGACCCGAAGTCGCTGACAATAGGCAGACAAACATAGTAAAACAAAGAAACAGAAAAGGAACATAAGACCACGGGGGAAACAGGGGAAAGCAGCATGAGATACACAGACACATAAAGCCACAGTAACAGACATCAAACAGGTTGGAGGGGGGAAGGGGGGTTATGGGTGGGGGGGGGGGGGGGGGGGGGGGGGGGTTGAAGGCTAGGGAGAACAGGTGGGTTTTGAGGCGGGATTTGAAGGTGGAGAGTGAGGGATAGTCTCTGATGGACTGAGGGAGTACTATGTACAACCTTGCATGGTCGCCTCCGTATTCAAGGTTGGACTACTCATCCTCTACTCTGCCCCAGAATAACTTCAGTTTTCAACCTGGGTGATGATGTCATGACCTGACTGCTGGTGAACCCAGCTGTGTCTGTATGCAAGGTTGAGATACAGACAGAGGGAGAGAGAGAGAGAGTCACAGAGAGATAGAGAGTGAGTCACAGAGAGAGAGAGCGAGAAAGAGAGAGAGAGAGTTACAGAGAGAGAGAGAGAGAGAGAGAGAGAGTCACAGAGAGAGAGAGAGAGTTACAGAGGAAGAGAGAGTCACAGAGAGAGTCACAGAGAGAGAGAGTTACAGAGAGAGAAAGAGTTACAGAGAGAGAGAGAGAGTTACAGAGATATAGAGAGTTACAGAGATAGAGAGTCACAGAGAGAGAGAGAGTTACTGAGAGAGAGAGGGTCACAGAGCGAGAGAGATAGAGAGTGAGTCACAGAGAGAGAGAGTCACAGAGAGATAGAGAGAGAGTGTCACAGAGAGAGATAGAGAGAGAGAGTCACAGAGAGAGATAGAGAGAGAGAGTCACAGAGAGAGATAGAGATAGAGAGTGAGTCACAGAGAGAGATAGAGAGAGAGAAAAGCGGAAATGTTTACTGTAAAAAAAAAACTTAATTATTGCAATCTGATGATTTATTTTGCACTTTGTGATGGATTAAATTAACTGCTATTATAGAGCTCAACGCCCCCCGAAGCACACATATAAAACTTTTTAGAGATTCTATGACAACCACATTATGACAACAACCTTGTCGTTAAACATGACACCACCATCATCAAGCGATTCAACACAGCGTTGCCAAAACACAAACCAGGACCATAACGTTAGGACGATAAGATATCACTCACCAAAGCTGT
This sequence comes from Notolepis coatsorum, assembly GCF_963971535.1. Taxonomy (NCBI): domain Eukaryota; kingdom Metazoa; phylum Chordata; class Actinopteri; order Aulopiformes; family Paralepididae; genus Notolepis; species Notolepis coatsorum. Next base: position 73,851,863 of record NC_140169.1, on the reverse strand, counting down.
GCGCTCACTTGAAGAGAAAGGCAGCACCATGGCTTAATTTCGATGTTGGCCAATGCGTTAAGTCGCGGCTGTCCCATGGTATTGCGAGTAAACATTTGTATCCTCTTTAAGGTGGAAAAGTTCCTCTCTGACTCGGATCATAGCAGTTGCTATGGTTATCTTCAACAGACTGACGGCGTCAGTAAAAGCCTCTTCTAGGTTCTTCTCATGGATGGATTACCTTTGCAAGCTGTTTGAGTCATAACGACATCCAGTGGCTTGGTGTGGAGCCATACGTTTGATTGAAAGTGTCTCCTCCAACTTCAGGGTTTCAAACCTGTGATCGAGTAAATGATCCACCTTGTTCATTTTCACACAACGCCACCAGCTAACGTTACTGTAAGTCGTTTACACTACAGTAGCTGCTGTTAGCAATGAAAAGCTTATTTCTTTGGACTGAAATGACGTACACTTCGGGGCTAGCGGCTCCGAGCCCCACTGGCCATCAAACTGGCCACCCATTCCAAATACTGAATCGAGAACCTCATTGATTGATTGATTGATTGATTGAAAACTTTATTAACAGATTGCAGAATGTGTACAGTACAGTACGGCTCAATACACACAATTGTTAAGGGGATGCAGACCAGAGAGAGACTTTCGTCTTGTTTACATCAGGGTCCCCCGTTTTCAATTCATCATGACATTTATGACATACACGACATACAGATAGACAGATATATAATGACATTTGTGACATACACAACATACAAATATACAGTACTGTTTAAGAGACAGAGATCGTAAAAGAAAATATATACATTTGAGGGGGAAGCAACTGTACATTGGAGGGGGTTGGGTGGGGACATTTACTGGGGCCAGTTTCGAATTGCAGCCTCCCGCGGGTGCTCTTTGAGGGCGGTTTTGAAGGTGGGTAGTGATTCACATCCTTTTAAGGCTGTGGGTAGGGCGTTCTACATTGTTGTAGCATAATTGCGAAGCGTGTTAATAAGTCCAAACCCACCCAACCCCCTCCAATGTACAGTTTATTCCCCTTCGAATGTATATATTTTTTTATGATCTCTTTCTCTTAAACAGTACTGTATACTGTATGTGTATGTCTTGCATGTCATAAATGTCTTGATGAAACAGTACTGTATATCATGTATGTCATAGATAGATGTCTTGATGCATTGAAAATGGGGGACCCTGATGTAAACAAGATGAAAGTCTTTCTCTGGTCTGCATCCCCTTAACAATTGTGTGTATTGAGCCGTACTGTATTGTACCAGTGTTGGGAAAGTTCACTTTCTACATGAACTAGTTCAGTTCACAGTTCACAATTTTTATAATGAACTAGTTCAGTTCATAGTTCATAATTCTAAATTTTTAACTAAAGTTCATGGTTTAAAAAATGAACACATTTATAGTTTATAGTTCTTTTTTCAATACATTGCTGCAAGCTATTATTTGTAATTAGATTTTTATGAACAATCTGCAGTGTAAGGTTCACATAATTAAAACAAAATTATAAACAATCCATCAGGATAAGTGGAAGGTGGAGATATGGAAAAAACCTAAACTTAGAAAATATGTTGTAATTAAAAATGAGTATTTTACTGAACCTTATGTAATGTTAAACTTAAAGAGAAGACGGAGGTCTCTGTGTGCCCAGTTGAGGTCTGGCACCCTGCCATTGGCGGTGGAAGTGGGTAGATTCCAAGGTAAACCTGAGGAGGAGCGGTTGTGTGTTCTATGTGATCTGGGAGTGGTGGAAGATGAATATATTTTTGTTTTTTATTGCCCTTTGTACACCGCTTGGAGGAGGGCTTTATTTGAGAAAATCCTAATTGTAAATCCGGATTTGTTTCTGAGAGTTGTATGTTGAGTTGTTTTTTTGTGGAGGACATCTTCAGTTTTGCAGGATTTTTGGAAAGCATGGCACTTGAGACAAAACACACTATATCCTATTTGAATTCCTCTTGTTTATATACATTGCGTACAGCTTGTGTTATATTCTGTTGTATTGTATTTTCTTGTTATATTATATGACGAACCAGAGGTTATCATATAAAGGGAGTCAACACACGTGATAACAATTTAACAAAGAATTTATTTAATCCTATCTAAACAAATAATAATCGAATTAAACAACAAGTTGGTTCACTTGGTGGCTGATACAACCTGTCCTGTTTGATGGGGTAAGCAGATGGGAAAAGCAGACAGAAGGGTTAGACAGGGGAAACATATATACTGTGTGTGCAGGCAGCTCTCTGCACTGCACAAGTGAGGGTAATTGGGTTAACGACCTACCCACTCCACCCTGCTCTTTGAGTCAGAAGACTCCCCATTTGCAGGTAAAGTGGGGGTCGTCACAATAGCGTACTGGCCAATCGCGTCTCGCTCTTCGCCATACCGCTAAGAGCGAGACGCTCAGCCAGTACTCATATAACTAGGTTATAGTCATAACCCTTCGTTATATAGCGTACTGGCCAATCGCGTCTCGCTCTTAGCGGTATGACGAAGAGCGAGACGCTCAACCAGTACTCATATAACTAGGTTATAGTCATAACCCTTCGTTATATAGCGTACTGGCCAATCGCGTCTCGCTCTTAGCGGTATGACGAAGAGCGAGACGCTCAACCAGTACTCATATAACTAGGTTATAGTCATAACCCTTCGTTCTTGTGGCGATCTTGGTCTATATGTCATTTGTCAAGTAATTGGTCAAGTATATTATTATATACTTATTGTTATGTGTCTTGTAAGCCCATATGGGCTGAGCATACACCTGTATGTAAGACACGAAAATAAAAAACATCCAATCCAATGTAAAAATGATTGAACCACAGACAGCAATCGGAATACTGGCATTTCCATAACGCTTTTCTACTGCCCATTCAGTCCACACTAGTAGCAGCTGCAGCTTTCATCTCTACAGTATTGTCTTTATTATGAAAACAAAAACAGGACTTTTGCTTATTCTCAATGTGCCGTTTAAGGTTTGCTGTCGACGGCGTCGATGTACGGACTTGCTTCTTCAAACCGGGTGGACAAAGTTTACAGACAAACGTTAGATTTTTTCCGTCTGAGTCAGTACTGACTTTAACGTTAAACTCTTTTAAATGCTCATACGCCGACGTCGTAGAGGTAGAGTCCGACTCTGAGCGAGTGCTGCTGCAGCTCTCGGCTTCTGCTCGCCGATTCCGCTGTTCCACTGTTTGTTGTGAGGAGTCTGATGACGTAGCCAGGGGGTGACAGGCGCGTTGCCAGATCGGGTGGTTTTCCGCATTATTTTAAAGCCTGTTTACGGTGTGTTTTAACTGGGTTTTCGGCTGAAAGGCATATGAAATCTGGCACACCTTTGAACGCCGTTATAATAGAGTGCTGAGAATGAACGCACTTTTGAACGCCGTTATACAGCGCTGAGAATGAACGTGTTCTCAATTACGTTCATTTAGCGGAAATACAGTACGTTCAGTTCACGTTCGCCCCAAAATACGAACGCGTTCATGAACGATCGTTCATTGAACGCGTTCAGGTACATCACTGTATTGTACCCATTCTGCAATCTGTTAATAAAGTTTTCAATCGGGCACCCAAGTGGCGACCCATGTAACGCGCTGCGTCACGAAGCGGCCGACCCGGGTTCGATTCCCCGGACCCGGCGTCCTTTGCCGAATGTCTTCCCACACTCTGTCTCCCGTTCTTCCTCTCTCTCTATCTCTGTCTCTCTACCGGACTGCCCGGTAGTACAAGCAAATAAAAACATCTACCAAAAGCATTATTTCAAAAAATATAAATAAAGTTTTCAATCAATCAACACATAATTATGCTACTAGGTTGCCGGAGGCTGTTTCACTTTCAAGATTTTTCAAAATTCAAGATTACATCATCTCAACGTACAGTGATATACAGAGCAATACTAAAAGGGAATTTACTCCCAAATCATATTATGTAACATAATAATATATGGTTTTAAGAAAAAGCTTAAAGATTATTATTTAAACATTTGGTAATTATTTTGGTAATTAATTAATAGGGCTGTACCGAATCCCCCCAAAAACCTCATCTGAGCAAGAAATCAGAAATGAGCACTAATGGTAAATGGTAAATGGCTGCTTTTTTATATATATATAGCGCTTTTATCCAAAGTGCTTTACAATTTGTTCCTCACATTTTTACCCACTCACTCACACGTTCACACACCGACGGCGGAGGCGACCGTGCGAGGTGCCAACCTGCTCATCGGGAGCAGTTAGGGGGTTAAGTGTCTTGCTCAAGGACACATCGACACGCTGCCCCGGGGAGGAGCGGAAAAATCGAACCGGGAACCTCCTGATTGCCAGACGACTGCTCTGACCCTCCCGAGCCGCTGTCGCCCCCCACTGAGCACTGAGGCTCGCAGTCAGTGAACGCAGCAACACATGTTGAGCGACACAGGATTTTCGGCGCTCTGCTCGTCTTTCCATAATGATTTACCCACGAGGGCCATACGATTCAGCATCCTGACCGGCAACATCACCTCCTGGTTTGGGAATAGCACTGCACAAGACCGTAGCAGACTACAAAGAGTGACACGTTCAGCCGAACGCACAATTGGAGGGGGGCTTCCCACCCTCCAGAACATTTACAACAAGCGGTGCAAGGGGAAGGCTAAGAGAATTATTAAGGACTCGAGCCACCCGAACAACTGCCTCTTTGAACTGCTGCGGTCAGGCAAGCGATACCGGAGTCTTAAGGCGAGCACAGAAAGACTCAGAAGAAGCTTCTATCCCCAGGCCATCAGGCTGCTAAACGAACAATAAACACTATGCAACAACCATCAAATGCACACAGCACACACACCCACACGCACACACTCACTCAAACAAACAACACACTGCAGCACCCACTCTCCACACTTTAGATCACACAAACACACTTTACACTTTATATTTATTGATAAAGGATTTGCACTACAACTCGTACACCTACTGTGAATTGTACCTAAATTGCACCTCGTCCCATTTCTGCCTTGCACTATATAGTATTGTATATTAGTACACTGCACAGTATTGTATATTATATGGTAACTCAGTTACGTCTATTCTGCATCGAACATTGTACATATGTCTAAACTGAACACTGTGACCTCATTTTTTTTTACTTCTAATTTTACTATGTTATTTTATTTCATACTTATCTTGTCTTGCACAGTCTCTGGAGCGTAACAGTAAGAAGCATTTTGTATAAAAGTATTCTGTACTTCTGTATGACAACTATTAAAGAAACTTGAACTTGACTTAAGTGTGCCATGAAATAACACCTGTTTATAGGGATCTCGTTACCCGTGTGAGGATGTGTACAGCGCTGAGTGTAATCACAGCGACTATACAGCCACCACAGCGGCCGTGGCGGCGGCGTGCCAGGGGCGGACCTAGCACATTTGGCGCCCTAGGCGAGATTCACCACTGCGCCGCCCCCCCCCCCCCCGCCCCCCCCCCCAAAAAGATGTAATTTTTTTTATGGCTTTTGCCTCTTCATAGTTCTCTAACGTTAGTCTTTCTTTCCTCAACGCTCAATTCTATAAACACTTGACCGATACCTATCAATGCACAGCGCTCTAGCATGTTCTGACTGTGAACACCTAAAGCTGAGGCTCAGACCGACCGACCGTTTTAGATTTTTGGCTCATTTTCCCTTATGTTAGAATTTTTTTTATGTAAAAATAATGGTTGCAGATATAGAGCGGGGCGCCAAAACTGCACAGAGAAAAAAAAATTAAATAAATAAAAAAAAAATAATAATAAAAAAAAAATATATATATATATTTTTTTTGCGCCCCCCTCTGGGTGGCGCTCTAGGCGACCGCCTATATCGCCTGTAGGAAGGTCCGCCCCTGCTCAGGGGCCTGTGCTGGAGCCGCTCAGGCTGCTGCTGCCGCCGCCGACTGAAGAGGCAATAACCACCCGACCAGCTGCTCCCTCCGGCTGCTACCTCTTCTGTAGACCTGGAGAGCTCACGCTTTCGACACATCCCTGCCGCTGACAGTCAGAGGCTCAAGTGTCGTTATGATTCCCTTCATCTGCTCTGAACCCCGTGGAGCGCCATGTTGTAAACGTCACACGGTCGTTTAGTTTCACCGTGGGATTATTTGTCCCAAGAGATCGGAAAATAGATCTCTCTTTTATTCTTTGCGACGGCATCGTTTAGGACAAGTGATCATTCTCTCTAACGATCCATACAGTACATCCTCATAACCCATAGGAAAGGACAGAAAGGTATCTTAAATGTATAATAGAACAGCCATCCAATAGTCCAACGTCCAAAAATCAACTTAGCCAATTCCAAGAGAGAGTTCTTTGAGGGACTTCCAATATAATTGTGTTTTGAAACACTATGGGCGATCCCCCCTTTGAACAGCCCATCTGAGCTTTCTCTCCTCCACATTGCCTGTGGTGCTTTTTTATTGCTAGGTTTTTAGTCAGTCATTCCTTATCTTCATCGGGGAGTGTCGCATATTTGGATTTTACGGTGCTTTTTGTCCTTGATCTATTGTGATGTTTCTTCTTGACTTGTACAGCCCATGGGGGCTATTCCATGTGATCTCGGGCTATACAAATAAATGTGATTTTATTTTATTTGAAAGGAGGTGTCCTAGGGCCTCAGCACCTCACGTCGGTGATGTATAGACACTAAATAACGCCCCTCCTCGTCTAGACTCAGCTTCTTCCCCTCAGCAGCTCGCCTGGTAAACGAGTCAGGTGTCCCCCTCTCCCCCCCCCCCCCCCCCCCTTCTATGGCGAGCTGCTAGGGCTGGACTTTTGGACTTGAACTGTGCTGCACTGTATCCATGTCCCCAACCACTGCACTTTACTGTCTTATCGTTGTCTCACTGTTCTGTCCTGTTTTGCATTTTATTATTATTTATTATTATTATTCTTATTTGTGAAAAAAGTTACGCACTGCAATGTCGAATCACGTTCCATTTGTGTTTACAATGTGGTGAATAAAGTATGAATCTGAATCTAAACCATACTAGCCAACTAATACGAGTATAGGTATGGGATATATATTATATACAGATAAAGATACAAGTACTGTATATACAGTGTGAGTATACAGTATACAGACATAATAATATGCACAGGGCGATAGTGGCACAGGAGGTAGAGCGTCGTCTGGTAATATGAAGGTTCCCAGTTAGATTCCCACTCCTCCCGGGCAGTGTCCTTGAGCAAGACACTTAACCCCTAACTGCTCCCGATGAGCAGGTCGGCACCTTGCATGGTCGCCTCCGCCGTCGGTGTGTGAAGGTGTGAGTGAGTGGGTGAATATAAGGAACAAAATTGTAAAGCGCTTTGGATAAAAGCTGCTATATAAATATATATATATAAAACCATTTACAAATATATAAGTGTGTAAACAGCGTTATATAGATAGGTACTGTAGATTGGTGTAGGTAATTATGAGTACAGTGTCAGACTGTTGTAGGCAGTAGATACCTATGGATTGAGTATAGGCAACAGAGTTCAGCATTTATGAGAGACAGAGAGAGCGAGAGAGAGATAGAAGAGAGAGAGAGGGGGAGAGAGAGAGAGAGAAATAAAGAGATATGCATTCACACCATAGGTTATGACATTTAAATTTCAATCAATTTATTTCTAGTTAGTAGTATGCAAGAATACACACAAAGATGCATGAATGCACCCACACACACAGACACTTTGAGCCAATGGTATTTGCTCAAACAAAATATGAATGCACAAGTTAGATAACTTGCACATGTTGTCGTGCGCAACCGCACACTCAGAGATAGATGAGGACACCCAGAATTTTTTTTTATCCACTTTTTCTCCCATTTTCTATTTTTCTCCCATCCCAATTTCGTATCATCCAATTCAACCCTCCCCTGTCTCGAACGCTGTTTCTTGCCTCCCACAAGCCGGCTGCAATGTGGACTAAGTCATACATAGCACGAGTCCCCTCCGATACTCGAGGTAACAGCAGTCACATTTTTTCACCTGCGCGGCGCGATCTTTCAGCGTCAGGGGTCTGCGCTTTGGAGGGGCGCCGCCCCCATCGCTTCCTGATTCTACTGCGCAGGCGCACCAACCGACCTGTAGGAGTCGCTGTCCACAATGCCCGATCCCCACCCATCAGTTTCCCACCCCCTAATACTGCCAATGTGTATTAGTACGGACGACCAGCTAAACTGAAAGCAATGTGGAGCGCTGGGCTCGAACAGGCGAACCCAGCGTCTCCAGTATTCATGGTGAGCGCCTTGCCCACTGCACCACGTAGCCGCCCAGGACACCCAGGAATTTGAAGCTGGAGAGTGGAGACACATTCAACCTTCATGCTGTTGATGTGGATGCAGGTGTACTTATTTATCCATATACTGTAGATGAGTATTGATTGAGCATAGGCAACACAGATTGAGAGAAAGAGGGAGAGACACTGACTGACTGACTGACTGATATATGGATGGCATGCATGCCGGCTTTGGTCTTCCTGAACTCACAGATCAGCCCCAGGTGGTGAGAGCAGGCAACCGCACCTCCGCATCCATCACCCTCAACACAGGGGCCCCCCAGGGCTGTGTTCTGAGCCCCCTCCTCTACTCGCTGTACACACATGACTGTGTGGCACAGCGGAACAACAATCACAATTATCAAGTTTGCTGACGACACAGTCGTGGTGGGCCTGATCTCTGCAAACGACGAGAGGGCCTACCTGGGAGAGGTAGAGGACCTGGTGCTGTGGTGTCGGGAGAACTGCCTCTCCCTGAACGTCAGCAAAACAAGAGATGATTGTGGACTTTAGGACGTCGGGGGCCAGGGACTACAGTCCCCTCAGCATCGACGGGGCACCGGTCGAGAGAGTGAACAGTTTTAAGTACGTCGGAGTCCACATATCCGAGGACTTGACATGGACCACACATATTGACAGTGTTGTGAAGAAGGCACGGCAACGCCTCTACTTCTTTAGGCGCCTAAGGAAGTTCAACGTGAGTCAGAAGAACAAACACTCACCCACCACTCACTTTACTCACTTTAGACACTTTAACACACTTTATATTTATCTATTATTAAAAAGATTTGCACTACATCCATACCTCATTTGCACCCTTCCCTAAGTCGTACGTCATCCCATTTCTGCATTGTACCTCACTGTTACTCATTTTGTGTTGTATATTGTATATATGTATATTGACTTTACTTACTTCTTAATTACTATTCTTTTTTACTTTACTTCTGTATTTAGTTGTGACATAATAAACAAACTTGAATCTCTCTCTCTCTCTCTCTCCAGCTGACAGAAGGTCTCAGGATGAATTTGGTTAATAGCTGATCCCTATTTAATAAGCCCTTATTGCTTCACGGGCGCCGTTGAGCTTGATGCTCAGCCACAACTGAGTTCCTCTCCACCTCAGAGCCCCTGCTCTGTGGAACGGGAGGGAAATCTCATCACTCTGATGTGGAGAAATTGCCTAGGGTGCATAATCAGTACTGTTTGTTGGTAATGTAAATGCACAACGACTGCAAAAAAAGATTTAGCAGAGTTTGCAGAGTTTTGTAGTCATGCCAGATAGGGCACCTTGTGTATACTGCACCTTGTGTATACTGTTTAATTTTACTCTTACTCATAGTATAGTATAGTATACATTCAGATTCAAATTCTTTATTGCCTGTATTTATAGTAACGTATAATATAACCGATACACGGCATACAGGCCCTCGTCTGCACCCTTGTTTACCATGTTTATTTTTCTCATATTTGTATCTGATTTGATTGCCTATATTTAGGTATTTCTACTATTACCAGTGGGGCAACAGTGGCTCAGGAGGTAGAGCGGTCGTCTCGGAAGTTTTCCCGGTTCGATTCCCGCTCGCTGAGTGAACAGGGGTGAATGTGAGGAACGCAATAATCGTAAAGCGCTTGGGATAAAATCTGCTACTATATAAATGCACCATTTACCATTGTATTACCCTGCCCATACCTGTACCTCCCCTCCCCCCTCCCGCTATGACGCACAGACTTCCCCAAGGGGATCAATAAAGCAATATCTCATCTTATGTGTTTACTCTGTACTTATGGTGCAAGCTGGTCCAGTGACTCAAAACATGATGATGATGATGACATTGTTTTGATGGTGTTTTGATAGAACATTAAATTGTTGTTGTTGATATCCAGTACCATCTGTCATGATAACGATGATGATGAAGAAGATTACTTTATTCTCAGTGTACACAAGGCCATTTCAATTTGTCTTTCCAAATATCGCCCCTAGTTAGACAACCAGTTCATGTATGCTGTTCAATGTGCGTGGTTATTGCTGAATACATATGTATTTCATTGTGTGATGTGCTGTTGAATGTGCGTGGTTATTGCTGAATACATATGTATTTCATTATGTGATGTGCTGTTCAATGTGCGTGGTTATTGCTGAATACATATGTATTTCATTGTGTGATGTGCTGCTGAATGTGCGTGGTTATTGCTGAATACATATGTATTTCATTGTGTGATGTGCGGTTGAATGTGCGTGGTTATTGCTGGATACATATGTATTTCATTGTGTGATGTGCTGTTGAATGTGCGTGGTTATTGCTGGATACATATGTATTTCATTGTGTGATGTGCTGTTGAATGTGCGTGGTTATTGCTGGATACTAGGGGTGTAACGGTACACAGAAGCCACGGTTCGGTACGTACCTCAGTTTTGGGGTCACGGTTCGGTACGAGTTCGGTACAACAGGAAACAAATATTTATAATGTTTATTATATATTTATAATAATTATTATAATTATTATTATTAAATATAATAATTTTTATTAAGTTATACTTAGTTCCACCTAGGCTTGCCGCAGTAGTCAGTGATACCGGTGTCATTCTGTGTTCAAGAATCCACTGAGTGGCGCGGCTGGGTGGCACAGCGGACATTGCGCTCGTCACCAACGCATGAGACACCGGGTTCGACTCCGGCTGTCGGCGTTGCCTCCGGCTTGGGCCGGCCGTCATACTAACTCAATTGGCAGAGTTAGCGGGTGGAAGTCGATGGGTGGTAATCTGGACGTTGTGGACAGCGACTCCTACAGGTCGGTTGGGGGACGCCTCCACAGCAGAGACAGGAAAATGGCGGGGGTAGTGTGAGCCTCCCACACGTTACACCTTGCCAAATGAGAGTCCGCGCTGGCAGGTGAAAAGATGTGACAGGCTGCCTCCACATGTTTCGGAGGAGACATGTGATGCAAGGCTTCTATCCTCCCTACAACCGGCCAGTGGGGGGCATATGCGAGCAACGTTCAATACAGGGGAGGGAAGAATTGGCACGGCTAAATTGGGATGGGAGAAAAAAATTATAGAAAAAGTGGATAAAAAAAAAGGGAATCCACTGAGTAAATTAATTGTCTACCGCTCCCGCCCCCCACGGTGTAGCTTTTTAAGTTTCAGTTTCACTTCTAGAGTAGACTTAAAGGAAAACTCCAACATTTTGGGAAATTAGCTTATTTAACATCTTCCCTGGAGTTAGACAAGAAGATACATACCTTTTTTGTCTCTGTGTGTGCATTTAGCTTTGGGAACAGTCGCTCCGTTAGCGTAGCTTAGCTTCATCACTGGAAGTGAGGGAGGACAGTAGCCTGACGTTCCCTACAGGTTTGTTGATATTCTCATTCCTTCAAAGGATCCGAACCGATTGAAGTTTATGGATACCATGACTTAAAATCCTCTTACCTTGACGATTAAAAGCCTCCCCAATTTAGAAAACAGTAATCCAATGGCTGGTATTGATAATATAATACTAACTGCTGCACGCTCGGAGCTAACCGGAGCTAACACAGAACAGGATGGTAAAGCAAATATAATGACTTCCTTTCTGGGGTTTTCAAAATAAAAGTGCAACGTTTATAGCAGCGGAAAACGTTTATTTTGTACATTATCTAACGTTAACACGAACCTAAACTAACGTTACAACTAACCTAAAGTTAGTTTAGGTTCGTGTTAACGTTAGATAATGTACAAAATAAACATTTTCCGCTGCTATAAACATCGCACTTTTATTTTTTGCTTTACCATCCTGTTCTGTGTTAGCTCCGGTTAGCTCCGAGCGTGCAGCAGTTAGTATTATATTATCAATACCAGCCATTGGATTACTGTTTTCTAAATTGGGGAGGCTTTTAATCGTCAAGGTAAGAGGATTTTAAGTCACGGTATCCATACACTTCAATTGGTTCAGATCCTTTGAAGGAATGAGAATATCAACAAACCTGTAGGGAACGTCAGGCTACTGTCCTCCCTCACTTCCAGTGATGAAGCTAAGCTACGCTAACGGAGCGACTGTTCCCAAAGCTAAATGCACGCACAGAGACAAAAAAGGTATGTATCTTCTTGTCTAACTCCAGGGAAGATGTTAAATAAGCTAATTTCCCAAAATGTTGGAGTTTTCCTTTAACTTCATGTGAAGCAGAGAAAGAAGACTCTAGAGAAGAGATGACATGTTACACAACAGTGGAAGAGGATTTATCAATATTTGAGATTTAAACACAGCAGCAGCTCGACTGGAGAGGAGCTCAGAGGACCAGTCCAGATCAGCAAAAGTATGTTTTTGAAATGTTTCTTTTCTTGGATCAGCTGTGAGGGGGAAGTAGTGTGAAATAAAGTTGGTGTGTGTGTGTGTCTTTCCATTGGTTAACATTATTAGGCGAACAAGAAAATGATGAAAATGTTCAGCCTATTGTAATGACCCTGCTGTGTTACAAACATTATCATTCATAAAGGGAGGGGAGGAGGGGAGAAACAGCCCAGTGCAGAGTGCATGTTCATTTGTTCTGTCGGCTTGTCATCATGGCTTTACAAGCCTCAACGTTTTATTCATCATCTAAATGTGGCAATACAAGCTTGATATTCAACGTTAAAGAGTAAGCCAGTGTAAAGTAAAGTAAAGATATTGAGCATACATTTGTGAAATGTGCAACCCTAGTTTCACTTAGTGTCGTACGAGACGTATTCGTCGTATGGCTGGATGTACCGTACCGTGACGTCCGTACCGTGAAGTCGCGGGACGAATACACGTACCGTTACACCCCTACTGGATACATGTGTATTTAATTATGTGAGGTGCTGTTGAATGTGCCTGATGTAATACCAGCCTGTCACCAGCTCACAGCCTGAATACTACTCTGCTTTCAGTGCCTGCTGATATACTGGTAATGATGATGATGATATAGAGGTAATGATGATGATGATGATGATATGGTGGTAATGATGGATGATGATGATGATGATATGGTGGTAATGATGATGATCCTGATGTAGTGGGACACCACCTTGCCGGTAGTCAAAGCCAGTGTCTGAGTGAGATGGAGAACGGAGCCAGTTTACTGAACAAGAATTGCCATCTGCGCTGGGTTGAGCCTCTCCTTTCCTGCTGTCACTGAGAGGACAGGTGAGTAGTGAGGAGCACAACATCATTAAATTACTTGTTGGTCGGGTTGGTGAGCTGTTGGTGGAGAGCTGTTGGTTGGAGAGCTGTTAGTAGAGAGCCGTTAGTAGACAGCTGTTAGTATAGATGTGCCAAATGGGCCATGGGAGATCAGGCAGGACCAAGCTCCGTACCATGGGAGCTCAGGCAGGACCAAGCTCCGTACCATGGGAGATCAGGCAGGACCAAGCTCCGTACCATGGGAGCTCAGGCAGGACCAAGCTCCGTACCATGGGAGATCAGGCAGGACCAAGCTCCGTACCATGGGAGATCAGGCAGGACCAAGCTCCGTACCATGGGAGATCAGGCAGGACCAAGCTCCGTACCATGGGAGCTCAGGCAGGACCAAGCTCCGTACCATGGGAGCTCAGGCAGGACCAAGCTCCGTACCATGGGAGCTCAGGCAGGACCAAGCTCCGTACCATGGGAGATCAGGCAGGACCAAGCTCCGTACCATGGGAGATCAGGCAGGACCAAGCTCCGTACCATGGGAGCTCAGGCAGGACCAAGCTCCGTACCATGGGAGCTCAGGCAGGACCAAGCTCCGTACCATGGGAGCTCAGGCAGGACCAAGCTCCGTACCATGGGAGATCAGGCAGGACCAAGCTCCGTACCATGGGAGCTCAGGCAGGACCAAGCTCCGTACCATGGGAGCTCAGGCAGGACCAAGCTCCGTACCATGGGAGATCAGGCAGGACCAAGCTCCGTACCATGGGAGCTCAGGCAGGACCAAGCTCCGTACCATGGGAGATCAGGCAGGACCAAGCTCCGTACCATGGGAGCTCAGGCAGGACCAAGCTCCGTACCATGGGAGATCAGGCAGGACCAAGCTCCGTACCATGGGAGATCAGGCAGGACCAAGCTCCGTACCATGGGAGATCAGGCAGGACCAAGCTCCGTACCATGGGAGCTCAGGCAGGACCAAGCTCCGTACCATGGGAGATCAGGCAGGACCAAGCTCCGTACCATGGGAGATCAGGCAGGACCAAGCTCCGTACCATGGGAGATCAGGCAGGACCAAGCTCCATACCATGGGAGATCAGGCAGGACCAAGCTCCGTACCATGGGAGATCAGGCCCTCTGCTCGATTACCGTGGATGCTTTTTTTTTTTTCTTCTTTTTTCTAATATGCTTCATTTGATCTGTTGCATTAATGTCTTTAACCTGTAGCACTTTGAGATTGTCAAATGTCAAGTGCAATATGAATACAATTTATTATTATCATTACCAAATATAACATGTTTGTAAACGTAAAAAAAAAATAAAAAAAAAAATAAAAAAGCAGTGTCAGAGATTTTATTGGCCATGTATGGACGAATCCACATTGGAATACAGGTACAGAGCAACACAGTGTGTCTACAACTAATCCAATACAGGAGCGGAGTAAAAACAGTACAGAAATAAAAAAACACAGAATAAATATGTCCTTCAATGCGTTCTCCATAGGAGCGCTTGGCGACTCTTATTGACCACTCCAGCAAGGGAGACCGGGGCACAGTGGATCAGAAATCTTTTATTTCAGCTTTTTTCCTGGCTTGATGACAGCATGGTTCTGGTCTATTGTGGAATTGATAGCAGAATATGTTCTCTATAAAACATGTCTATCATATCCTGCCAACTGCCAAATATGAGATGCTGAGATGGGGTTGAATGTAAAAATATATTTGATCCACTGTGCCCCAGTAACGGGGTACAGTGGATCGCTACCTGGGGCACTGTGAATCAGTCCAGATATGGTACATTATTTTTTCACAAACAGCATCTTTATTGTGTGAACGAAGCAAAACTTTCATGTACAAATAAGACATGTCAACAATAGACATATCAACCACACCAACAGTTGAAAATACTGAAACAATATGAAATGTTTTGCTATACTAGTAGCCTATGTAAAACCCAGCGTAGTGCTGGGAACTTTCGCACACGCATCTGACACATCCTGTACATTTGGGAAAATGAATGTGAATGATACATCATGGTCTCTGACTTCTGTCTACGCAGGTTGCCTAAATATTAAAGGCAACCAACTTGTGTCTAGCCACGCCCAACTTGCGTCTAGCCACGCCCCTGCGGCGACGCGGCAGCAGCAGAGCGGAGCGGCAGTTGACTGCCTTGTTTATTCTTCTTCTTTTTGCTCTGCTCGTTGGCTGCCCTGATTTGTTATTTGATTGGAGTGTCTGTCAGAACAAGGGTTTTTCCCTTATTTTTTCCACCTTTGTTTTTGCGTGGTGGTGCCTTTGTAAAAGGGCTGATTTCTTCTGGTGTGATGATAGGCCTACGCAATTCTGTTGAAGTTGAACCAACTGCTTCGAGTGCCTTTGAAGATGTTGCAGTGTCATCTGGGGCTTCATGTGAAATTTCTGGTGCAGGTCGATGACATTCTTTGGCTGGTTGTGGAGGTTCTGGATCTGGGTCTGAAAGCTCTGGTGCTCTCTGTGGAGGCTGTTCAGCTGGATGAGGTGGTTCTGGGACTTTAGCAATTAGCTCTGCAGATTCTACTGCAACAGGTCGATATGTTACATATGAACTGAGGAAATCATCATCGCTGAAGATATTGGGGTTGAATGGATAGATGCCGGATACTCAAAAACCGGATGTGATATTCTTTGGAGTGAAGGCTAACGGGTAAGCATTGCCCACTATCTGAGCGATATCATGGATTGTGATAGCTTGACCGGGGTGGTTGAGCATGAAAGCATTTGCTGCCTGGTTGAAGAATGCCTTGAAGGGTCCGTACACAGATCGATCCAATGGTTGCATTTTGTGGCTGCAGTGTGGTGGCAGAGTTAGCATAACCACACCGTTGTCCTTGGCAAGATCAATGGTTTCAATCGATAGATGGGTGTCATGGTTATCCAGTATTAGCAAAACTGGACACTCCTTGGAACACTTGGTTGACTGGATGAAGTGTCGCATGAATGCTGTGAAGTTCTCAGTAGTCATCCATCCTGTATTATGGGCAGCTCCAACAGTCCCTGGTGGAGCACCATGGATCATTGCATCTTTGAAATGCACTCGGGGGAATACCATAAATGGAGCAATGGAATTTCCAGCAGCATTTATTGTACCAAGCATTGTTACCAAAGTACCTCGCTCTCCTGAGGTAATCTTCCCAACTTGCTTCTCATTTTTGCAGGCGATCACTTTTGTGTTGCCAACTTTCTGGACGGTCATGCATCCAGTTTCATCTGTATTGTATATGTAATTTGGGCCGAACTTATGTCTCTTCATAAGCTTCTCCAAGTTGTCAAAGAAATCTTTCACATTCTTTTTGTTAAAACTTGTTGCCCGTGATGAACTGGTAGCCTCAGGACGACGTAGCGAAAGGTTCGGGAAGCGCTTCATGTACCCTGAAAACCAATCTTCGCCAGCCAAACGATTTGTACTCCAGGATTCTGGGAATGTTTTTCCATTTCTAGCAGCAAATTCATACGCCAGCACACAAACTTGTTTTCGCGTCAGTCCATACTGAATTTTTGATGCTTTGATCAGATAATCCTGCAGAAGTGTCTCTTCGGCATGCGTCAAAACCTGGCGGCAATTGTACTTTGGTGAGTATGCCATTGAATCTTTGCTTTCAGCATCTCATGCTTTTTCCACGTATCTACGTAGAGTTGAGAACTTTATATCGTCTGTTTTACAAACATTGCGAATACTTTGTCCCGTGTCAAGTACTTTCTTGACGGCCTCTTTCATTTTTTCATTGTCTGTATTCCCAATTTTTCTGGAGTCCAGTTTTCTGTTGCGTACCATTTTTCTGAAACCAGACAAAGCACGCAATAGTATGGCAGAGAATTAATATATATATATATATATATATATATATATATATATATATATATATATATATATATATATATATATATATATATATATATATATATATATATATATATATATATAGTTATAGTTATACTTGGAATAAAAAATAGTTAAATTGAGGAGTTAATATTGCCGTTAGTCAACAAACAAAGCTACCTCCTTTTACCGGGGCACAGTGAATCACTTGAAAAATGTATCCACTGTGCCCCGATTCACTGTGCCCCGCATGCACTATGTGCAATCATGTGAAATTTTTTCAATCAAGGCCATTAGCAGCAGAGAGGACACATGCTCATAAAACTTCATTAAATATCCCTCAAATTACCAACATGTGCTTGGTTTCTTATTCCTGGATGATCTATACTAAATCACAAAAACAAAAGAAACCCGAAATTTTACATTTGATGGTACAAAACAGGGATTACCTTTCAATTCTTCACAAAGGTGTGTTGCCTGGAAATTAAGCAAGTTTTTAGCTATGGATTAACCAGAGGCACACACTGATGACATCATCAAGGCGTTCCTGTGTACAAGTTTCTATAAATAGCCACTGATTCACTGTGCCCCTTGAGCCACTGTGCCCCGGTCTCCCCCTATCTAGTCAGTTTATAACTGGTTGCATCCCCAGATTTAAAAGCAGTAGCTCGTTCAGTAAGTTTGAGTCTAACATCAGAGTTAAGCCATGGTTTTTGGTTTGAGTATTGCTTAACCACCTTTGCGGGGAATGCACACGTCAATACAAAAGTTGATATATCCAATGACGGCGTCACAGTATTGGTCAAGGTCCTCACATTTAAAGACAGACCGGTCTGTGGCGTCGAGACACCCGTTGTAAAAGTGTTTCAGCATCTTTAGTCCAACATTGAGTAGAGCGTACCGTCGGTTTGATTTGTCTATCTTTTTAACTGCTGCTGTGACCCACTGTCACCTCCATTTATTTATATTGTAAACACTGATCGGAACGTGCAATGTTACTCACTGTGCCTTGTATATATTATATTTATCTATTTTTACCTTATTTTCTAGCACTCGCTTGTATTTAAATATGTTTAAGTTAAGTATTGTGTGATTTTGTGTGAAGGGCGGACTAGCAAAGTACGATTTTCATTGTATGGCAAACTGTCTGTTTAACTGTGCACACGACAATAAACAATCTTGAATTTGAATCGATTTTTCCGAGTATATGATGGTAGAAGATGTTCTAACATGTTTCTGCATGCCCCCCCCCCTCAATTAAATAGATTAATTGTCAGAATACTCGACTTTCCGCATTACACTTCATCCTCCCGAACATCCCATCCGCCCCCCAGAGGTTCAGCTGAACGAGTTTCCGTAGTAGGTACGACAAATCTCTTCGCCGCTACGCACGATTGATGAGAATCACAACTGAGACTGGATATCGCAGAGTAAGAAATCAGCCGCCGCAGTTAATCCAAGATGTTCTCGCATGGAAAGTACATCCTGGCCCCATCGATTCCTTTACGCTGCGCTCTATTGACTTCCTGCTTCGCTCTCGTGACAGACGAGCTTATGGAAATATGGCTGGAGGCGTCGTCTGGCCTTCGTATCAATTACTTGGGTGTCCTGGGGGTGAAGAACATTTGGAAGTAGGACTGTAGTGCTGCACACTCTAGCTCCAGTGAGTTTCTCTTTTATTTAGATGGTGTTTCAGGCCTTCTTCAAGATCCACAATAACAGTGGGGTAGGTGTTTTAGGCCACGGCCTAGTAACACATCTGATGGTGATTAGCCAATCATGTTCCACCATTAGGCTGAGAACAAACATTCAAGAGGCCTTCAGCCAATCAAAACTCTTAAACAATGGCGGCCGGGTAGCGCAGCGGACTAAGCGTCTGTCTACCACCACAGAGATAGTGGGATCGAATCCAGCTGTGGTGCCTCCGGCTTGGCCGACCTGGCAGTGTTAGCGGGTGGGAAAGCCGGCGAGGGTGGGTCCTGGTCGTTGTAAAACAGCGACTCCTACAGATCGGTCGGGGCGCCTGCACAGCAAGGTCGGGTCCTGGGAGAGGTAGTGTGATCCTTCCACACGTTACACTCCCCCAGTGAGAGTCTGCGCTGCCAGGTGAAAATAAGTGGGGATTGGCTGCACATGTGTCGGACGAAGCATGTGATAGTCTCCGCCCTCCCAGACCGACGGTAGGGGGCAGAGCATGCAACGACCAGGTAGGGGATTGGGAATTGGCATAACGACTAACATTGGGATGGGGGAAAAGATGGAAAAAGAAAGGGGGAAAAAGAGAAAGTAAAAAAAAATCTTAAACAATGGCGGGAAATACAGCCAATCAAATCACTTGAAAACAAAGGGACCACTGCCTGGACCACTATGTTTCATACAAGACACAAATGTGGTATGAAATGTGGTAAAATATCAAAAATATATTTATTTTGAATAGATTTCTTCAAAGATTTATTTTTTAGCGTTTATCGCTTTTTACTACTGGGCAGTCCAGTAGAGAGAGAGAGAGAGAGAGAGAGAGAGAGAGAGAGAGAGAGAGAGGAGGTACGGGAGACAGAGTGGGGGGAAGACATTCGGCAAATAAACGACTGGTCCGGGAATCGAACCCGGGTCGGCCGTGCCACGACTCGTTATGTGGTTCGCCACTGGGGGCGCCCTGAATAGATTTCTAATAGATATAGATGAACAGCATAACCAACTTAATCTAATCAAATAAATAGAGGTACATTACAGAAAGCACTTCAAGTCATAAACCTATATTCAATCAATAGTGTTCGCTCCTGGAAAGTAAAACATCCTAGGTACCTCCCGTCAGGGGGCGGATACCTTCTCAATGCCAACATTTCTTAAGAGAGGATTAAATTCAACTAAATGTGCTGCTACTGGATAATTCATGTTTTTCAGTCGGAGTCAGATGCGAGTTTATTATTATTAAAACAGCATACAAATGGAGCTACTATGGTCATGAATAAAGATGACTATGTTAATGAATGTCTAATGCAAGTGTCTGGAAGTCTGTAAGTTGTGTTCAGGAATACAAGATCATATTGTGACGCAGGCATGAGGGCGCAAAGAGACACATGCACAGGCATACACACAGTTCTCAGATCTGGCATGAGGGCGCAAAGAGACACATGCACAGGCATACACACAGTTCTCAGATCTGGCATGAGGGCGCAAAGAGACACATGCACAGGCATACACACAGTTCTCAGATCTGGCATGAGGGCGCAAAGAGACACATGCACAGGCATACACACAGTTCTCAGATCAGGCATGAGGGCGCAAAGAGACACATGCACAGGCATACACACAGTTCTCAGATCTGGCAGCTTTTTTTTTGTGCCAATTTATTATTGACATCACACACAATCATTAGCACACAGGGGTGTAAAAAGTACCCAGAAATTATACTTAAGTGAAAGTATGGGTACCGTCTCAAAGTCTTACTGAAGTAAAAGTCAGAGTATCTGGCTAAAAACACACTTGAGTAAAAGTAAAAAAGTTTCTACTTAAATGTACTTAAGTACTAAAAAGTTAAAGTAAAAACCTTTTTTCTGACTGTCTATTCTTCTGATAGCAGGTGTTTAATCAAAGATCCCCGCTTTCTAGTCTTGCACAAGGACCAATCAGCATGGGTATGGGCGGGTTCATTTTCCATTGATGGGGATTTGATTGGCTGTTTTTAAATAAAGTGCGGACGCAGGATTAATAACATTGTTAACGTTAGTTCGGCCAGAGAAACAAATATACTAATTAAAATGGTTGGACCTGTGAGATTTGTACTTTGTAGGTCTGCATTTTAATTATAAGGAGTAAAAAGTATGTTTTTTTCCTCTGAAATGTAATTGAGTAAAAGTATACAAACCCAATAATACTCGAGTAAAGTACAAATCCCCAAAAACAGTACTTAAGTATTGTAACGAAGTACAATTACTCAAGTACTTTACACTCCACTAGCTGCCATGTCATTAAAAAAATCATTTTCAATTCCACCTTTTAAAAAAGAAATTCGACTACTCCACTTCTATAATTGAAGTCTCCATTACAAAAAAGGGAAGGTTTCCTCTCTCTGAAATACAAACTAATAATGAGAGAGACGGGCCGACAGTTGCTCAGGAGGTAGAGTGGTCGTCTGGTAATCGGAAGGTTCAATTCTCTGCTCATTATATGCCTATGTTTATTTTATGCCCACATTACTGCTGTAAAGCACTTTAGGCTGCAATTATTGGATGAAAGGTGCTATACAATAGCTGCGTGCTCCCCCTGGCCAGGCCAATCCTCCTCATTATAGTTATTACTGCTACTACAGCTTCCACCAGCTAGCACAGGCTCTATAATATACTATATACTACTGTATTTGTAAGTCTGGTATGTCATAAATGGAGAGATGTAGCAGTACTGTCTATCTGTATGTCGTGTATGTCATATATGTTATGATGAATTGAAAATGGGGGACCCTGATGTAAATAAGACGAAAGTCATTCTCTGGTCTGCACCCCCTTAACAATTGTGTGTATTGAGCCGTACTGTATTGAACCCATTCTGCAATCTGTTAATAAAGTTTTCAATCAATCAATAACATCACCAGCTAGCTAGCACCATCTCTACCATCACCAGCTAGCAACGTCTCTACCACATCACCAGCTAGCACCGTCTCTACCACATCACCAGCTAGCACCGTCTCTACCACATCACCAGCTAGCACCGTCTCTACCACATCACCAGCTAGCACCGTCTCTACCACATCACCAGCTAGCACAGTCTCTACCACATCACCAGCTAGCTAGCACCGTCTCTACCACATCACCAGCTAGCACCGTCTCTACCACATCACCAGCTAGCACCGTCTCTACCACATCACCAGCTAGCACCGTCTCTACCACATCACCAGCTAGCACCGTCTCTCTAACATATCACCAGCTAGCACCGTCTCTCTAACATATCACCAGCTAGCAGTCTCAACCACATCACCAGCTAGCACAGTCTCTACCACATCACCAGCTAGCACAGTCTCTACCACATCACCAGCTAGCACCGTCTCTACTGCCCCCACAGCACCCATAGCATCAACACAAA
Source organism: Notolepis coatsorum (assembly GCF_963971535.1). Classification (NCBI taxonomy): domain Eukaryota; kingdom Metazoa; phylum Chordata; class Actinopteri; order Aulopiformes; family Paralepididae; genus Notolepis; species Notolepis coatsorum. The sequence goes on along the minus strand of NC_140169.1, from coordinate 73,829,538 downwards.
ATGAACATCAAATACATCCATAGACATAGCATCAACAACATCAATAGTAATAATCATCATCAACATTGTAGGTGTGGGTACGGCTGGTTTGAACAGCCGTAGCTAATCAGATCTGGGAGCACCAGTTGCATGTTTAAGTAATCAGTGTTGCACAGGTTAAACCAGCCATCCTTACACACACACATTGAGGAGAGCCTTTGTCACGACAACATCACATTTGCTCCCAGCAGGTCTGATTAGTTTGACCCAGGGCAGGTGTGTCTGCTCGAACCAGCCACGCCACAAACACCCTCGAGATAACATCCACAACATCCACTGGGGGAGTGTCCCCTCAGTTTAAAATGGCTGCTATTCGTTGGAAGCTTGATCTCTGGAAATCGTAGAGGAAAGATTTTACTTCTGGTTCCAATCAACAGCTAGCACTGTCTCTACAGTGTCAACAGCTAGCACTCTCTACAACACCAACAGCTAGCACTGTCTACAACACCAACAGCTAGCACTCTCTACAACACCAACAGCTAGCACTCTCTACAACACCAACAGCTAGCACTCTCTACAACACCAACAGCTAGCACTCTCTACACCAACAGCTAGCACTGTCTCTAGTGTCAACAGCTAGCACTCTCTACACCAACAGCTAGCACTCTCTACACCAACAGCTAGCACTCTCTACACCAACAGCTAGCACTGTCTCTAGTGTCAACAGCTAGCACTCTCTACACCAACAGCTAGCACTGTCTCTAGTGTCAACAGCTAGCACTCTCTACACCAACAGCTAGCACTGTCTCTAGTGTCAACAGCTAGCACTCTCTACACCAACAGCTAGCACTCTCTACACCAACAGCTAGCGCTGTCTCTACAACACCAACAGCTAGCACTCTCTACAACACCAACAGCTAGCACTCTCTACAACACCAACAGCTAGCACTCTCTACACCAACAGCTAGCACTCTCTACACCAACAGCTAGCACTCTCTACAACACCAACAGCTAGCACTCTCTACAACACCAACAGCTAGCACTCTCTACACCAACAGCTAGCACTCTCTACAACACCAACAGCTAGCACTCTCTACAACACCAACAGCTAGCACTCTCTACACCAACAGCTAGCACTCTCTACAACACCAACAGCTAGCACTCTCTACAACACCAACAGCTAGCACTCTCTACACCAACAGCTAGCACTGTCTCTACAGTGTCAACAGCTAGCACTCTCTACACCAACAGCTACCACTCTCTACAACACCAACAGCTAGCACTGTCTCTACAACACCAACAGCTAGCACTCTCTACAACACCAACAGCTACCACTGTCTACAACACCAACAGCTAGCACTCTCTACAACACCAACAGCTAGCACTCTCTACACCAACAGCTAGCACTGTCTACAACACCAACAGCTAGCACTGTCTTTACAACACCAACAGCTCAAGTTCAAGTTTCTTTATTAGTACAGAATACAGAATACTTTGCATGAAATGTTTCTTTCTGTGTTGCTCCTGAGAGTGTGTAAAATAAGTATAATAAGTATAAAATAGAAAGTCAAGAAGTCAAGTACGTAAACAAGTGTAAACAACAAAATTGTTCAGTGTATCTATATATACAGTATGTACAGCTGGTAGCAAAATGGTGAGGTATAGCTTAGCTTGTTGTGCCACCTTGTAGTGGTGAGGTACAATAAGGAATGAGAATGATGTGCAATTTCCTTACCAATAATATAAATATAAAGTGTAAAGTGTGTCTAAAGTGGTAAAGTGGGTGCTACAGTGTGTTGTTTATTTAAAGTGAGTGTATGTGTGCTGTGGGTGTGTTGATGGTTTGCTTATTGTTCATTGTTCATTGAGCATCCTGATGGCCTGGGGATAGAAGCTCCTTCTGAGTCTCTCTGTGCTTGCCATGAGACTCCGGTATCGCTTGCCTGACCACAGCAGTTCAAAGAAGCAGTTGTTTGGGTGGTTAGAGTCTTTGATTATTCTCTTAGCCTTGCCCATGCACCGCTTGTTGTAAATGTCTTGGAGAGTGGGAAGCCCCCCTCCAATTGTGCGTTCGGCTGAACGGGCCACTCTCTGTAGTCTGCTGCGGTCTTGTGCGGTGCTCGCCTCCGTCCAGGTCTCGTGCCTGGCTGGTCTTCTGGGCCATCTCCGTATCTGCTGCTGCCAGCTCCTCCCTCAGTTCCTGCAGCTCCTCCACCTTAGCCTCCTTCTTGCGTATGATGATGGAAGCCTGTTGCCTGAAAAGGGTAAGCTTGTCATCCATGGGGTCATGTCTCATCATCCTCTTCTCAATCAGCTGATTTATTTGACCGTTGACCTCTGTAATCTTGTCGTCCAGTTGGTGGAGATTGGCCTGGCCCATGGCGGGCTCCGACACCACTTTCTGAAGGTACTTCGCCATGCGCCTCTTACTCACCAGCTCCTTGGGGACTTTATCCGACACCATGTAAGAGTTTATCTTGATCTCCTCTTCTAGTCTCTTCATTAAGCTCTCTGGCTTGGCGTCTGCTGCTGCCTGCCGCAAATCCTTCACCTGCTGCTGGGACCTCTGGAGTCTCTGCTCTGCCTGGAACAGTTGGTTCTTCTATTCTTGCTTCTGCTGAGTCAGTGACTCCTCTCTCTCCTTCTCCACACGGAGGTGTCTGGCCATGTCCAGCATCCGTTGATGGTTGGCCACCGTCTCCACCCTCTTCTTCAGCCTCTCCACTCGTTTGATGAGCTGATCTTTCTCCTCCTCCATTGCACTTATGTCCCTTCTGATTTCTGCTGTGGAGAAGCCTGATGTCCTCGGCTGCTCACACTCCTTGTGATAGGTCTTAAATCCATCCACCAGCTCTTCATACTGGTTATGAGTGTCAATGATGACATCGTCCTGTAAGAACTCTGCAGGCACCTCCAGTTTAACAAGAAAACGGGCCAGGTAAGCTCTCTTCTTTAGCTCTGTGACCCTCTGTAGCAACCAGTGGAGGATAGGGTGGATCACAGGTTTATTACCTATAACCAAACCTTGTCTGAAACTGCTCACATCGGAATGACTCCCAGGGGTTTATATTTCAGCATCCCCAGCAAATTAAACATTCTCTTTGCAGTCTGCTCGGGCATTTCTTCTCGGATATCAATGCTTTGCTTTGGATCTATTTCAGCCAGGACATCATTAAGAATCTGCAGCAGTTGCATAGGTTCGAGGGAGTCAAACGTGATGAGGTTGAAGTTTTTCTTGAATGGGTCTTTGTTGAGTTGCTCAACGATAAATTTAAGTTATTCACTCATCTTGGAAACGTTAACATGTACTTGCGAGGTTTATGTAAATAGTTGTCGTTTTCCTCTGTGCTAGCTAGTTGGATGATGATCAAGTTATCCTCTTTTTGGGCGGTCAGGTGGCGTAGCGGAGATTGCGCTCGTAACCAATGCAAGAGGCTGCGGTCTCGACTCACGGAGTCAGCATTGCTTGAGGCTTGGGCTGATCGTCATACTAACTCGTTTGGCTGGGTTAGGGGGAGGGCAAGTCGTGGGTGGTGAACTGGCATTGTGGACAGCGACGCCTACAGGTCAGGTCTGGGCGCCTGCTCAGCGGAGGCAGGAATTGATGAAGGCAGCGTGACCTCCCACGCATTACACTTCACCAATGAGAGTCCTCGCTGCCAGGTGAAAAAAGAGTCATTGGCTGTCGCCGCGTGTGTCGGAGGAAGCACGCGGATGACTTCAGGATTCCCTTGTACCGACCGGTAGGAGAACATGCGCACAACAACCAGGTAGGGGAGGGGGGAATTGGCACAACGACTAAATTGGGAGGGGGAGAAAAACAGAGAAAGAGAGGATAAAAAAAAAATTGTTATCCTCTTTTTTGAAATTCCGGCAGTCTAGGCGCCCTTCGGCGTATTGCTGTTTTAGGTAAAAATCCTCATAGATTCAAAGGAATTTATCATGGTCAAGTCATACAGTTGGAGAGTGTAAGTGTACGCATTTACGCTTGTGTTACGAAGACGAGCGTACGCATTGGTGCCCGTTAACACTTTAGGCTTGGTAGACATCCTCCGACTCTGAGGAGCGCCAGCCGTCGCCACAGAGGGGACACGACGCCTCCATGTCTCTCCAGCACTGGGTGCACAGGAGCGCCCGGCAGCCTGGAGCGGAGCACCTCACAGTACCCCCGCTGCTGCTCTGTCTCTCTTCACACACACAGCACCACTGCAGCCCCAGCCGCTCCAAGTAACACAACATACCAGACGCCGTCCTCTGTCTTCTTCCCTGCTTCATGAGCCTTCTGCGCTGCGTGGCCGCGTACGAGACACGTCTCGCTATCTGCAGGTTGTATAGGAACAGAGCACGCTTCTTCTCCCGCTTGGGGAAGTAGAAGGTCGCTATGACCCGTCTCAGCCGGTTGCTGTAAACTTGCAGCACGCACATCAGCGTCATCACCAGGAGAGGCATGGTACTCGACATGTAGCCCTCTGTGGTGAGGGCCCTTGGCAGAGGCAAGCATTTTTGGTTGCTGCTCTGGATGTCCAGGCTGGAGGAACTGTTGAAGGCCTTAATGGTGCTTCTTAGCATCCTGGCCATCATTGAGGCTCCATCCACCTTGATGATTGCTTGATGATTGCTTATGACAGATAATTCCGTGTAGGTGTGTCTTCCGATGATTTCAAATACGTGGAACAGCATCATGTCGAGGGCCAGCAGCACGCTGGCCACCATCACCAGAGAGACCACCTGCAGCAGACCCCCGATCACTTCTTTCAGTTCACTGGGATGGATGGACAGACTACAGGGGTTGATGAACAGACCACGCTCTGCTTTCTTCAGTGGTAACAGGTAACACTTGCCCGCTTTCCTCCTTCGAGCATCAATTTGTCTGAAGTACCTGGTGATGTATATGTTGTCAAAGTGAATGTCTTGGGTGAACTGTCTTGCATATCTAAATGCTCCGTAGAGGATGGTGATGAAGGTGAAGGAGCGCAGCATCTGCATGATGTCCAGCAGCTTGGTGGCCACAGCCTTGTGTTGCTGGAAGGACCTGCGGATATTTCTGGTGAAGTTCTCCGGGCCCACATCCCCGAACACAGCACTCTCCTCCACGCTCTCCATGACCACCTTACTGCTGAACTCGCTGGACAGCGAGCCAATAGAGGAGCTGAGCTCGTCATACATCTGGCCGAAGTTCCCCTCCACCGGAATCTCTTCTCTGCACCACGGTGTCATGACTCTTGTGACATCACAGAGGAAGTGGAACGTCATGGACAAACACAGGATGTGGTTGATGATAGGGGCCTTGATAGTGTCCATGCAGTCCTTCCACTTGTTCTGGAACCACTCACGGCATCGCTTTACGCCTTCTTCCACTACATAGTCACATTGCATCATAGTCTTGGCGGCAAACATGTCCTGGGTACTGTTGGTCATGGAGACGGGCTGAGGTTTGTCGCTGCCGACGCCATACAGATCCTTGACCTCATCTCTGATGCGCTGGAACGATCTGTCGACGTTCGTGGCTTCGTCCTTGAATTCTTTGGTATCAGCCACGATGTCCTGGACCACCATCATGAAGGGCTCTATGGCGGCCCGCCACATCACCTTGGTGTGATTGATCTGGATCTCAATGTTGCAGCCCATGGAGAGGGCAATGTCTTGGACATTGTGCTGGATGTTGTCGATCGGCCCGCTTAATAGGCCAGAGAGGATGAACAGCATCACGTAGGCTCTGCCCAGGGAGCCCAGCATGCTGGGAAAAGTTAGGAGGGCGGAACAACGTAAGTGGGATGAGAACGCTCCACCCAGGATGCATATTACAACAAAGACACATCCTGCCAGCCACCGGTACTGAAGGTTCATTGGAATGTTGTGAAAGAGACCCAGGAATATTCCTGCACCACTCACGGCACCAAACAGCGCTGCAAGGAAGAGACGAACGACCCGAAACTCACAGGACCGACTGAAGAGGAAGTGATGTATGAACCCCGGCAACACGACGGCACTAATCTTCCCCAGGGTGGTGTGTGGAGATTTGAGGCGCCTCTGTGTTCCCAAGTCAACAGTCTCAGCCATCATCTGTCACTGGGCACGACGCCGGAAACCAGCGAAGCTAAACTGTTCGGACTCTAGAAAACTCAATCTGTTTCTTTGTTTTTTCTACATGGTAGAAGTGTGAACTGAACAGCCTACAAATGATTTTATTTAAACTGGCTGGTCAGAAGAATCAACTGTAGGCATTGGCATGATATTACTGATTATCCTCTTTCCTGCGTATATATATATATATATATATATATATATATATCACAAATGTTCTCGAATGTTCTATTATGACATCATACAACATTCTAGGACATCAGAACATTTGTGATGTCACAGTATGATGTCATAATAGAACATTCTAGAACATTTGTGATGTTACAGTATGAGTTTTAGTTTGGGAGGATCATTTCTGATTGGGTTGGGCTTTAAATGGTCCTTTGGAAGATGGAAGAGATAGGCTTTTGAGGAGGTGCAAACGGGGCCCCTTGCAAGAACATGCTGACCTTCGATTGTTGCAAACCTTATCAAGCCTGATGAATGGCTGCAGGGTTTTGTAGAAAGCCATACGCATGACTCACAAATGAGGAGAATGTGAAATTACACTCACATTTCCCCCCTTTGTGCCATTCTTGGCACACACCTTGGTAATTTCAAACATCAACATCACCAAACTACAGTCTCAAGTACTAGGTAGAACAATAACTCAATCATCAATACATCATAATCACATACCTTGGTAATTTCAAACATCAACATCACCAAACTACAGTCTCAAGTACTAGGTAGAACAATACATCAATCATCAATACATCATAATCACACACCTTGGTAATTTCAAACATCAACATCACCAAACTACAGTCTCAAGTACTAGGTAGAACAATACATTAATCATCAATACATCATAATCACACACCTTGGTAATTTCAAACATCAACATCACCAAACTACAGTCTCAAGTACTAGGTAGAACAATACATCAATCATCAATACATCATAATCACACAACTTGGTAATTTCTAACATCAACATCACCAAACTATAGTCTCAAGTACTAGGTAGAACAATAAATCAATCATCAATACATCATAATTTCATACTTGGCAGAAAGTAGCATGATAATTCTAAGCATTAATATCACTAAACCACACTCTTAAGACACTATCCACATATGCAGGTAATTGTAAAATGTCGTATTCTTAGGTAGAACAAAAGGAACAATCATAATAAAGAAAAAAAACAATCATGAAAGCAAATGAAAAAACGTGGTACTGTTAGCGTTGTTATCCTCCGGACAGTCGATCACCCCTTAGATGAGTAGGGGCGTCGGCATGCCACTTGTCGGAGAGAGGCGCTAATCTCACCCTCATCTCATCTTGATGAGCGATGCGTCATTATGACGTTCGTGTCTCTTTGCAAATGTTCAATGTATCTTATGTGTGGCGAGAAGACTTACACACAATCCTCAGAATCAGACCATGGATTCTATACTACCAGATGACAGGTGCCCCAGTTGACAGGTGACTGTCTCTGGTGGTCGATGGATTCAGAATACAGTGTCCACGTCTGGGTGGTCAAAGGTGGATTCATACACAGTGTCCAGGTGGAAAACTGTAATAAGCCCCAGACCCTCTGATCAGTTCAACAAACCCATACATCAGTGATTTGGCTGCTCAGCATACAGCGTCCCATACGCTAAGCTTCCAGACCCCCTCTAATATCATGAGCCTGTCGAACACAGATTATACTGATGATCGCTCTGTCCCCCCTCGTCAAGGCTGCTAGGCTTGATGAGGGTTGCAAAGTCTATATTTTATTTAGCAAGCAAACAATGATAATCATGTGTGTGTGGATGTGTGTGCTGTGAGTGCATTTGATGGTGGTTGCATAGTGTTATTGTTCGTTGAGCAACCTGATGGCCTGGGGATAGAAGCTTCTTTTGAGTCTTTCTGTGCTTGCCATGAGACTCCAGTATCGCTTGCCTGACCGCAGCAGTTCAAAGAGGCAGTTGTTTGGGTGGCTGGAGTCTTTGATAATTCTCTTAGCCTTACCCATGCACCGCTTGTTGTAAATGTTCTGGAGAGTGGGAAGCCCCCCTCCAATTGTGCGTTCGGCTGAACGGGCCACTCTCTGTAGTCTGCTTCGGTCTTGTGCGGTGCTATTGTTATGGTTTGTAACCGACCCCAATCGCACAACACAAGACAGGTATGAGAGTAAGCCAAAACAGGGCATTTATTTATTACATAACAAAAAGCGGCACAGTCCCTTTAAGGGAGAACACAAAAACACTAGAGTCAAAGAAATATGGAAAATGCGGCACTGTGCCTTTAAGAGGCGAACAGGCTAAGGGACTAAGGCTAAGGGACAGGGCCAAGGACCAGGGCTAAGTGTCAGGGCCAGGACCAGGGGCACTGGAGAGGGGGACAGGGACAGAGGCCCGGAGAGGCGGGCTGGAGACAGGGACAGAGAACAGGGTTAAGGCCTTGGACAGGGCGAGGGCCAGAGCTGCTTACAGGGATGAGGACAGGGTTCCGACGGCGGAGGCCTGGCACGGGGACAGGGGCCCGACGGCGGAGGCCTGGCACGGGAACAGGGGCCCGACGGCGGAGGCCTGGCACGGGGACAGGGGCCCGACGGCGGGGGCCTGGCACGGGAACAGGGGCCCGACAGCGGGGCCTGGCACGGAGATCCTCCTCCTCCTCTTCGGATGCTGCAGACGGGCAGCGCAGAACAAAGGGGGTCCCAGGGGACCGGGATGGGAACACGCCGTCCTCCCGTGGAATACTAGGGAGCGACGACGAGCCTGGGTCCAAGGGGAACGGGATGGGCACACACCGTCCTCCCGTGGAATACTAGGGAGCGACGACAAGCCTCACCCCCAGGAACGAGGATCACGAAGAGACACCTTCCTCCCGTGGAATCGGGAGCGATGACGAGCCGGCTTGACGTCTGGAGTGGGAACACTGGAAAACCTCCCGTAGAGAATTAGAGAGCGAAGACGGTGTCCCACTCCAGGCAAACGGCGACAGGTGGTGACGGCTGGGCCGTCGTCTCACGCTGGAGACGCGGCAGGTGATGGTGACGTACAGAATGGTAACGTCCAGAACTCCATGAACAATGAACACAGATACAGAGTCCAGAACACAGAACGACCCGACCAAGACTGGAAGGGAGGTCCAGGTATATAAAGCCCTCAGGGGCGCTAATCACAAACTATGACAGCTGCGTGATGGTAATTGAACAAGAAAGTCCAAGGGTGGGGGCTGGTGAAGAGTAGAGGAGAGTAAATCATCGCAAGGGTGGGGGCTGGTGAAGGAGAGTAGAAGGCAGGGAAAATTTCTCACAAGGGTGGGGGCTGGTGAAGAGTAGGAGGCAGGGAAAAGTTCTCACAAGGGCGAATCCTCACAGCTATTCCCAAACCAGGAGGTGATATTGCCAGTCAGGATGCTCTCTATTGTGCATGAGTAGAAGTTCTTGAGGATCTTCTGTCTCTGTCTACAACACCAACAGCTAGCACTGTGGGAATTATGGAAGCCTAGGTGATGTCCATAGATTAGTTGTGAGAAGGCTGCAGGTGGCAGGAATGTCCAAGCCAAAAGCTAAGGCATTGGCAAAACTCTGCTCTATATATCTGTGATAATTGGCAGTCACCACTTTCTTAGGAGACACTGCTGCTTCCTGTATCGATAGACTCAGACTAGATACATATGTCATTTTGAGTTTAGAAGATTTGTTTGTGCATCTATTGTTAGTGTTCAAAGGGATTTTGTGGAAACGGTGAACACAAATAAAGACTAAAATGTGTGCGTTTGTCCAAATTCATACCGTGGCAGACGATTAGTTTCAGAAGTGTTGTTTCCTGTTCCTCTGACGAGATGCGTCTATCCAAGACGCCTCGAAGTGCAATTACTGGATCCCTGTTTGATGTGAATTGCCTGCCTGTCAATCCAAGTAGGTTGCACTCATTACAACTTTACAACAAAGTTAATAGATTTTGCGAAGGTTATATCAGGTAGTGCATTTATTTAGCTCGGAGACTACAGAACAACAATAGAACACAGTCTATTTTGGGTGGAAATTAGGGATGTGCATCTCCATCACTGAGGCCGATGCGATGCGCATCTCGATATGTTGCCAACTATACGATACATTAACGATACAGCACCGGGCGATGCGATGCGATACGATTCACCCCTGTTGAGAAAGATACAGTTAACTGTTCGATACGATTTGATTCAACATAATGCGATTCGGGGCGATACGATGCGATTCATCACGATGCAAAATAATGATACAATTCTATGGTATGACAGAGGATTTGATTCCTTATGCAACTTATATTATTATTAAAAATTTAATTATCTACTATAAGACAATTTATATAAAAACTCTTGGGTGCCTAAAGGTGCTCCCATGGTCGAGCGGACTGTACGCGGACTGGACTCTGCGGAGGTCCGCTGGACTCTTTGAGCTTTCATAGTCGAGCGTACCTCCGCGGACCTCCGCGGACCAATTTCCTACATGTCTCGCGCCAGTTTACAAAATTGTTCGCACGCTGTTCAACTTCTGTCATGTCATCGTCATCCGATGTCAATAAAGAGTATCTTATCTCCGTTTCCAATATTTCGATAATAAAACTGGCAGTTTTACACACTTATAACACTTATAACAGGCAGCGAGGTGCAATGTACCGTATAGGCTTGCTCAATGAGGTGGACAGCGTGTGGTGCTGAAATGGAAAACACGCATTGCATGAAATAAAAACGCCAGTTTTATTTTGAAATATTGGAAACGGAGATAACATAGACTCTATCTCCGTTTCCAATATTTCGATAATAAAACTGGCAGTTTTACACACTTCATTTAGAAAAGCCATTATCTTTTGCAAGTGAAAAAGCGAGTGGTCAGAGTAAAATGCAGATCGGCGTCACATTAAATGCAGGTCGATGTCAACGCCGATCAGCGTTTTGTGTGACACCAGCGGCGCGGACGTCCGTGCATTAGAAAATTGGACCTTCTTACTTTGAGTCTGCTTTGGGTCCGCTTTGGGTCTGCTTTGGGTCCGCTTTGGGTCTGCTTTGGGTCCGCTTTGGGTCCGTTTTGGGTCTGCTTTGAGTCCGCGCGAGTCCGCTCCATGTACGGTCCGCTCGACTATGGGAGCTCCTTAAGACTTTTGCACAGTACTGTGTTTTCTATCCACTTTAGCTCAAAACACACACACACAAATTATATATACACACTACTGTGAGACAATAATAATCACACACAAAGGGATAATGGCTTATAGCAGACTTAATGATTTTATAATATTTCAGATAATGAAATTAATATCATGTGAGGATTGGTCCGATTCCACACGCTTCCAGGTACCAATTACCTTCGCGCACCTGAAGTGAGTTTCTAATCAGCTCGGTGGAGCCCTTATATGTTCCTAACGTTCTTTGTCAGGTCGTTTTGGGCTTACCACTAGCTGCTGCTTGTTTTCCTCCCGTGCTGTACCTCGTCTGTTTTCTCCAGGACGTCTATGGAAGTCGCCGCTGTTGCTACTCTCTGCCATCCATTGGATCTGTGCCTCGTTGCCCGCTTTGCGCAATTGCGCCTTGGTGAGTTTTTGGAAACATACTTTTTTGGATGCTCTGTTTTTTCTCGCATTTTTCTGGACTCGGGACCTATCTGTTTTTTGTGTGTTTGGTAAACACTGAAGATTAGTCGCTTGTGTTTGTACTGGACTCAGCTAAGGAAGACTGACTGCCTTGTATTCCGTTCGCTCGTTTGTTGACATTTCTCTCTCTCTCGTTTCCTTCCAGAGTGGATCTTCAAGTAGCTGCAGAGCCGCAGAGTCAGAGGCGCAACGCCACAGTGCCATCTCTGCTCTGAGACGAGCTGCAGAGCCGCAGACTACTCTGCCCAAGAACATTCCCCACTTGTGTTTTTTGTTGTTTTTGCTATTCTCTGTTATTGGAAATAAATACGCCTTGGTTTTTGGCTAACTCTGAACTACCTGTCTGTGCCGTGCTGTTGGGGTTGTTAACAAACCATAACATATCATCAACTATCCAGTTAGTAATTATATTGCAACGTTTGGCCACTTTAAATCATTGAACCTAGAGAGAGAGAGACAGAGAGAGAGAGAGAGAGAGATAGAGAGAGAGAGAGAGAGAGAGAGAGAGAGAGAGAGAGAGCGAGTTTGAATTTGAGCGTTCTGATGTGCCGTAGTTGACCACACCAGGATTGCATTTTGTCAACACAGTTGGAACCTGGAGGAAGCGATATAAAGAAACGAATTGCCAATAAATGTGAAGTTATCTTTGAACCTCTGTTAATTGTCAAGCCTCGTCAATATACCCCCCCCCCCCCCCCCCCCCATTTCCTCACTAATGGAACCGGTGTTGCAGAGTCACGTTAGTTAGTTAGTTAGATAATTTAGCGTTAGCTGAGCGGCTAACGTTAGCCAGTTGGTCAATTCTATTCATGTCTCCTCGACTTCCCTGTTTGTTGATAACTGTGACGCGGCTCTCGCCTTCCGTAGTAGCGAAGCAAAGGTAGTCTCTGCTGCTGAGTGCTGACAGAAGTGGATGAGAGGAAATTATATGAATGAACGGTTTTGACCGATGCAAAGACGCTACAACGGATGCATCGCGAGTTCAACCTGAATTGTAGCCGATGCTCACTGTGAATCTTAACATCACTAGTGGAAATGTGAACATAAACAACAGTGAACTAACTTAAAAAATATATTTACAAGAAAACTCAGTTGGATGCCTTTAATTAATAGAAAGATTACACATTGTCACTTTAATAATAATAATATATTACATTTGTAGGGGCGCTTTATATTTTTGGAACAAATCTCAAGGCGCTACAATGTAGAAGAACATAAAAACTAGTAAGAGAGTAAATAGAACATAAAATAAGTAGGGCTAAAACTAGTAAAAGAGTAAAAAGATCATGAAATGTGAAAGGCTAAAACTAGTAAAAGAGTAAAAAGATCATGAAATGTGAAAGGCTAAATGTTATGGTTTGACACCGACCCCAAATGCTAACGACACAAAGAGAGTTGTTTCAGAGTTGCCAAAAACTAGGGCTTGTTTTATTTCACAAAATAGCAGCAATAACTTGGTTGAGAACAAACAAAGACTGGGATACAAGCATAGACGAATGTTGCTGCTCTGCAGCTTCTCCCGGGATGGTTCGTCCGAGGATTAGACTGTGACGTCAGAGCCGCTCTGCAGATTCCTCTCGGCAGCTCCCCGAGGTGGTGACAGAGAGGGAGAGAGAGAGCGGGTTAGCTCTGAGTACAGTTGGGAACAGAGCAGGTGACAGGAGAAGTGACTTGTCCCAAAACAGATAATCCAGTGACAGAATCTTCGGTGTAAATACACACTGTGAGCAACGTCCCAACAACAATCCACGTGATAGAATCTTCGGTGCTAATACACACAGTGAGCGAAGTCCCAATAATAATCCAAGTGATAATATCTTCGGTGTGAATACACACAGTGAGCGAAGTCCCAATAATAATCCAAGTGATAATATCTTCGGTGTGAATACACACAGTGAGCGATGTTCAAGCAAATATTATCCAAAATGAACAATCCAAAATACAGGCACAGGGTGAGTGACAGTCTGACAAAAAGCAGGATCTCTTCAGTGTTTAACACACACGAAAAACGATAGGGTCAAAGACAGTCTTGCAAAACTCACCCAGGCACTGTGCGTAAAGAGAGCAGGATCAAACAGGGCGAGCGCGTCGCCACGGGGAACGGGTTGTCCAAGCGGAATACTTCTTGAATATCCTGGGAGGCAAAGCACAGGGAAAAACAGCAGGCAAGGAAGGAACAGCAAATGCTGATAATATATCAAAACGATCCAACAACACTTGATGGGGAATCGGGGTATATATAATCAGAGGAATGCTTAATGACAAGCTGTGACAGCTGCGGGATGAGATTGACAAGCGTGTTGTTGGGGAAGCACCAATCAAACGGCGTCTACGGGAAGAAGCGTGTGAATAGGAGAATGCAATTGATTAACAGAAAACTAAAGGAACAGAGCGAGTAGGCTTAAAGGAACAGAGCGAGTAGGTGAGCAGCGGACAAAACCTCACAGTACCCCCCCCTCCACGGGAGCCACCCGGCGACCAGGCCGACCCGGCTCGTCAGGATGGGCACGATGGAAGTCAGTGATCAAGCCGGGATCCACGATGAGCTGTCGGGAGACCCAGCTCCGCTCTTCCGGGCCGTAACCCTCCCAGTCCACCAGGTACTGGAACCCCCGACCCCGCCGTCGAACGCCCATCAACCGGCGGACCTGCCACTGGGGGTGACCATCCACCATCTCGGGAGGCGGAGGATCAGGAGCTGGAGGCATCAGGGGACTGAGGGAGACGGGCTTAACCCGGGAGACATGGAAAACGGGGTGAATGTGCATGGACGCAGGAAGTTTAAGACGCAGGGCCGCCGGACTGAGTACCTTCAGAACCTCGAAAGGTCCGACGAAACGGGGGTTAAGCTTCTTGGCCGAGGACCGAAGCGGGAGGTCCTTCGCGGAAAGCCACACCCTCTGCCCAGGGTGGTAAGTCGGCGCGGGAACCCGGCGCCGGTCGGCCCCACGACAGGCACGCTCAGATGTCCGGAGCAGCGCGGTCCTGGTGATCTCCCAGACCCGTCGGCAGCGGTCGAGGTGGACCTGCACGGAGGGAACTGCCACCTCCGTCTCCTGTGCGGGGAAAAGAGGCGGTTGGTAGCCCAGGGAAACCTCAAATGGTGAGAGGCCGGTGGCGGAACTGACCATGGAATTGATGGAGTACTCGACCCAGGGAAGGAAACGGCTCCAGGAAGCTGGTCTCTCGGCTGCCACACACCGAAGAGCAGACTCCACGCTCTGGTTCATCCTCTCCGTTTGTCCGTTAGTCTGGGGATGATAACCAGAGGAAAGACTGACCGTCGCCCCCAATCCCTTGCAAAAAGCCCGCCATACCTGGGAGGTGAACTGGGGCCCCCGGTCAGAGACGATGTCCTGGGGAATACCATGAAGGCGGAACACGTGGTGAGTCAGGAGGTCCGCCGTCTCGGCCGCCGAGGGGAGCTTGGAAAGGGCCACGAGGTGGACCCCCTTGCTGAATCGATCCACCACGGTCAGAAGGCAAGTGTTCCCCTGGGAGGAGGGAAGACCTGTGACGAAGTCTAGCGCCACATGTGACCAAGGACGGCTCGGAACGGGAAGTGGCTGTAAAAGCCCGGAGGGTGCCTGGTGCGAGGCCTTGCTGCGGGCACAGACCGCGCAGGCCAATACGAACTCCTTGACGTCGTTCCGCATGGTGGGCCACCAGAAACGACGAGCCAGGAAGGAGAACGTGCGATGAACGCCCGGGTGGCAGGCGAACCGGCTGGTATGGCCCCATAGCAGCACCCGGGACCGGACAGAGTCGGGGACGAAGAGACGATGAATCGGAACGTTGCTTGGAGCACGCTGGAAGCGTAGGGCACGTCTAACCACCCCCTCGATGCCCAAGGTGATGGCTCCAACCACCCTGGCCTCCGGGAGGATGGGAGTCGGATCCTCAGAGGGAGGAGCCCCCTTGGAGTGTAACCGGGACAGGGAGTCGGCCTTCGTGTTGCGGGAACCAGGACGAAAAGTCAGCGAGAAGTCGAACCGACTGAGGAAGCTGGCCCATCTTGCCTGCCGACCGTTGAGGCGCTTGGAAGCGCGGATGAACGTCAGGTTCTTGTGGTCCGTCCAGATGGTAAATGGCTCCTCGGCCCCCTCAAGCCAATGACGCCACTCCTCCAACGCAGCCACGACCGCCAGCAGCTCCCGATTGCCGGTGTCGTAGTTCCTCTCGGCAGGGAGGAACCGACGCGAGTAGAAGGCGCAAGGATGTACCTTCTGGTCCGTTGCCGAACGCTGGGATAAGACAGCCCCCAGTCCAGTATCCGAGGCGTCCACCTCTACAATGAACTGTCTCTTGGGGTCAGGGTGGAGCAAGATCGGGGCGGAAGTGAACCTCTTCTTGAGGGAGCGGAACGCAGCACATGCCGCTGGGGACCAGTCGAACGGCAGAGCGGGAGAGGTCAGTCTGGTACGTGGCTCCGCCACTTGACTGTAGTTCCGGATGAACCTTCGGTAGAAGTTGGCGAACCCGAGGAAACTCTGTAACTCCTTCCGAGTGGTGGGTTCAGGCCATTCCTCCACAGCTTGGATCTTGCGAGGATCCGCTCGGGTCAAGCCCTTCTCAACGATGAAGCCCAGGTAGTCGACGGAGTCGGAGTGGAAACGGCACTTCTCCGCCTTGACGAAGAGCCGATTGTGGAGGAGGCGCTCTAGCACACGGCGGACATGCTGGATGTGCTCCTCGAGGGTCCTGGAGAAGATGAGGATGTCGTCCAGGTACACCACCACAAACACCTCCAGCATGTCACGAAGGACGTCGTTCATGAGTGCCTGGAATACCGCCGGGGCGTTGGTGAGGCCGAACGGCATCACCAGGTACTCGTAGTGGCCCCTGGGGGTCTTGAAGGCGGTCTTCCATTCATCGCCCTCACGGATACGGACAAGATGGTAGGCACTCCGGAGGTCCAGCTTGGTAAAGACGGTGGCCTGGGTGAGAGGCTCGAAGGTGGAGTTCATGAGAGGAAGAGGGTACTTGTTCTTGATGGTGATCTCGTTGAGCTGGCGATAGTCGATGCAGGGTCGAAGGTCCCCGTCCTTCTTCCCAACAAAGAAGAAACCGGCCGCCACCGGGGAGGAGGAAGGCCGAATGAGTCCTGCTTCCAAGGACTCAGAGATGTACTGATCCATCGCCTTCTTCTCCGGAACGGTCAGACTGTAGAGGCGGCTGCCGGGAAGGGGAGCCCCTTGGCGGAGGTCGATGGCGCAGTCGTAAGGGCGGTGGGGTGGAAGGGCCTGAGCCCTGGACTTACTGAAAACCTCCAAGAGGTCGTGGTACTCGGGAGGTATGGATGAAGAGTCCGGAGGCGACTCACCAGCGGGCCTCCGGGGCGGGGGACAGGACGCCGCCTGTAGACACTGGGCGTGACAGGAGGAGCTCCAGCCCTTGATGGTACCGGAGGACCAGGCGATGTGGGGCTCGTGCAGCGCGAGCCAGGGCCTACCCAGGACCACCGGGACGAGAGGGGATCGGGTGATAAGGAACTGGATTCTCTCAACGTGGTTCCCAGCGATGGTCAGCACGACTGGGCAGGTGCGTTGAGAGATGTCGGCCAGGCGGTGTTGGTCCAATGCAAAGATCTCCAAAGGCCTCACAAGGTCCTCAAGTGGAATGTTGGCCCGGGTAGCAAACTCGAAGTCGAGGAAACTCTCGTCTGCCCCAGAGTCGATGAGTGCCTCCACCGTGGCCCGTTGGTCCGCCCAGGCCAGGGTGACGCTCATCAGATGGCCAGGTGGTGCGCGGCTCTGGGAATGGGAAAAACGGCTCACCAGGATTTCCCGGGGTCTCGGCGAGCCTGATCTTTTGGCCGGGTGGGGCAGTTGGCGATTCGGTGTCCCTCCCGACCGCAGTAGAGGCAGAGACCGGACCTGAACCTCGCCTCACGTTCAGCCTGGCTCAGATGAGAGCGTCCCAGCTGCATGGGTTCCTCCTCGCGAACCGAACGGGAGGGTACGCTACCACCAGTCGTGTTGAGGGCAGGGCGACCAGTAGAAACGTCATGAGTACGGGGGGTCCGGGGTCCCTCAGGAGGTACCAGTCGGGTCCTCTCACGCCTTCTCTCCTGGAGGCGTCCGTCGATGCGGATGGCGAGGCTGAACAGGTCCTCGAGGGAGTCAGGCTCCTCCCGGGTCGCGAGCTGGTCCCTGACTGCGTCACTGAGCCCCCTCATGAAGGTTAGGCGAAGTGCTGGGTCGTTCCAACCACTCTCCACCGCCGCCAGTCGAAACTCCAGGACGTAGTCTGTTACCCCGCCGCTCCCCTGTCGGAAGGTACCCAACCGGGCTCCAGGATCCAGACCACGGGCTGGGTGGTGGAACACCCTGCGGAGCTCAGCCACGAAGTCTGGATAGGAGAAACAAAAATCTGCATCCATTGCCCAGGAGGAAGTGACCCACTGGGCAGCCCGGCCTGAGAGCAAGTTTGTCATATAGGCCACTTGGGCTCCTCTAGAAGTGAATCGACTGGGTTGATGACGGAAAACCAACTCACATTGCATGATGAATGTGGCACACTCCTCGGGATTGCCGTCGAACAGCCGTGGGACGGAGAGACGGGGTTCCCGAGGTGCGGGATCGGGAAGCGTGGGCCCTGCTGGGGCTGCGGGGGATGCTCCTGAAGGAAGTGGGGGTACAATTAAAGTGTTAACGGTGTCGCTCAGTGTGTGAAGATGAAGGAGTATACTTGACTGTTGTCCTGCCAGAGCGGCCAGGGACCCATGAATAGGCTGGACCTGTTCCCTGAGATCATGCACCGCAGCCGCAGCCCTCTCTAGTTGGTGACTGTGATCCTTGGTCAACTCGATCTGATTAGCTAGTGCTGTTCTGACTCTCTCTGTGTCGGCTGGGGTCGTCATTTTGGTTGGATCGTAATGTTATGGTTTGACACCGACCCCAAATGCTAACGACACAAAGAGAGTTGTTTCAGAGTTGCCAAAAACTAGGGCTTGTTTTATTTCACAAAATAGCAGCAATAACTTGGTTGAGAACAAACAAAGACTGGGATACAAGCATAGACGAATGTTGCTGCTCTGCAGCTTCTCCCGGGATGGTTCGTCCGAGGATTAGACTGTGACGTCAGAGCCGCTCTGCAGATTCCTCTCGGCAGCTCCCCGAGGTGGTGACAGAGAGGGAGAGAGAGAGCGGGTTAGCTCAGAGTACAGTTGGGAACAGAGCAGGTGACAGGAGAAGTGACTTGTCCCAAAACAGATAATCCAGTGACAGAATCTTCGGTGTAAATACACACTGTGAGCAACGTCCCAACAACAATCCACGTGATAGAATCTTCGGTGCTAATACACACAGTGAGCGAAGTCCCAATAATAATCCAAGTGATAATATCTTCGGTGTGAATACACACAGTGAGCGAAGTCCCAATAATAATCCAAGTAATAATATCTTCGGTGTGAATACACACAGTGAGCGATGTTCAAGCAAATATTATCCAAAATGAACAATCCAAAATACAGGCACAGGGTGAGTGACAGTCTGACAAAAAGCAGGATCTCTTCAGTGTTTAACACACACGAAAAACGATAGGGTCAAAGACAGTCTTGCCAAACTCACCCAGGCGCTGTGCGTAAAGAGAGCAGGATCAAACAGGGCGAGCGCGTTGCCACGGGGAACGGGTTGTCCAAGCGGAATACTTATTGAATATCCTGGGAGGCAAAGCACAGGGAAAAACAGCAGGCAAGGAAGGAACAGCAAATGCTGATAATATATCAAAACGATCCAACAACACTTGATGGGGAATCGGGGTATATATAATCAGAGGAATGCTTAATGACAAGCTGTGACAGCTGCGGGATGAGATTGACAAGCGTGTGGTTGGGGAAGCACCAATCAAACGGCGTCTACGGGAAGAAGCGTGTGAAAGGAGAATGCAATTGAATAACAGAAAACTAAAGGAACAGAGCGAGTAGGCTTAAAGGAACAGAGCGAGTAGGTGAGCAGCGGACAAAACCTCACAATATTTGAATTGTATGTTTTTTGTTTAATGCCCTGTTTTATGTTGAAACTTGTTGTGTGCCGTGTTGGTCAGATCCCTGGAAGAAGATATCTTGTATCTCAATGGGACATTCCTGGATAAATAAAGGATAAATAAAAAAATTAAATGAAAAAAAACAGCAGTCAAAGTGTATATTTTAGGCACTACGTTTGTTTACCAATGATTTTAAGTGTTATTAGTGAAATATGATCAAAAGAGACAAGACTCATGCATGTGCTATAAGTATAAAGTATACTAAATCACAAATTACTTTGGGTATGCAATCATCAGGTGTGTTGTGCAAAACTAGCCCCATTTTTGCCGGATGCATTATGTGGTTAAGAAGGTGAGAGTCACTTCTGTCTTGAAGCAGTATTTCTTCCTTTCTTGCTAAAACACGGTCTGGTGTAGTTCATGGCTCAGTGTGTAGTGACAGCCAGTGTATACATATCTGCCATGTACAGTACTCAATAAACTAGAGAGTGACCTGTGAACACGCCTTGGTCTCACTCTGTTCTCTGAGCACTCTCAACTGCTGCTGTTTAAACCACTCATGGATGAACTGATGTCACTGGTCTGCTGATCACAACCACAACAAATTCACAACAATAGCTGATATCCTACACTGTAATCAATGTTACTGTTATAATTAGGGTATATAGAAATTTTTGGATGGTGGTGCACATTTGCTGAGGTGGTAAAGTTGCCACTGGGCGACTATTTAAAACAGGAACTCAAAGGTCTTGAGGTGTAGTTCCTAGAGCTACTGGAACCCACTGATTAAACTGTATTTTGCATGGAATTATGAGGTTCTGAGGGAATATATTTTAGAATACCCTCGGTGTTGTCAAATATCACTTTGGGAGTGAAAAATGCCAAATATTGTAAAAGGCAAAGAATACCCTAATTGTTCTGAAATGTGAATCATAGAGGACTGTAATAATAGTAATAATAATACATCTGAATAACAGATGTGTTTAACAGGCCACCAGTGGCGTCGGGGGACATTACTGTCCCCTCATCTCCAATGTTCCTCTCAGTGAAGGCATTCCTCAGCGGTGGAGGGACCTACATTAAATAGCCTCATCAGGAGAAGTAGTTACATCATTTTGTGTCCTGTCCTGTGGAATTTACTGTTCTATGCCACTAGGGTGAACGTTGCAAAAACAGGAGAGTGTCAAACCTGTGGAGAGAGATAGTGACAAACCTGTAGTGAGATAGTGACAAACCTGTAGTGAGATAAACCTGTAGTGAGATAGTGACAAACCTGTAGTGAGATAAACCTGTAGTGAGATAGTGACAAACCTGTAGAGATATAGAGTTAAACCTGTAGTGAGATAGTGACAAACCTGTAGAGAGATAGTGTTAAACATGTAGTGAGATAGTGACAAACCTGTAGAGAGATAGTGTTAAACATGTAGTGAGATAGTGTTAAACCTGTAGAGAGATAGTGTTAAACCTGTAGTGAGATAGTGATAAACCTGTAGTGAGATAGTGTTAAACCTGTAGAGAGATAGTGTTAAACCTGTAGTGAGATAGTGACAAACCTGTAGAGAGATAGTGTTAAACCTGTAGTGAGATAGTGTTAAACCTGTAGAGAGATAGTGTTAAACCTGTAGTGAGATAGTGTTAAACCTGTAGTGAGCTAGTGTCAAACCTGTAGTGAGATAGTGTTAAACCTGTAGTGATATAGTGTTAAACCTGTAGTGAGATAGTGATAAACCTGTAGAGAGATAGTGATAAACCTGTAGTGAGATAGTGTTAAACCTGTAGTGAGATAGTGTTAAACCTGTAGTGAGATAGTGATAAACATGTAGTGAGATAGAGTTAAACCTGTAGAGAGATAGTGTTAAACCTGTAGTGAGATAGTGTTAAACCTGTAGTGAGATAGTGTCAAACCTGTAGAGAGATAGTGTTAAACCTGTAGAGAGCTAGTGTTAAACCTGTAGTGAGATAGTGTTAAACATGTAGAGAGATAGTGATAAACCTGTAGTGAGATAGTGTTAAACCTGTAGTGAGATAGTGTTAAACCTGTAGTGAGATAGTGTTAAACCTGTAGAGAGCTAGTGTTAAACATGTAGTGAGATAGTGTTAAACCTGTAGTGAGATAGTGATAAACCTGTAGTGAGATAGTGTTAAACCTGTAGTGAGATAGTGTTAAACATGTAGAGAGATAGTGATAAACCTGTAGTGAGATAGTGTTAAACCTGTAGTGAGATAGTTTTAAACCTGTAGTGAGATAGTGCTAATCCTGTAGAGAGCTAGTGTTAAACATGTAGTGAGATAGTGTTAAACCTGTAGTGAGATAGTGATAAACCTGTAGTGAGATAGTGTTAAACCTGTAGTGAGATAGTGTTAAACCTGTAGTGATATCCTATTTAACTGATAGAACACACTGCGTGGTCTATAATGATTTAACATCTGAGACCCTCCCAGTGCAATGTGGTGTCCCACAAGGCTCTGTCCTGGGCCCTTTGCTATTTTCGATTTACATGCTACCCCTCGGCGATATCATACGCAAATTTGGCATAAACTTTCATTTTTACGCTGATGACACCCAATTATATATACCTATTAAGCCAAATGATTCCTCCCAACTACAAAACCTTGAGGCCTGCTTGTTTGCCGTCAAAAAATGGATGTCGCAAAACGTTCTACTCCTTAATGCAGATAAAACTGAGATGTTAATTGTTGGCCCCCCAAACCACAGAGGCCTGTTTCAGGACATCTCCCTCAACTTTGATACCTGTCATGTATCCCAGAGCTCCACCATAAAAAACCTCGGAGTCATTTTTGATTCCTCCCTCTCATTTAATGCACATATAAAAAATGTCACCAAAATTGCATTCTTCCATCTTCGTAATATCGCAAAAATACGCCCCATTTTAACTCTGGCTGATGCTGAAACCCTGATTCATGCTTTTGTCTCATCACGTCTGGACTACTGTAATGCACTTTTTTCAGGCCTACCTAATTCAAGCATCAAAAATCTTCAACTCGTGCAAAATGCGGCTGCACGGATACTAACTAGAACTAGAAAATTTGATCACATCACACCAGTTTTGTCCGCCCTACATTGGCTTCCTATCCAAGCCCGCTCTGACTTTAAAGTGCTACTCCTCACCTACAAAATTTTAAATGGGCTTGCACCGCTCTATCTATCCGATCTCATCTCCCGATACTCGCCCGCTCGTGCTCTGCGCTCACAAAATGCGGGGCTTCTATCGACCCCTAGGGTTAAAAAGAAATCCGCCGGCCACAGAGCCTTTGTCTACCGCGCTCCCTACCTGTGGAACAAATTACCTGCCGTCATCAGGGGCGCCTGCTCTGTCGAAGCTTTTAAATCCCTGCTTAAGACTCATCTTTTCTCTCTCTCCTTCAACCTACCTTGATCTCACCTGGTCGGGGACTGACCTTTAGATTAATCTGTGTAGTTTAGTTATGGTACAGGGTACTACATGGTACCACTGGGTAGTTTACTATAGGGTAGTTTAGTTAGGGTACAGGGTACTACATGGTACCACAGAGTACTACATGGTACTGCATGGCATTACAGGGTACTACATGGCTTACATAGCTCTACATGGCACTACATGGAACTACATGGCACTACGGGGTACTACATGGTACCACAAGGCACCACAGGGTACTACATGGTACTACAGGGTACTACAGGATACTACGGGGTACTACATGGCACTATGGGGTACTATAGGGTACTACATGGCACTACGGGGTACTACATGGCACTACAGGGTACTACATGTCTGCTCCTTTGCAGCACCACAAACATGGGAACTCTCTAACTCTTCCCCCCCCCCCTCTCCCCCCCCCCCCCCCCCCCCCCCCACCTCCCTCCCCCTTCTCTCTGAGTACCCGTCTCCTGGCGCTGACCAAGGTGATGGATGCCTCGGGGTCTTGGCCAAGCTTGTAGTGACTGCTCTACATGCACCTCCGAGGCCTTGGATCAGTTATTCTCCGCCGTCTGTCCGTGGTCCTGTCAACTGATTAGCAGACTGTTAACAGATTAACAGTCAACGCGGTTTCATTGCTGGGTTAAGTACTTCTATTCTATTCACATAATACGCTTACTTCATATATCTACTCCATTCACATATATGCCTACCACTTGTATCTATTGCTATGTCCGCCTACTACAATCTCATGAGCTGTCTAACGCCTGTCCTGTCTCCCTGTCTTCCTATGACTTGCTGTCCTGGAGTGTTGTCCGGAGTGTTGGACGTCCCGTGACGAAGGCCGGGAGATTGCGACCCCCTCTGCGTGCCCCCCTGTCTCCGGAGGTCTCGTAGTGGTGACCGGAGTGCCGGATGTCCCGCGATGATGTCGGGGAGTTCGCGACCCTCTCTGCGCCACCCCCTATCTCCCTGTCTCCGGCTGTCCCTGAGCAACGACCGGAGTGTTGAATGTCCCGTGACTAAGACGGGGAGGACGTGACCCTCTCTGCGCCGCCCCTGTGCCTCAAATAGATCCGCTATCAACTCTATCTTTAATCTTTCAAAATGTTCAGTTGCTATCGCTATTAGCTCTATCTTTAATTTTTCAAAATGTACAGTTGCTATTGCATGCACTCATCTGTGTTTCACCACACACATGAGTGCATGCTTACCAACTGTCCGTCTGCAACACTACTATCACCAACATCTAAGAAGGGAGATCCCCCCTTGAACGGCCCTTCTAAGGTTTCTCTCCTCCACACTGCCTGTGGAGCTTTTTTTCCCTATTGTTAGGTTTTAGTGAGTTTTTCCTTACCTTCGCGTGGGGTATGTCTGGGAGTGCTTGCATTCTTTCATTTATTTGCATTCATCTAAAAAAATTTTGGACCCTATGGTGTTCTTGTTCTGTTCTTGACTTATTGTTATGTTGTCTTCTTGACCTGTTTAAAGAAGACCTGTACGGCCCATGGGGACATTAACGTGTGTTGTCGGGCCCTATAAATAAATTTGATTTGATGATTTGATTTGATATAGTGTTAAACCTGTAGTGAGATAGTGATAAACATGTAGTGCGATAGTGTTAAACCTGTAGTGAGATAGTGATAAACCTGTAGTGAGATAGTGTTAAACCTGTAGTGAGATAGTGTTAAACATGTAGAGAGATAGTGATAAACCTGTAGTGAGATAGTGTTAAACCTGTAGTGAGATAGTTTTAAACCTGTAGTGAGATAGTGCTAATCCTGTAGAGAGCTAGTGTTAAACATGTAGTGAGATAGTGTTAAACCTGTAGTGAGATAGTGATAAACCTGTAGTGAGATAGTGTTAAACCTGTAGTGAGATAGTGTTAAACCTGTAGTGATATAGTGTTAAACCTGTAGTGAGATAGTGATAAACCTGTAGTGAGATAGAGTTATATTTCGTATTGCATCGCGTCCCGCTCTGAGCCTTACGAGATACTCCTATCTCCTGTGATACCTAATGTATCTCCCACGAACAAAAAACACATGCACCCCACCTGTATGGGGCCCCGCCCCTTATGGTGGTACCGCCCATATAACCATGACCCTGGTCATGAAACACCCTTCCTCTATTTTCGTCCCAGCGTATTGGATGCGTGCACCATACGAGCTAGCGGAATGAAAAGATTAAGGAAGATTAATAATGTTGGAAGCTTACCGGAGGTTGCTGGCCCCTGGCATCTTCGACGCATGTTTTCGGCGACACGACGGGCCTGTGATGTTCCTCGTTGATGACTGCACATCGAGGTTCAGCTGTACAAGGCTGGCTGTCGGGCCAGCTTGTACTCAGGTAGGCCCTGTGTCTTCAGGCATGGGTATTAGTGTTAGTAATGCTGGTTTGTGTTGTTAACACAACCTTGTTGTGTGTTGGCGCCAGGGGCAAGATGGTTTGGTGAACGTTCTCTGCAGGGAACGGTTTCCAAGCTGTCTTGGGCGTGCTGCTAAGACATCTAAAGCTATGCTAACATGCTATCGCTACTGCCGCATGCTATCACTACTGCTAATTGCTATGCTGTTTTAATGTCTCCGCCGTGAGATGTTGTCACTCTCCCGCCTCTTGCCCGGTTCATCAATGAAGGTCAGTCGGTAGCTGTTGTGGGGTTTTGAGCTCTATTTACCTTTTTCGGGTAAATGGGTTGACAACGGGGTAGGTCGTGGCTAGGTTCTAGCCAGGTATTACCTTGTGTTCCGGCGGGGTTTGTTGAACGGTGTTCCCATCTGGGTTGGCGTCGGGTAGTGGGGCTATGGGTCCAGCCGACATGGTAAACATGTTGCGTGTCTGTGCACAGGCAATTGTTGTCTTGGGTTCCACATTGCCTGGCGTTAGGCTGCAGTAGTATAAGGGCAGGGCCGCTTGGGAGAAATGTGAGGCCCTGTGCGTTTTTAGACGCGAGGCCCCCCATCTCCTGGGGCGGCCCTGTGTAGGGGGCTATTGTTTCATTTTGTCACTCTGCTATGAGAAGGTCTGTCTTGCTACAGCTTTCTCTCCTCTCAAACCATTCATACTGACGGTCAATCGGTATACTGGGGGAGTAGTGCGGGGGGGGGCTTTGTTTACCTTTTTTGGTAAATGGGCTAAACTAGGGCTGGTGTTCTGTTGTGAATATTTTGAATGAAGACGGGTCTGGTCCGTCTCCCCTTAAACTTTGTGTGTATGGGTTTGCTCATTCTACAGTTTTTGTGGTTTAGCTCTTTTATTCATTTAACCTTTTCATGGTCCACACCACAGTGGAGGGTGCTGTTTGCAATCACCACTGGTGCTCCATGTTAACGTCAGTCCTTTGTTTTTGATATATTGAAACAATGCCCCGCCCGGCCGACACCATGGGTCGGCCTGGCGAGTGGCTGGTGGGCTGTTAAGGCTTGTACCGCCACGGTATGGAATTGGCAACGATTAGAACTGTGTTCGAATTGGTGTTTTTTCTATTAAAGAAATGGTGTCTGGTGGAGGGGCCTTGTGGGCCGGCCGACGTCGACACATCGCGCAAGGTTGTTGACGTTATTAGCTTTGACCCAGCCGCAAGCTATAACCGCTCAGGGTTCCCCTCTCCGCAGGGGATTTTGGTCTTCTGCTGGAGCGCGGGCGGTATTGTCCTAGGCCCTACACCGCCTCACACCGCGCAGCCAGAAGAAGAGAGAGCACGGCCTCGTCAGCGGCGATGACGGGGCCCTCGACAGGCGGCCATGTTTCCCCCGCCAGTGGTGCCCTGGTTGGAGAATCGACAGGGTATCGCGAGGCCGACAGTCTTGGCGGCCGAGGGATCGGCCATTTTGGGTGATTTCGGTGTTGGTAAACCACTCCGTCGTCATTTTGCCGCGAGCAGCCCGCTCCCCGCTCAGTCCGCTTTCTGTTACCCTCAGAAGCGGGGCTCTGGGTGTGTTCCTTTGGCTGCGGGCCGCGAACCTTCTTGAAGCGTATGCGGCCCCATTCTTCGCTTCTCATGGAGACAGGGGCTGACACCCAGTTGATGGCTGAGCCTGGGTCTGTCCGTGAGAATGTTGTGCTGTCAAGCGGCTCCCACACCTTGAACTGTGTTGGTTGAGCCTGGTGTTACGTCTGTCAACTTAAGTGTTGTCAGCAGGGGGGCTCGAAACCTTTTGAGGCACACAGTGCGGGCTTCCCCGGCCTCGCCTTCGCCAGGCCAGGTATCATGTTGGTGCTCCCACTCCTGGAATATTGGCAAGTGGTCGCAGCTCACATGGTTTGGGGTGGTAGTGATATCACTGCAGGGCTACGGTGTGTAGGAACCCATGGGGGCCTTACACCTTGCATGTCCGGCTGCAGAACAACTCCTTCAGCATGTTCTGGAGGGGTGTTCAGTGGGGGGGCTTTTTTGATCGGAAGCCCCCCGTATCAGACAGGCCCTTTTCTGTCGGGGTTCCCCCTTGGGTGCGATTGCCTCGTGGGTGGTGTCAGGGTCAGGTGTTCCGACACGGAACACGCTCCTCGCACGATTCCAGGGTTGTCTTCGCACAGCGGGGGGGACCGGGCCAACTATCTACAGTTCCTGGCGGACCTGCGCCACGTGACGGCGGGTGCGTTGGGAGTGTCGTCACATATGACTACGGCAGTACCATATGTCGAGGTAGATGGAGAGAATGGTGAGGCGGGGACTTGTGTTTACACAACCCCACCCGTTTTCAGGTTTGGTACAGACCCTGTTGTCGGGGTCTCCAGCAGGGACAGCTCTGGTCGACGAGATCCAATCTCTGTGGACGAAGCAAGCCATCGTCGTGGCGTTCTCCTCCCGGTGTTCTCTGCCCGAGAAGTCGGGAGGGAGGGGTGTAAGACCCAGGCTGGACCTGTCCCATGGGAAGGTTCAGCATTTTTTGGATCGTCTCCTACCTGTTGAACACTGTCAGGTGGGGGTCTGGTTCTCCTCCATAGACCTGTAGGATGCGTATGCGCATCCCCGATCTTCCATCCTAGGGCTTACCTACGCTTCCTTTGCAGGGTTAGCGTATGAGTACCAGAGGCTGCCGTTCGGTTTTCTCTGGCTCCCCGCATCTTCACCAAGTGCGTGGAGGCCGCACTGGGGCCTCTGCGTCATCCGGGGTTACGGAGTGTTCTGCCCTGATGACGTTCTGGTCCTTCGCGGTCAAGGTGGATCGTCAGGTCTCGTACCAGGCAGGTCTCTACCAGCCTGGGGTTGCTGTAGACTGGATGTAGAGTATTCCTCTTCCCAGTCAACGGTTGGAGGGCTATGGGCATCCATCTCAGAGCGTGTTGTCAACACGCTCGGGAGGTTCCGTCCTAGGACGGTTACGGCGCTGTCTCACGTCGCGTTTTCACCGACGCCTCCCTCGCTGGTGATGCGTCGGGCCAACGCAGTAGGGGGCAGCTGGCAAACCATGCTGCCCGGTCTGCGCTACGTTCAATGTGTTGGTGTTGAAAGCGGTCCTTCTGGTCCACAAATGGTGTTGATCAGGACGGACGATACGACGTCAGTGTCGTGTATCGACAGACAGGGAGGAGTACGCTCCCCCTGTCTGCACCAGGCGGCGGGCGGCTGGCTATGGGCGTCCTCCATCTGCGCGGCCTAAGGGCTCCCCACATCCCCGGCAGGGAGAATGTGGGTGCAGGTGTACTGTCGCGGGGCGGCCCTCATCCTGACGGGTGAGGATTGCGTCTGGACATGGCCAGGCAGGTCTGGGACCGATGCCGTGCCGCCAGGGATTCTTCCCCATACATCTGTTAGGTCAGTTGTTGGGACGGGTACGTTGAGGGGCGCAGGTTCTTGATCCTGATGGTGTTACCATCTGGAATGCGCATGCTCCCTCCACTGTCGCGCTTACGCGGGCAGATGACGTATGTTCCAAGTGTGGTGTAAGGCGGGGGGCCAGGACTCAGTCTCCTGCCCCCTGGTTGCTGTCCTTAGTTACCTCCAGTCTCTCCTTGATAGACTGTCGGCTTCGACGGTGAGGGTATATGCAGCAGCTATATCCTCCTATCATGAGGGGTTTGAGGGGATGTCTTGTTCAGCCACCCTCTTGTGAAGCGTTTCCTGCTTGGCGCTCGACGCGTTAAGCCGGTGCAACGCTCCTTGGCTCCGACTTGGGATCTTCAATTGGTCCTCGGTCGGTTGTCCTTGGCCCCGTTTGAGCCGCTCGAGCGGGCGCCGTTGGGACAGCTGTCCTTCAGGACCGCGTTCCTTCTGGCTGTCACTTCCGCTAAACGCGTAGGTGAGCTCTGTGCTCTCTCGGTACATCCAGAGTGCCTGTCTTTTCGGACCGATTGCGGTGTCACTCTGCGACCTAATCCTGCTTTCGTGCCTAAGAATATCCGGAGTTCCTTCCGCTCCCGGGATATTGTGGTTCAGGCGTTTCGTCCTCCTCCTCACACTGGTGAGTTAGATGCGGGCCTTCACCTGTCATGTCCAGTCCGTGCTTGGGGATTTACCTCAGCCGTACTCAGGATTTCAGGGTTACCGACCAGCTTTTTGTCTGTTACGGTGGGGCTCGTGCTGGTAAGGCACTGTCGGAGCAGCGCCTGTCCCATTGGTTGTGCGAGGGTGTTACCCTCTGCTACACGCTGGCTGGGCAGGATCCCCCTGGGGGCGTCAGGGCGCACTCCACTCGTGGGGTGGCTGCCTCTGCCGCTCTCCTGGGTGGGGCCTCGGTGGAGGCCATCTGTGCTGCAGCTTCATGGTCCTCCCCGGGCTCCTTTGTAAGGTTTTTCCTCATGGACATGACCGGGGGTTCTGTCTCCCAGGCGGTTCTGGGGTCTGTGGCCTTTCCTGCTTCCCGTCCTTTGGTCGGGTAGCAGGAGTGTATGGGTATGGGCCGCAGTGTGTTGAGTCACACGTGGTTCCGCCTGTACGGTGTGTTCAAGGGGTTCTGGCTCCCTCTTGTTCGCATTCAGGTGGAGTTGACTGTGCCCCCCCTTCGTTAGGAAGGATGGGGTGACAGGGCTCCCCGCACCCCTTGATGTGGGCTTACGGGTCCTCAGGGGGTACATCTGTCGGGTCTCGCGCCTGCTCTTCCCCATTATCTCGTAAGGCTCAGAGCGGGACGCGATGCAATACGAAATATAACGATAGGTTATGTAGATAACCTAGTTATATTAGTATTGGCTAAGCGTCCCGCTCTGCGCGCCCTGAGTTCCCTCTTGAGGGATCTTTTCCTGGGACGGGTTTTGGCGAGGAAGGGTGTTTCATGACCAGGGTCATGGTTATATGGGCGGTACCACCATAAGGGGCGGGGCCCCATACAGGTGGGGTGCATGTGTTTTTGTTCGTGGGAGATACATTAGGTATCACAGGAGATAGGAGTATCTCGTAAGGCTCAGAGCGGGACGCTTAGCCAATACTAATATAACTAGGTTATCTACATAACCTATCGTTAAACCTGTAGAAAGCTAGTGTTAAACCGGTAGAGAGATAGTGTTAAACCTGTAGTGAGATAGTGTTAAACCTGTAGTGAGATAGTGTTAAACCTGTAGTGAGATAGTGTTAAACCTGTAGTGAGATAGTGTTAAACCTGTAGAGAGCTAGTGTTAAACCTGTAGTGAGATAGTGATAAACCTGTAGTGAGATAGTGTTAAACCTGTAGTGAGATAGTGTTAAACCTGTAGTGAGATAGTGTTAAACATGTAGTGAGATAGTGTTAAACCTGTAGTGAGATAGTGATAAACCTGTAGTGATATAGTGATAAAAGCTGTAGTGAGATAGTGATAAACCTGTAGTGAGATAGTGTTAAACCTGTAGTGAGATAGTGTTAAACCTGTAGTGAGATAGTGTTAAACCGGTAGTGAGATAGTGTTAAACCTGTAGTGAGATAGTGACCTGTAGTGAGATAGTGTTAAACCTGTAGTGAGATAGTGTTAAACCTGTAGTGAGATAGTGTTAAACCTGTAGAGAGCTAGTGTTAAACATGTAGTGAGATAGTGATAAACCTGTAGTGAGATAGTGTTAAACCTGTAGTGAGATAGTGTTAAACCTGTAGTGAGATAGTGTTAAACCTGTAGTGAGATAGTGATAAATCTGTAGTGATATAGTGATAAAAGCTGTAGTGAGATAGTGATAAACCTGTAGTGAGATAGTGTTAAACCTGTAGTGAGATAGTGTTAAACCTGTAGTGAGATAGTGTTAAACCGGTAGTGAGATAGTGTTAAACCTGTAGTGAGATAGTGACCTGTAGTGAGATAGTGTTAAACCTGTAGTGAGCTAGTGTTAAACCTGTAGTGAGATAGTGATAAACCTGTAGTGAGATAGTGTTAAACCTGTAGAGAGCTAGTGTTAAACCTGTAGTGAGATAGTGTTAAACCTGTAGAGAGATAGTGTTAAACCTGTAGTTAGATAGTGATAAACCTGTAGTGAGATAGTGTTAAACCTGTAGTGAGATAGTGATAAACCAGTAGTGAGATAGTGTTATATTTCGTATGGCATCGCTCCCGCTCTGAGCCTTACGAGATACTCTATATCGCCTGTGATACCTAATGTATCTCCCACGAACAAAAACACATGCACCCCACCTGTATGGGGCCCCGCCCCTTATGGTGGCACCACCCATATAATCATGACTCTGGTCATGACACACCCTTCCTCTATTTTCGTCCCAGCGCACTGGATGCTTGCACCATGCGAGCTAGCGGAATGTAAAAGATTAAGGAAGATTAATAATGTTGGAAGCTTACCGGAGGTTGCTGGCCCCTGGCATCTTCGACGCATGTTTTCGGCGACACGACGGGCCTGTGATGTTCCTCGGTTGATGACTGCACATCGAGGTTCAGCTGTACAAGGCTGGCTGTCGGGCCAGCTTGTACTCAGGTAGGCCCTGTGTCTTCAGGCATGGGTATTAGTGTTAGTAATGCTGGTTTGTGTTGTTAACACAACCTTGTTGTGTGTTGGCGCCAGGGGCAAGATGGTTTGGTGAACGTTCTCTGCAGGGAACGGTTTCCAAGCTGTCTTGGGCGTGCTGCTAAAACATCTAAAGCTATGCTAACATGCTATCGCTACTGCCGCATGCTATCACTACTGCTAATTGCTATGCTGTTTTAATGTCTCCGCCGTGAGATGTTGTCACTCTCCCGCCTCTTGCCCGGTTCATCAATGAAGGTCAGTCGGTAGCTGTTGTGGGGTTTTGAGTTCTATTTACCTTTTTCGGGTAAATGGGTTGACAACGGGGTAGGTCGTGGCTAGGTTCTAGCCAGGTATTACCTTGTGTTCCGGCGGGGTTTGTTGAACGGTGTTCCCATCTGGGTTGGCGTCGGGTAGTGGGGCTATGGGTCCAGCCGACATGGTAAACATGTTGCGTGTCTGTGCACAGGCAATTGTTGTCTTGGGTTCCACATTGCCTGGCGTTAGGCTGCAGTAGTATAAGGGCAGGGCCGCTTGGGAGAAATGTGAGGCCCTGTGCGTTTTTAGACGCGAGGCCCCCCATCTCCTGGGGCGGCCCTGTGTAGGGGGCTATTGTTTCATTTTGTCACTCTGCTATGAGAAGGTCTGTCTTGCTACAGCTTTCTCTCCTCTCAAACCATTCATACTGACGGTCAATCGGTATACTGGGGGAGTAGTGCGGGGGGGGGGCTTTGTTTACCTTTTTTGGTAAATGGGCTAAACTAGGGCTGGTGTTCTGTTGTGAATATTTTGAATGAAGACGGGTCTGGTCCGTCTCCCCTTAAACTGTGTGTGTATGGGTTTGCTCATTCTACAGTTTTTGTGGTTTAGCTCTTTTTATTCATTTAACCTTTTCATGGTCCACACCACAGTGGAGGGTGCTGTTTGCAATCACCACTGGTGCTCCATGTTAACGTCAGTCCTTTGTTTTTGATATATTGAAACAATGCCCCGCCCGGCCGACACCATGGGTCGGCCTGGCGAGATGGTGTCTGGTGGAGGGGCCTTGAGGGCCGGCCGACGTCGACACATCGCGCACGGTGTTGGTAAACCACTCCGTCGAGGATGTTGACGTTATTAGCTTTGACCCAGCCGCAAGCTATAACCGCTCAGGGTTCCCCTCTCCGCAGGGGATTTTGGTCTTCTGCTGGAGCGCGGGCGGTATTGTCCTAGGCCCTACACCGCCTCACACCGCGCAGCCAGAAGAAGAGAGAGCACGGCCTCGTCAGCGGCGATGACGGGGCCCTCGACAGGCGGCCATGTTTCCCCCGCCAGTGGTGCCCTGGTTGGAGAATCGACAGGGTATCGCGAGGCCGACAGTCTTGGCGGCCGAGGGATCGGCCATTTTGGGTGATTTCGGTGTTGGTAAACCACTCCGTCGTCATTTTGCCGCGAGCAGCCCGCTCCCCGTTCAATCCTCTCTCTGGTATCCCCAGAGGCGGGGCTCTGAGCATTCTCCTTTGGCTGCGGGCCGCGAACCTTCATTGAAGCGTATGCGGCCCCATTCTTCGCTTCTCATGGAGACAGGGGCTGACACCCAGTTGATGGCTGAGCCTGGGTCTGTCCGTGAGAATGTTGTGCTGTCAAGCGGCTCCCACACCTTGAACTGTGTTGGTTGAGCCTGGTGTTACGTCTGTCAACTTAAGTGTTGTCAGCAGGGGGGCTCGAAACCTTTTGAGGCACACAGTGCGGGCTTCCCCGGCCTCGCCTTCGCCAGGCCAGGTATCATGTTGGTGCTCCCACTCCTGGAATATTGGCAAGTGGTCGCAGCTCACATGGTTTGGGGTGGTAGTGATATCACTGCAGGGCTACGGTGTGTAGGAACCCATGGGGGCCTTACACCTTGCATGTCCGGCTGCGGAACAACTCCTTCAGCATGTTCTGGAGGGGTGTTCAGTGGGGGGGCTTTTTTGATCGGAAGCCCCCCGTATCAGACAGGCCCTTTTCTGTCGGGGTTCCCCCTTGGGTGCGATTGCCTCGTGGGTGGTGTCAGGGTCAGGTGTTCCGACACGGAACGCGCTCCTCGCACGATTCCAGGGTTGTCTTCGCACAGCGGGGGGGACCGGGCCAACTATCTACAGTTCCTGGCGGACCTGCGCCACGTGACGGCGGGTGCGTTGGGAGTGTCGTCACATATGACTACGGCAGTACCATATGTCGAGGTAGATGGAGAGAATGGTGAGGCGGGGACTTGTGTTTACACAACCCCACCCGTTTTCAGGTTTGGTACAGACCCTGTTGTCGGGGTCTCCAGCAGGGACAGCTCTGGTCGACGAGATCCAATCTCT
Organism: Notolepis coatsorum; assembly: GCF_963971535.1. Taxonomy (NCBI): domain Eukaryota; kingdom Metazoa; phylum Chordata; class Actinopteri; order Aulopiformes; family Paralepididae; genus Notolepis; species Notolepis coatsorum. The sequence goes on along the minus strand of NC_140169.1, from coordinate 73,795,278 downwards.
GTGGACGAAGCAAGCCATCGTCGTGGCGTTCTCCTCCCGGTGTTCTCTGCCCGAGAAGTCGGGAGGGAGGGGTGTAAGACCCAGGCTGGACCTGTCCCATGGGAAGGTTCAGCATTTTTTGGATCGTCTCCTACCTGTTGAACACTGTCAGGTGGGGGTCTGGTTCTCCTCCATAGACCTGTAGGATGCGTATGCGCATCCCCGATCTTCCATCCTAGGGCTTACCTACGCTTCCTTTGCAGGGTTAGCGTATGAGTACCAGAGGCTGCCGTTCGGTTTTCTCTGGCTCCCCGCATCTTCACCAAGTGCGTGGAGGCCGCACTGGGGCCTCTGCGTCATCCGGGGTTACGGAGTGTTCTGCCCTGATGACGTTCTGGTCCTTCGCGGTCAAGGTGGATCGTCAGGTCTCGTACCAGGCAGGTCTCTACCAGCCTGGGGTTGCTGTAGACTGGATGTAGAGTATTCCTCTTCCCAGTCAACGGTTGGAGGGCTATGGGCATCCATCTCGGAGCGTGTTGTCAACACGCTCGGGAGGTTCCGTCCTAGGACGGTTACGGCGCTGTCTCACGTCGCGTTTTCACCGACGCCTCCCTCGCTGGTGATGCGTCGGGCCAACGCAGTAGGGGGCAGCTGGCAAACCATGCTGCCCGATCTGCGCTACGTTCAATGTGTTGGTGTTGAAAGCGGTCCTTCTGGTCCACAAATGGTGTTGATCAGGACGGACGATACGACGTCAGTGTCGTGTATCGACAGACAGGGAGGAGTACGCTCCCCCTGTCTGCACCAGGCGGCGGGCGGCTGGCTATGGGCGTCCTCCATCTGCGCGGCCTAAGGGCTCCCCACATCCCCGGCAGGGAGAATGTGGGTGCAGGTGTACTGTCGCGGGGCGGCCCTCATCCTGACGGGTGAGGATTGCGTCTGGACATGGCCAGGCAGGTCTGGGACCGATGCCGTGCCGCCAGGGATTCTTCCCCATACATCTGTTAGGTCAGTTGTTGGGACGGGTACGTTGAGGGGTGCAGGTTCTTGATCCTGATGGTGTTACCATCTGGAATGCGCATGCTCCCTCCACTGTCGCGCTTACGGCGTTAAGCCGGTGCAACGCTCCTTGGCTCCGACTTGGGATCTTCAATTGGTCCTCGGTCGGTTGTCCTTGGCCCCGTTTGAGCCGCTCGAGCGGGCGCCGTTGGGACAGCTGTCCTTCAGGACCGCGTTCCTTCTGGCTGTCACTTCCGCTAAACGCGTAGGTGAGCTCTGTGCTCTCTCGGTACGTCCAGAGTGCCTGTCTTTTCGGACCGATTGCGGTGTCACTCTGCGACCTAATCCTGCTTTCGTGCCTGAGAATATCCGGAGTTCCTTCCGCTCCCGGGATATTGTGGTTCAGGCGTTTCGTCCTCCTCCTCACACTGGTGAGTTAGATGCGGGCCTTCACCTGTCATGTCCAGTCCGTGCTTGGGGATTTACCTCAGCCGTACTCAGGATTTCAGGGTTACCGACCAGCTTTTTGTCTGTTACGGTGGGGCTCGTGCTGGTAAGGCACTGTCGGAGCAGCGCCTGTCCCATTGGTTGTGCGAGGGTGTTACCCTCTGCTACACGCTGGCTGGGCAGGATCCCCCTGGGGGCATCAGGGCGCACTCCACTCGTGGGGTGGCTGCCTCTGCCGCTCTCCTGGGTGGGGCCTCGGTGGAGGACATCTGTGCTGCAGCTTCATGGTCCTCCCCGGGCTCCTTTGTAAGGTTTTACCTCATGGACATGACCGGGGGTTCTGTCTCCCAGGCGGTTCTGGGGTCTGTGGCCTTTCCTGCTTCCCGTCCTTTGGTCGGGTAGCGGGAGTGTATGGGTATGGGCCGCAGTGTGTTGAGTCACACGTGGTTCCGCCTGTGCGGTGTGTTCAAGGGGTTCTGGCTCCCTCTTGTTCGCATTCAGGTGGAGTTGACTGCGCCCCCCCTTCGTTAGGAAGGATGGGGTGACAGGGCTCCCCGCACCCCTTGATGTGGGCTTACGGGTCCTCAGGGGGTACATCTGTCGGGTCTCGCACCCGCTCTTCCCCATTATCTCGTAAGGCTCAGAGCGGGAGCGATGCCATACGAAATATAACGATAGGTTATGTAGATAACCTAGTTATATTAGTATAGGCTAAGCTCCCGCTCTGCGCGCCCTGAGTTCCCTCTTGAGGGATCTTTTCCTGGGACGGGTTTTTGGCGAGGAAGGGTGTGTCATGACCAGAGTCATGATTATATGGGTGGTGCCACCATAAGGGGCGGGGCCCCATACAGGTGGGGTGCATGTGTTTTTGTTCGTGGGAGATACATTAGGTATCACAGGCGATATAGAGTATCTCGTAAGGCTCAGAGCGGGAGCTTAGCCTATACTAATATAACTAGGTTATCTACATAACCTATCGTTAAACCTGTAGTGAGATAGAGTTAAACCTGTAGTGAGATAGTGTTAAACCTGTAGTGAGATAGAGTTAAACCTGTAGTGAGATAGTGTTCAACCTGTAGTGAGATAGAGTTAAACCTGTAGTGAGATAGTGTTAAACCTGTAGTGAGATAGTGTTAAACCTGTAGTGAGATAGTGTTAAACCTGTAGAGAGATAGTATTAAACCTGTAGTGAGATAGTCTTAAACCTGTAGTGAGATAGTGTTAAACCTGTAGAGAGATAGTGATAAACCTGTAGAGAGATAGTGATAAACCTGTAGTGAGATAGTGTTAAACCTGTAGAGAGATAGTGTTAAACCTGTAGTGAGATAGTGTTAAACCTGTAGTGATAGTGTTAAACCTGTAGTGAGATAGTGATAAACCTGTAGTGAGATAGTGTTAAACCTGTAGTGAGATAGTGTTAAACCTGTAGTGAGATAGTGTTAAACCTGTAGAGAGATAGTGTTAAACCTGTAGTGAGATAGTGTTAAACCTGTAGTGATAGAGTTAAACCTGTAGTGAGATAGTGTTAAACCTGTAGAGAGATAGTGTTAAACATGTAGTGAGATAGTGTTAAACGTGTAGAGAGATAGTGTTAAACCTGTAGTGAGATAGTGTTAAACATGTAGTGAGATAGTGACAAACCTGTAGAGAGATAGTGTTAAACCTGTAGTGAGATAGTGTTAAACCTGTAGTGAGATAGTATTAAACCTGTAGTGAGATAGTGTTAAACCTGTAGTGAGATAGTGACAAACCTGTAGTGAGATAGTGATAAACCTGTAGTGAGATAGTATTAAACCTGTAGTGAGATAGTGTTAAACCTGTAGTGAGATAGTATTAAACCTGTAGTGAGATAGTGTTAAACCTGTAGTGAGATAGTGACAAACCTGTAGTGAGATAGTGATAAACCTGTAGAGAGATAGTGTTAAACCTGTAGTGAGATAGTGACAAACCTGTAGAGAGATAGTGTTAAACGTGTAGTGAGATAGTGTTAAACCTGTAGTGAGATAGTGTTAAACCTGTAGTGAGATAGTGTTAAACATGTAGTGAGATAGTGACAAACCTGTAGAGAGATAGTGTTAAACCTGTAGTGAGATAGTGTTAAACCTGTAGTGAGATAGTATTAAACCTGTAGTGAGATAGTGTTAAACCTGTAGTGAGATAGTGACAAACCTGTAGTGAGATAGTGATAAACCTGTAGTGAGATAGTATTAAACCTGTAGTGAGATAGTGTTAAACCTGTAGTGAGATAGTATTAAACCTGTAGTGAGATAGTGTTAAACCTGTAGTGAGATAGTGACAAACCTGTAGTGAGATAGTGATAAACCTGTAGAGAGATAGTGTTAAACCTGTAGTGAGATAGTGACAAACCTGTAGAGATAGTGTTAAACGTGTAGTGAGATAGTGTTAAACCTGTAGAGAGATAGTGTTAAACCTGTAGTGAGATAGTGTTAAACCTGTAGTGAGATAGTGTTAAACCTGTAGTGAGATAGTGTTAAACCTGTAGTGAGATAGTGTTAAACCTGTAGAGAGATAGTGTTAAACCTGTAGTGAGATAGTGTTAAACCTGTAGTGAGATAGTGTTAAACCTGTAGAGAGATAGTGTTAAACCTGTAGTGAGATAGTGTTAAACCTGTAGTGAGATAGTGACAAACCTGTAGAGAGATAGTGTTAAACCTGTAGTGAGATAGTGTTAAACCTGTAGTGAGATAGTGTTAAACCTGTAGTGAAATAGTGTTAAACGTGTAGTGAGATAGTGATAAACCTGTAGTGAGATAGTGACAAACCTGTAGAGAGATAGTGTTAAACCTGTAGTGAGATAGTGTCAAACCTGTAGAGAGATAGTGTTAAACCTGTAGAGAGATAGTGTTAAACCTGTAGAGAGATAGTGTTAAACCTGTAGTGAGATAGTGTTAAACCTGTAGTGAGATAGTGATAAACCTGTAGTGAGATAGTGATAAACCTGTAGTGAGATAGTGATAAACCTGTAGTGAGATAGTGATAAACCTGTAGTGAGATAGTGTTAAACCTGTAGTGAGATAGTGACAAACCTGTAGAGAGATAGTGATAAACCTGTAGTGAGATAGTGATAAACCTGTAGTGAGATAGTGTTAAACCTGTAGTGAGATAGTGTTAAACCTGTAGTGAGATAGTGATAAACCTGTAGTGAGATAGTGTTAAACATGTAGTGAGATAGTGACAAACCTGTAGAGAGATAGTGATAAACCTGTAGTGAGATAGTGATAAACCTGTAGTGAGATAGCGTTAAACCTGTAGTGAGATAGTGTTAAACCTGTAGTGAGATAGTGATAAACCTGTAGTGAGATAGTGTTAAACCTGTAGTGAGATAGTGATAAACCTGTAGTGAGATAGTGATAAACCTGTATTGAGATAGTGACAAACCTGTAGAGAGATAGTGTTAAACCTGTAGTGAGATAGTGATAAACCTGTAGTGAGATAGTGACAAACCTGTAGAGAGATAGTGGTAAACCTGTAGTGAGATAGTGATAAACCTGTAGTGAGATAGTGTTAAACCTGTAGTGAGATAGTGTTAAACCTGTAGTGAGATAGTGATAAACCTGTAGTGAGATAGTGTTAAACCTGTAGTGAGCTAGTGATAAACCTGTAGTGAGATAGTGTTAAACCTGTAGTGAGATAGTGATAAACCTGTAGTGAGATAGTGACAAACATGTAGAGAGATAGTGTTAAACCTGTAGTGAGATAGTGTTAAACATGTAGTGAGATAGTGTTAAACATGTAGTGAGATAGTGTTAAACATGTAGAGAGATAGTGATAAACCTGTAGTGATATAGTGATAAAAGCTGTAGTGAGATAGTGATAAACCTGTAGTGAGATAGTGTTAAACCTGTAGTGAGATAGTGTTAAACCTGTAGTGAGATAGTGTTAAACCTGTAGTGAGATAGTGTTAAACCTGTAGTGAGATAGTGATAAACCTGTAGTGATATAGTGATAAAAGCTGTAGTGAGATAGTGATAAACCTGTAGTGAGATAGTGTTAAACCTGTAGTGAGATAGTGTTAAACCTGTAGTGAGATAGTGTTAAACCGGTAGTGAGATAGTGTTAAACCTGTAGTGAGATAGTGACCTGTAGTGAGATAGTGTTAAACCTGTAGTGAGATAGTGTTAAACCTGTAGTGAGATAGTGTTAAACCTGTAGAGAGCTAGTGTTAAACCTGTAGTGAGATAGTGATAAACCTGTAGTGAGATAGTGTTAAACCTGTAGTGAGATAGTGTTAAACCTGTAGTGAGATAGTGTTAAACCTGTAGTGAGATAGTGTTAAACCTGTAGTGAGATACTGATAAACCTGTAGTGATATAGTGATAAAAGCTGTAGTGAGATAGTGATAAACCTGTAGTGAGATAGTGTTAAACCTGTAGTGAGATAGTGTTAAACCTGTAGTGAGATAGTGTTAAACCGGTAGTGAGATAGTGTTAAACCTGTAGTGAGATAGTGACCTGTAGTGAGATAGTGTTAAACCTGTAGTGAGCTAGTGTTAAACCTGTAGTGAGATAGTGATAAACCTGTAGTGAGATAGTGTTAAACCTGTAGAGAGCTAGTGTTAAACCTGTAGTGAGATAGTGTTAAACCTGTAGAGAGATAGTGTTAAACCTGTAGTTAGATAGTGATAAACCTGTAGTGAGATAGTGTTAAACCTGTAGTGAGATAGTGATAAACCTGTAGTGAGATAGTGTTAAACCTGTAGTGAGATAGAGTTAAACCTGTAGTGAGATAGTGTTAAACCTGTAGTGAGATAGAGTTAAACCTGTAGTGAGATAGTGTTAAACCTGTAGTGAGATAGAGTTAAACCTGTAGTGAGATAGTGTTAAACATGTAGTGAGATAGTGTTAAACCTGTAGTGAGATAGTGTTAAACCTGTAGTGAGATAGTGTTAAACCTGTAGAGAGATAGTATTAAACCTGTAGTGAGATAGTCTTAAACCTGTAGTGAGATAGTGTTAAACCTGTAGAGAGATAGTGATAAACCTGTAGAGAGATAGTGATAAACCTGTAGTGAGATAGTGTTAAACCTGTAGAGAGATAGTGTTAAACCTGTAGTGAGATAGTGTTAAACCTGTAGTGATAGTGTTAAACCTGTAGTGAGATAGTGATAAACCTGTAGTGAGATAGTGTTAAACCTGTAGTGAGATAGTGTTAAACCTGTAGTGAGATAGTGTTAAACCTGTAGAGAGATAGTGTTAAACCTGTAGTGAGATAGTGTTAAACCTGTAGTGATAGAGTTAAACCTGTAGTGAGATAGTGTTAAACCTGTAGAGAGATAGTGTTAAACATGTAGTGAGATAGTGTTAAACGTGTAGATAGATAGTGTTAAACCTGTAGTGAGATAGTGTTAAACATGTAGTGAGATAGTGACAAACCTGTAGAGAGATAGTGTTAAACCTGTAGTGAGATAGTGTTAAACCTGTAGTGAGATAGTATTAAACCTGTAGTGAGATAGTGTTAAACCTGTAGTGAGATAGTGACAAACCTGTAGTGAGATAGTGATAAACCTGTAGTGAGATAGTATTAAACCTGTAGTGAGATAGTGTTAAACCTGTAGTGAGATAGTATTAAACCTGTAGTGAGATAGTGTTAAACCTGTAGTGAGATAGTGACAAACCTGTAGTGAGATAGTGATAAACCTGTAGAGAGATAGTGTTAAACCTGTAGTGAGATAGTGACAAACCTGTAGAGAGATAGTGTTAAACGTGTAGTGAGATAGTGTTAAACCTGTAGTGAGATAGTGTTAAACCTGTAGTGAGATAGTGTTAAACATGTAGTGAGATAGTGACAAACCTGTAGAGAGATAGTGTTAAACCTGTAGTGAGATAGTGTTAAACCTGTAGTGAGATAGTATTAAACCTGTAGTGAGATAGTGTTAAACCTGTAGTGAGATAGTGACAAACCTGTAGTGAGATAGTGATAAACCTGTAGTGAGATAGTATTAAACCTGTAGTGAGATAGTGTTAAACCTGTAGTGAGATAGTATTAAACCTGTAGTGAGATAGTGTTAAACCTGTAGTGAGATAGTGACAAACCTGTAGTGAGATAGTGATAAACCTGTAGAGAGATAGTGTTAAACCTGTAGTGAGATAGTGACAAACCTGTAGAGATAGTGTTAAACGTGTAGTGAGATAGTGTTAAACCTGTAGAGAGATAGTGTTAAACCTGTAGTGAGATAGTGTTAAACCTGTAGTGAGATAGTGTTAAACCTGTAGTGAGATAGTGTTAAACCTGTAGTGAGATAGTGTTAAACCTGTAGAGAGATAGTGTTAAACCTGTAGTGAGATAGTGTTAAACCTGTAGTGAGATAGTGTTAAACCTGTAGAGAGATAGTGTTAAACCTGTAGTGAGATAGTGTTAAACCTGTAGTGAGATAGTGACAAACCTGTAGAGAGATAGTGTTAAACCTGTAGTGAGATAGTGTTAAACCTGTAGTGAGATAGTGTTAAACCTGTAGTGAAATAGTGTTAAACGTGTAGTGAGATAGTGATAAACCTGTAGTGAGATAGTGACAAACCTGTAGAGAGATAGTGTTAAACCTGTAGTGAGATAGTGTCAAACCTGTAGAGAGATAGTGTTAAACCTGTAGAGAGATAGTGTTAAACCTGTAGAGAGATAGTGTTAAACCTGTAGTGAGATAGTGTTAAACCTGTAGTGAGATAGTGATAAACCTGTAGTGAGATAGTGATAAACCTGTAGTGAGATAGTGATAAACCTGTAGTGAGATAGTGATAAACCTGTAGTGAGATAGTGTTAAACCTGTAGTGAGATAGTGACAAACCTGTAGAGAGATAGTGATAAACCTGTAGTGAGATAGTGATAAACCTGTAGTGAGATAGTGTTAAACCTGTAGTGAGATAGTATTAAACCTGTAGTGAGATAGTGTTAAACCTGTAGTGAGATAGTGACAAACCTGTAGTGAGATAGTGATAAACCTGTAGAGAGATAGTGTTAAACCTGTAGTGAGATAGTGACAAACCTGTAGAGATAGTGTTAAACGTGTAGTGAGATAGTGTTAAACCTGTAGAGAGATAGTGTTAAACCTGTAGTGAGATAGTGTTAAACCTGTAGTGAGATAGTGTTAAACCTGTAGTGAGATAGTGTTAAACCTGTAGTGAGATAGTGTTAAACCTGTAGAGAGATAGTGTTAAACCTGTAGTGAGATAGTGTTAAACCTGTAGTGAGATAGTGTTAAACCTGTAGAGAGATAGTGTTAAACCTGTAGTGAGATAGTGTTAAACCTGTAGTGAGATAGTGACAAACCTGTAGAGAGATAGTGTTAAACCTGTAGTGAGATAGTGTTAAACCTGTAGTGAGATAGTGTTAAACCTGTAGTGAAATAGTGTTAAACGTGTAGTGAGATAGTGATAAACCTGTAGTGAGATAGTGACAAACCTGTAGAGAGATAGTGTTAAACCTGTAGTGAGATAGTGTCAAACCTGTAGAGAGATAGTGTTAAACCTGTAGAGAGATAGTGTTAAACCTGTAGAGAGATAGTGTTAAACCTGTAGTGAGATAGTGTTAAACCTGTAGTGAGATAGTGATACACCTGTAGTGAGATAGTGATAAACCTGTAGTGAGATAGTGATAAACCTGTAGTGAGATAGTGATAAACCTGTAGTGAGATAGTGTTAAACCTGTAGTGAGATAGTGACAAACCTGTAGAGAGATAGTGATAAACCTGTAGTGAGATAGTGATAAACCTGTAGTGAGATAGTGTTAAACCTGTAGTGAGATAGTGTTAAACCTGTAGTGAGATAGTGATAAACCTGTAGTGAGATAGTGTTAAACATGTAGTGAGATAGTGACAAACCTGTAGAGAGATAGTGATAAACCTGTAGTGAGATAGTGATAAACCTGTAGTGAGATAGCGTTAAACCTGTAGTGAGATAGTGTTAAACCTGTAGTGAGATAGTGATAAACCTGTAGTGAGATAGTGTTAAACCTGTAGTGAGATAGTGATAAACCTGTAGTGAGATAGTGATAAACCTGTAGTGAGATAGTGACAAACCTGTAGAGAGATAGTGTTAAACCTGTAGTGAGATAGTGATAAACCTGTAGTGAGATAGTGACAAACCTGTAGAGAGATAGTGTTAAACCTGTAGTGAGATAGTGATAAACCTGTAGTGAGATAGTGTTAAACCTGTAGTGAGATAGTGTTAAACCTGTAGTGAGATAGTGATAAACCTGTAGTGAGATAGTGTTAAACCTGTAGTGAGCTAGTGATAAACCTGTAGTGAGATAGTGTTAAACCTGTAGTGAGATAGTGATAAACCTGTAGTGAGATAGTGACAAACATGTAGAGAGATAGTGTTAAACCTGTAGTGAGATAGTGTTAAACATGTAGTGAGATAGTGTTAAACATGTAGTGAGATAGTGTTAAACATGTAGAGAGATAGTGATAAACCTGTAGTGATATAGTGATAAAAGCTGTAGTGCGATAGTGATAAACCTGTAGTGAGATAGTGTTAAACCTGTAGTGAGATAGTGTTAAACCTGTAGTGAGATAGTGTTAAACCTGTAGTGAGATAGTGTTAAACCTGTAGTGAGATAGTGATAAACCTGTAGTGATATAGTGATAAAAGCTGTAGTGAGATAGTGATAAACCTGTAGTGAGATAGTGTTAAACCTGTAGTGAGATAGTGTTAAACCTGTAGTGAGATAGTGTTAAACCGGTAGTGAGATAGTGTTAAACCTGTAGTGAGATAGTGACCTGTAGTGAGATAGTGTTAAACCTGTAGTGAGATAGTGTTAAACCTGTAGTGAGATAGTGTTAAACCTGTAGAGAGCTAGTGTTAAACCTGTAGTGAGATAGTGATAAACCTGTAGTGAGATAGTGTTAAACCTGTAGTGAGATAGTGTTAAACCTGTAGTGAGATAGTGTTAAACCTGTAGTGAGATAGTGTTAAACCTGTAGTGAGATAGTGATAAACCTGTAGTGATATAGTGATAAAAGCTGTAGTGAGATAGTGATAAACCTGTAGTGAGATAGTGTTAAACCTGTAGTGAGATAGTGTTAAACCTGTAGTGAGATAGTGTTAAACCGGTAGTGAGATAGTGTTAAACCTGTAGTGAGATAGTGACCTGTAGTGAGATAGTGTTAAACCTGTAGTGAGCTAGTGTTAAACCTGTAGTGAGATAGTGATAAACCTGTAGTGAGATAGTGTTAAACCTGTAGAGAGCTTGTGTTAAACCTGTAGTGAGATAGTGTTAAACCTGTAGAGAGATAGTGTTAAACCTGTAGTTAGATAGTGATAAACCTGTAGTGAGATAGTGTTAAACCTGTAGTGAGATAGTGATAAACCTGTAGTGAGATAGTGTTAAACCTGTAGTGAGATAGAGTTAAACCTGTAGTGAGATAGTGTTAAACCTGTAGTGAGATAGAGTTAAACCTGTAGTGAGATAGTGTTAAACCTGTAGTGAGATAGAGTTAAACCTGTAGTGAGATAGTGTTAAACATGTAGTGAGATAGTGTTAAACCTGTAGTGAGATAGTGTTAAACCTGTAGTGAGATAGTGTTAAACCTGTAGAGAGATAGTATTAAACCTGTAGTGAGATAGTCTTAAACCTGTAGTGAGATAGTGTTAAACCTGTAGAGAGATAGTGATAAACCTGTAGAGAGATAGTGATAAACCTGTAGTGAGATAGTGTTAAACCTGTAGAGAGATAGTGTTAAACCTGTAGTGAGATAGTGTTAAACCTGTAGTGATAGTGTTAAACCTGTAGTGAGATAGTGATAAACCTGTAGTGAGATAGTGTTAAACCTGTAGTGAGATAGTGTTAAACCTGTAGTGAGATAGTGTTAAACCTGTAGAGAGATAGTGTTAAACCTGTAGTGAGATAGTGTTAAACCTGTAGTGATAGAGTTAAACCTGTAGTGAGATAGTGTTAAACCTGTAGAGAGATAGTGTTAAACATGTAGTGAGATAGTGTTAAACGTGTAGATAGATAGTGTTAAACCTGTAGTGAGATAGTGTTAAACATGTAGTGAGATAGTGACAAACCTGTAGAGAGATAGTGTTAAACCTGTAGTGAGATAGTGTTAAACCTGTAGTGAGATAGTATTAAACCTGTAGTGAGATAGTGTTAAACCTGTAGTGAGATAGTGACAAACCTGTAGTGAGATAGTGATAAACCTGTAGTGAGATAGTATTAAACCTGTAGTGAGATAGTGTTAAACCTGTAGTGAGATAGTATTAAACCTGTAGTGAGATAGTGTTAAACCTGTAGTGAGATAGTGACAAACCTGTAGTGAGATAGTGATAAACCTGTAGAGAGATAGTGTTAAACCTGTAGTGAGATAGTGATAAACCTGTAGTGAGATAGTGTTAAACATGTAGTGAGATAGTGACAAACCTGTAGAGAGATAGTGATAAACCTGTAGTGAGATAGTGATAAACCTGTAGTGAGATAGCGTTAAACCTGTAGTGAGATAGTGTTAAACCTGTAGTGAGATAGTGATAAACCTGTAGTGAGATAGTGTTAAACCTGTAGTGAGATAGTGATAAACCTGTAGTGAGATAGTGATAAACCTGTATTGAGATAGTGACAAACCTGTAGAGAGATAGTGTTAAACCTGTAGTGAGATAGTGATAAACCTGTAGTGAGATAGTGACAAACCTGTAGAGAGATAGTGGTAAACCTGTAGTGAGATAGTGATAAACCTGTAGTGAGATAGTGTTAAACCTGTAGTGAGATAGTGTTAAACCTGTAGTGAGATAGTGATAAACCTGTAGTGAGATAGTGTTAAACCTGTAGTGAGCTAGTGATAAACCTGTAGTGAGATAGTGTTAAACCTGTAGTGAGATAGTGATAAACCTGTAGTGAGATAGTGACAAACATGTAGAGAGATAGTGTTAAACCTGTAGTGAGATAGTGTTAAACATGTAGTGAGATAGTGTTAAACATGTAGTGAGATAGTGTTAAACATGTAGAGAGATAGTGATAAACCTGTAGTGATATAGTGATAAAAGCTGTAGTGAGATAGTGATAAACCTGTAGTGAGATAGTGTTAAACCTGTAGTGAGATAGTGTTAAACCTGTAGTGAGATAGTGTTAAACCTGTAGTGAGATAGTGTTAAACCTGTAGTGAGATAGTGATAAACCTGTAGTGATATAGTGATAAAAGCTGTAGTGAGATAGTGATAAACCTGTAGTGAGATAGTGTTAAACCTGTAGTGAGATAGTGTTAAACCTGTAGTGAGATAGTGTTAAACCGGTAGTGAGATAGTGTTAAACCTGTAGTGAGATAGTGACCTGTAGTGAGATAGTGTTAAACCTGTAGTGAGATAGTGTTAAACCTGTAGTGAGATAGTGTTAAACCTGTAGAGAGCTAGTGTTAAACCTGTAGTGAGATAGTGATAAACCTGTAGTGAGATAGTGTTAAACCTGTAGTGAGATAGTGTTAAACCTGTAGTGAGATAGTGTTAAACCTGTAGTGAGATAGTGTTAAACCTGTAGTGAGATAGTGATAAACCTGTAGTGATATAGTGATAAAAGCTGTAGTGAGATAGTGATAAACCTGTAGTGAGATAGTGTTAAACCTGTAGTGAGATAGTGTTAAACCTGTAGTGAGATAGTGTTAAACCGGTAGTGAGATAGTGTTAAACCTGTAGTGAGATAGTGACCTGTAGTGAGATAGTGTTAAACCTGTAGTGAGCTAGTGTTAAACCTGTAGTGAGATAGTGATAAACCTGTAGTGAGATAGTGTTAAACCTGTAGAGAGCTAGTGTTAAACCTGTAGTGAGATAGTGTTAAACCTGTAGAGAGATAGTGTTAAACCTGTAGTTAGATAGTGATAAACCTGTAGTGAGATAGTGTTAAACCTGTAGTGAGATAGTGATAAACCTGTAGTGAGATAGTGTTAAACCTGTAGTGAGATAGAGTTAAACCTGTAGTGAGATAGTGTTAAACCTGTAGTGAGATAGAGTTAAACCTGTAGTGAGATAGTGTTAAACCTGTAGTGAGATAGAGTTAAACCTGTAGTGAGATAGTGTTAAACATGTAGTGAGATAGTGTTAAACCTGTAGTGAGATAGTGTTAAACCTGTAGTGAGATAGTGTTAAACCTGTAGAGAGATAGTATTAAACCTGTAGTGAGATAGTCTTAAACCTGTAGTGAGATAGTGTTAAACCTGTAGAGAGATAGTGATAAACCTGTAGAGAGATAGTGATAAACCTGTAGTGAGATAGTGTTAAACCTGTAGAGAGATAGTGTTAAACCTGTAGTGAGATAGTGTTAAACCTGTAGTGATAGTGTTAAACCTGTAGTGAGATAGTGATAAACCTGTAGTGAGATAGTGTTAAACCTGTAGTGAGATAGTGTTAAACCTGTAGTGAGATAGTGTTAAACCTGTAGAGAGATAGTGTTAAACCTGTAGTGAGATAGTGTTAAACCTGTAGTGATAGAGTTAAACCTGTAGTGAGATAGTGTTAAACCTGTAGAGAGATAGTGTTAAACATGTAGTGAGATAGTGTTAAACGTGTAGATAGATAGTGTTAAACCTGTAGTGAGATAGTGTTAAACATGTAGTGAGATAGTGACAAACCTGTAGAGAGATAGTGTTAAACCTGTAGTGAGATAGTGTTAAACCTGTAGTGAGATAGTATTAAACCTGTAGTGAGATAGTGTTAAACCTGTAGTGAGATAGTGACAAACCTGTAGTGAGATAGTGATAAACCTGTAGTGAGATAGTATTAAACCTGTAGTGAGATAGTGTTAAACCTGTAGTGAGATAGTATTAAACCTGTAGTGAGATAGTGTTAAACCTGTAGTGAGATAGTGACAAACCTGTAGTGAGATAGTGATAAACCTGTAGAGAGATAGTGTTAAACCTGTAGTGAGATAGTGACAAACCTGTAGAGAGATAGTGTTAAACGTGTAGTGAGATAGTGTTAAACCTGTAGTGAGATAGTGTTAAACCTGTAGTGAGATAGTGTTAAACATGTAGTGAGATAGTGACAAACCTGTAGAGAGATAGTGTTAAACCTGTAGTGAGATAGTGTTAAACCTGTAGTGAGATAGTATTAAACCTGTAGTGAGATAGTGTTAAACCTGTAGTGAGATAGTGACAAACCTGTAGTGAGATAGTGATAAACCTGTAGTGAGATAGTATTAAACCTGTAGTGAGATAGTGTTAAACCTGTAGTGAGATAGTATTAAACCTGTAGTGAGATAGTGTTAAACCTGTAGTGAGATAGTGACAAACCTGTAGTGAGATAGTGATAAACCTGTAGAGAGATAGTGTTAAACCTGTAGTGAGATAGTGACAAACCTGTAGAGATAGTGTTAAACGTGTAGTGAGATAGTGTTAAACCTGTAGAGAGATAGTGTTAAACCTGTAGTGAGATAGTGTTAAACCTGTAGTGAGATAGTGTTAAACCTGTAGTGAGATAGTGTTAAACCTGTAGTGAGATAGTGTTAAACCTGTAGAGAGATAGTGTTAAACCTGTAGTGAGATAGTGTTAAACCTGTAGTGAGATAGTGTTAAACCTGTAGAGAGATAGTGTTAAACCTGTAGTGAGATAGTGTTAAACCTGTAGTGAGATAGTGACAAACCTGTAGAGAGATAGTGTTAAACCTGTAGTGAGATAGTGTTAAACCTGTAGTGAGATAGTGTTAAACCTGTAGTGAAATAGTGTTAAACGTGTAGTGAGATAGTGATAAACCTGTAGTGAGATAGTGACAAACCTGTAGAGAGATAGTGTTAAACCTGTAGTGAGATAGTGTCAAACCTGTAGAGAGATAGTGTTAAACCTGTAGAGAGATAGTGTTAAACCTGTAGAGAGATAGTGTTAAACCTGTAGTGAGATAGTGTTAAACCTGTAGTGAGATAGTGATAAACCTGTAGTGAGATAGTGATAAACCTGTAGTGAGATAGTGATAAACCTGTAGTGAGATAGTGATAAACCTGTAGTGAGATAGTGTTAAACCTGTAGTGAGATAGTGACAAACCTGTAGAGAGATAGTGATAAACCTGTAGTGAGATAGTGATAAACCTGTAGTGAGATAGTGTTAAACCTGTAGTGAGATAGTATTAAACCTGTAGTGAGATAGTGTTAAACCTGTAGTGAGATAGTGACAAACCTGTAGTGAGATAGTGATAAACCTGTAGAGAGATAGTGTTAAACCTGTAGTGAGATAGTGACAAACCTGTAGAGATAGTGTTAAACGTGTAGTGAGATAGTGTTAAACCTGTAGAGAGATAGTGTTAAACCTGTAGTGAGATAGTGTTAAACCTGTAGTGAGATAGTGTTAAACCTGTAGTGAGATAGTGTTAAACCTGTAGTGAGATAGTGTTAAACCTGTAGAGAGATAGTGTTAAACCTGTAGTGAGATAGTGTTAAACCTGTAGTGAGATAGTGTTAAACCTGTAGAGAGATAGTGTTAAACCTGTAGTGAGATAGTGTTAAACCTGTAGTGAGATAGTGACAAACCTGTAGAGAGATAGTGTTAAACCTGTAGTGAGATAGTGTTAAACCTGTAGTGAGATAGTGTTAAACCTGTAGTGAAATAGTGTTAAACGTGTAGTGAGATAGTGATAAACCTGTAGTGAGATAGTGACAAACCTGTAGAGAGATAGTGTTAAACCTGTAGTGAGATAGTGTCAAACCTGTAGAGAGATAGTGTTAAACCTGTAGAGAGATAGTGTTAAACCTGTAGAGAGATAGTGTTAAACCTGTAGTGAGATAGTGTTAAACCTGTAGTGAGATAGTGATACACCTGTAGTGAGATAGTGATAAACCTGTAGTGAGATAGTGATAAACCTGTAGTGAGATAGTGATAAACCTGTAGTGAGATAGTGTTAAACCTGTAGTGAGATAGTGACAAACCTGTAGAGAGATAGTGATAAACCTGTAGTGAGATAGTGATAAACCTGTAGTGAGATAGTGTTAAACCTGTAGTGAGATAGTGTTAAACCTGTAGTGAGATAGTGATAAACCTGTAGTGAGATAGTGTTAAACATGTAGTGAGATAGTGACAAACCTGTAGAGAGATAGTGATAAACCTGTAGTGAGATAGTGATAAACCTGTAGTGAGATAGCGTTAAACCTGTAGTGAGATAGTGTTAAACCTGTAGTGAGATAGTGATAAACCTGTAGTGAGATAGTGTTAAACCTGTAGTGAGATAGTGATAAACCTGTAGTGAGATAGTGATAAACCTGTAGTGAGATAGTGACAAACCTGTAGAGAGATAGTGTTAAACCTGTAGTGAGATAGTGATAAACCTGTAGTGAGATAGTGACAAACCTGTAGAGAGATAGTGTTAAACCTGTAGTGAGATAGTGATAAACCTGTAGTGAGATAGTGTTAAACCTGTAGTGAGATAGTGTTAAACCTGTAGTGAGATAGTGATAAACCTGTAGTGAGATAGTGTTAAACCTGTAGTGAGCTAGTGATAAACCTGTAGTGAGATAGTGTTAAACCTGTAGTGAGATAGTGATAAACCTGTAGTGAGATAGTGACAAACATGTAGAGAGATAGTGTTAAACCTGTAGTGAGATAGTGTTAAACATGTAGTGAGATAGTGTTAAACATGTAGTGAGATAGTGTTAAACATGTAGAGAGATAGTGATAAACCTGTAGTGATATAGTGATAAAAGCTGTAGTGCGATAGTGATAAACCTGTAGTGAGATAGTGTTAAACCTGTAGTGAGATAGTGTTAAACCTGTAGTGAGATAGTGTTAAACCTGTAGTGAGATAGTGTTAAACCTGTAGTGAGATAGTGATAAACCTGTAGTGATATAGTGATAAAAGCTGTAGTGAGATAGTGATAAACCTGTAGTGAGATAGTGTTAAACCTGTAGTGAGATAGTGTTAAACCTGTAGTGAGATAGTGTTAAACCGGTAGTGAGATAGTGTTAAACCTGTAGTGAGATAGTGACCTGTAGTGAGATAGTGTTAAACCTGTAGTGAGATAGTGTTAAACCTGTAGTGAGATAGTGTTAAACCTGTAGAGAGCTAGTGTTAAACCTGAAGTGAGATAGTGATAAACCTGTAGTGAGATAGTGTTAAACCTGTAGTGAGATAGTGTTAAACCTGTAGTGAGATAGTGTTAAACCTGTAGTGAGATAGTGTTAAACCTGTAGTGAGATAGTGATAAACCTGTAGTGATATAGTGATAAAAGCTGTAGTGAGATAGTGATAAACCTGTAGTGAGATAGTGTTAAACCTGTAGTGAGATAGTGTTAAACCTGTAGTGAGATAGTGTTAAACCGGTAGTGAGATAGTGTTAAACCTGTAGTGAGATAGTGACCTGTAGTGAGATAGTGTTAAACCTGTAGTGAGCTAGTGTTAAACCTGTAGTGAGATAGTGATAAACCTGTAGTGAGATAGTGTTAAACCTGTAGAGAGCTAGTGTTAAACCTGTAGTGAGATAGTGTTAAACCTGTAGAGAGATAGTGTTAAACCTGTAGTTAGATAGTGATAAACCTGTAGTGAGATAGTGTTAAACCTGTAGTGAGATAGTGATAAACCTGTAGTGAGATAGTGTTAAACCTGTAGTGAGATAGAGTTAAACCTGTAGTGAGATAGTGTTAAACCTGTAGTGAGATAGAGTTAAACCTGTAGTGAGATAGTGTTAAACCTGTAGTGAGATAGAGTTAAACCTGTAGTGAGATAGTGTTAAACATGTAGTGAGATAGTGTTAAACCTGTAGTGAGATAGTGTTAAACCTGTAGTGAGATAGTGTTAAACCTGTAGAGAGATAGTATTAAACCTGTAGTGAGATAGTCTTAAACCTGTAGTGAGATAGTGTTAAACCTGTAGAGAGATAGTGATAAACCTGTAGAGAGATAGTGATAAACCTGTAGTGAGATAGTGTTAAACCTGTAGAGAGATAGTGTTAAACCTGTAGTGAGATAGTGTTAAACCTGTAGTGATAGTGTTAAACCTGTAGTGAGATAGTGATAAACCTGTAGTGAGATAGTGTTAAACCTGTAGTGAGATAGTGTTAAACCTGTAGTGAGATAGTGTTAAACCTGTAGAGAGATAGTGTTAAACCTGTAGTGAGATAGTGTTAAACCTGTAGTGATAGAGTTAAACCTGTAGTGAGATAGTGTTAAACCTGTAGAGAGATAGTGTTAAACATGTAGTGAGATAGTGTTAAACGTGTAGATAGATAGTGTTAAACCTGTAGTGAGATAGTGTTAAACATGTAGTGAGATAGTGACAAACCTGTAGAGAGATAGTGTTAAACCTGTAGTGAGATAGTGTTAAACCTGTAGTGAGATAGTATTAAACCTGTAGTGAGATAGTGTTAAACCTGTAGTGAGATAGTGACAAACCTGTAGTGAGATAGTGATAAACCTGTAGTGAGATAGTATTAAACCTGTAGTGAGATAGTGTTAAACCTGTAGTGAGATAGTATTAAACCTGTAGTGAGATAGTGTTAAACCTGTAGTGAGATAGTGACAAACCTGTAGTGAGATAGTGATAAACCTGTAGAGAGATAGTGTTAAACCTGTAGTGAGATAGTGTTAAACCTGTAGTGAGATAGTGACAAACCTGTAGTGAGATAGTGATAAACCTGTAGAGAGATAGTGTTAAACCTGTAGTGAGATAGTGACAAACCTGTAGAGAGATAGTGTTAAACGTGTAGTGAGATAGTGTTAAACCTGTAGTGAGATAGTGTTAAACCTGTAGTGAGATAGTGTTAAACATGTAGTGAGATAGTGACAAACCTGTAGAGAGATAGTGTTAAACCTGTAGTGAGATAGTGACAAACCTGTAGTGAGATAGTGATAAACCTGTAGAGAGATAGTGTTAAACCTGTAGTGAGATAGTGTTAAACCTGTAGTGAGATAGTGACAAACCTGTAGTGAGATAGTGATAAACCTGTAGAGAGATAGTGTTAAACCTGTAGTGAGATAGTGACAAACCTGTAGAGAGATAGTGTTAAACGTGTAGTGAGATAGTGTTAAACCTGTAGTGAGATAGTGTTAAACCTGTAGTGAGATAGTGTTAAACATGTAGTGAGATAGTGACAAACCTGTAGAGAGATAGTGTTAAACCTGTAGTGAGATAGTGTTAAACCTGTAGTGAGATAGTATTAAACCTGTAGTGAGATAGTGTTAAACCTGTAGTGAGATAGTGACAAACCTGTAGTGAGATAGTGATAAACCTGTAGTGAGATAGTATTAAACCTGTAGTGAGATAGTGTTAAACCTGTAGTGAGATAGTATTAAACCTGTAGTGAGATAGTGTTAAACCTGTAGTGAGATAGTGACAAACCTGTAGTGAGATAGTGATAAACCTGTAGAGAGATAGTGTTAAACCTGTAGTGAGATAGTGACAAACCTGTAGAGATAGTGTTAAACGTGTAGTGAGATAGTGTTAAACCTGTAGAGAGATAGTGTTAAACCTGTAGTGAGATAGTGTTAAACCTGTAGTGAGATAGTGTTAAACCTGTAGTGAGATAGTGTTAAACCTGTAGTGAGATAGTGTTAAACCTGTAGAGAGATAGTGTTAAACCTGTAGTGAGATAGTGTTAAACCTGTAGTGAGATAGTGTTAAACCTGTAGAGAGATAGTGTTAAACCTGTAGTGAGATAGTGTTAAACCTGTAGTGAGATAGTGACAAACCTGTAGAGAGATAGTGTTAAACCTGTAGTGAGATAGTGTTAAACCTGTAGTGAGATAGTGTTAAACCTGTAGTGAAATAGTGTTAAACGTGTAGTGAGATAGTGATAAACCTGTAGTGAGATAGTGACAAACCTGTAGAGAGATAGTGTTAAACCTGTAGTGAGATAGTGTCAAACCTGTAGAGAGATAGTGTTAAACCTGTAGAGAGATAGTGTTAAACCTGTAGAGAGATAGTGTTAAACCTGTAGTGAGATAGTGTTAAACCTGTAGTGAGATAGTGATAAACCTGTAGTGAGATAGTGATAAACCTGTAGTGAGATAGTGATAAACCTGTAGTGAGATAGTGATAAACCTGTAGTGAGATAGTGTTAAACCTGTAGTGAGATAGTGACAAACCTGTAGAGAGATAGTGATAAACCTGTAGTGAGATAGTGATAAACCTGTAGTGAGATAGTGTTAAACCTGTAGTGAGATAGTGTTAAACCTGTAGTGAGATAGTGATAAACCTGTAGTGAGATAGTGTTAAACATGTAGTGAGATAGTGACAAACCTGTAGAGAGATAGTGATAAACCTGTAGTGAGATAGTGATAAACCTGTAGTGAGATAGCGTTAAACCTGTAGTGAGATAGTGTTAAACCTGTAGTGAGATAGTGATAAACCTGTAGTGAGATAGTGTTAAACCTGTAGTGAGATAGTGATAAACCTGTAGTGAGATAGTGATAAACCTGTAGTGAGATAGTGACAAACCTGTAGAGAGATAGTGTTAAACCTGTAGTGAGATAGTGATAAACCTGTAGTGAGATAGTGACAAACCTGTAGAGAGATAGTGTTAAACCTGTAGTGAGATAGTGATAAACCTGTAGTGAGATAGTGTTAAACCTGTAGTGAGATAGTGTTAAACCTGTAGTGAGATAGTGATAAACCTGTAGTGAGATAGTGTTAAACCTGTAGTGAGCTAGTGATAAACCTGTAGTGAGATAGTGTTAAACCTGTAGTGAGATAGTGATAAACCTGTAGTGAGATAGTGACAAACATGTAGAGAGATAGTGTTAAACCTGTAGTGAGATAGTGTTAAACATGTAGTGAGATAGTGTTAAACATGTAGTGAGATAGTGTTAAACATGTAGAGAGATAGTGACAAACCTGTAGTGAGATAGTGTTAAACGTGTAGTGAGATAGTGTTAAACATGTAGTGAGATAGTGTTAAACCTGTAGTGAGATAGTGTTAAACCTGTAGTGAGATAGTGTTAAACGTGTAGAGAGATAGTGTTAAACCTGTAGTGAGATAGTGTTAAACCTGTAGTGAGATAGTGTTAAACCTGTAGTGAGATAGTGTTAAACATGTAGTGAGATAGTATTAAACATGTAGTGAGATAGTGTTAAACATGTAGTGATATAGTGTTAAACATGTAGTGAGATAGTGTTAAACATGTAGAGAGATAGTGTTAAACCTGTAGTGATATAGTGTTAAACCTGTAGTGAGATAGTTATAAACCTGTAGAGAGATAGTGATAAACCTGTAGTGAGATAGTGTTAAACCTGTAGTGAGATAGTGTTAAACCTGTAGTGAGATAGTGTTAAACCTGTAGTGAGATAGTGATAAACATGTAGTGAGATAGAGTTAAACCTGTAGAGAGATAGTGTTAAACCTGTAGTGAGATAGTGTTAAACCTGTAGTGAGATAGTGTCAAACCTGTAGAGAGATAGTGTTAAACCTGTAGAGAGATAGTGTTAAACCTGTAGTGAGATAGTGATAAACCTGTAGTGAGATAGTGTTAAACCTGTAGTGAGATAGTGTTAAACATGTAGAGAGATAGTGATAAACCTGTAGTGAGATAGTGTTAAACCTGTAGTGAGATAGTTTTAAACCTGTAGTGAGATAGTGCTAATCCTGTAGAGAGCTAGTGTTAAACATGTAGTAAGATAGTGTTAAACCTGTAGTGAGATAGTGATAAACCTGTAGTGAGATAGTGTTAAACCTGTAGTGAGATAGTGTTAAACATGTAGTGATATAGTGTTAAACCTGTAGTGAGATAGTGATAAACCTGTAGTGAGATAGAGTTAAACCTGTAGAAAGCTAGTGTTAAACCTGTAGAGAGATAGTGTTAAACCTGTAGTGAGATAGTGTTAAACCTGTAGTGAGATAGTGTTAAACCTGTAGTGAGATAGTGTTACACCTGTAGTGAGATAGTGTTAAACCTGTAGAGAGCTAGTGTTAAACCTGTAGTGAGATAGTGTTAAACATGTAGTGAGATAGTGTTAAACCTGTAGTGAGATAGTGTTAAACCTGTAGTGAGATAGTGTTAAAGATGTAGTGAGATAGTGTTAAACCTGTAGTGAGATAGTGTTAAACCTGTAGAGAGCTAGTGTTAAACCTGTAGTGAGATAGTGATAAACCTGTAGTGAGATAGTGTTAAACCTGTAGAGAGATAGTGTTAAACCTGTAGTGAGATAGTGTTAAACCTGTAGTGAGATAGTGTTAAACCTGTAGTGAGATAGTGTTAAACCTGTAGTGATATAGTGATAAAAGCTGTAGTGAGATAGTGATAAACCTGTAGTGAGATAGTGTTAAACCTGTAGTGAGATAGTGTTAAACCTGTAGTGAGATAGTGTTAAACCTGTAGAGAGATAGTGTTAAACCGGTAGTGAGATAGTGTTAAACCTGTAGTGAGATAGTGACCTGTAGTGAGATAGTGTTAAACCTGTAGTGAGCTAGTGTTAAACCTGTAGTGAGATAGTGATAAACCTGTAGTGAGATAGTGTTAAACCTGTAGAGAGCTAGTGTTAAACCTGTAGAGAGATAGTGTTAAACCTGTAGTGATATAGTGATACACCTGTAGTGAGATAGTGTTAAACCTGTAGTGAGATAGTGATAAACCTGTAGTGAGATAGTGTTAAACCTGTAGTGAGATAGAGTTAAACCTGTAGTGAGATAGTGTTAAACCTGTAGTGAGATAGAGTTAAACCTGTAGTGAGATAGTGTTAAACCTGTAGTGAGATAGAGTTAAACCTGTAGTGAGATAGTGTTAAACCTGTAGTGAGATAGTGTTAAACCTGTAGTGAGATAGTGTTAAACCTGTAGTGAGATAGTGTTAAACCTGTAGAGAGATAGTATTAAACCTGTAGTGAGATAGTGTTAAACCTGTAGTGAGATAGTGTTAAACCTGTAGAGAGATAGTGATAAACCTGTAGAGAGATAGTGATAAACCTGTAGTGAGATAGTGTTAAACCTGTAGAGAGATAGTGTTAAACCTGTAGTGAGATAGTGTTAAACCTGTAGTGATAGTGTTAAACCTGTAGTGAGATAGTGATAAACCTGTAGTGATAGAGTTAAACCTGTAGTGAGATAGTGTTAAACCTGTAGTGAGATAGTGTTAAACCTGTAGAGAGATAGTATTAAACCTGTAGTGAGATAGTGTTAAACCTGTAGTGAGATAGTGTTAAACCTGTAGAGAGATAGTGATAAACCTGTAGAGAGATAGTGATAAACCTGTAGTGAGATAGTGTTAAACCTGTAGAGAGATAGTGTTAAACCTGTAGTGAGATAGTGTTAAACCTGTAGTGAGATAGTGTTAAACCTGTAGAGAGATAGTGTTAAACCTGTAGTGAGATAGTGTTAAACCTGTAGTGATAGAGTTAAACCTGTAGTGAGATAGTGTTAAACCTGTAGAGAGATAGTGTTAAACATGTAGTGAGATAGTGTTAAACGTGTAGAGAGATAGTGTTAAACCTGTAGTGAGATAGTGTTAAACATGTAGTGAGATAGTGACAAACCTGTAGAGAGATAGTGTTAAACCTGTAGTGAGATAGTGTTAAACCTGTAGTGAGATAGTATTAAACCTGTAGTGAGATAGTGTTAAACCTGTAGTGAGATAGTGACAAACCTGTAGTGAGATAGTGATAAACCTGTAGTGAGATAGTATTAAACCTGTAGTGAGATAGTGTTAAACCTGTAGTGAGATAGTATTAAACCTGTAGTGAGATAGTGTTAAACCTGTAGTGAGATAGTGACAAACCTGTAGTGAGATAGTGATAAACCTGTAGAGAGATAGTGTTAAACCTGTAGTGAGATAGTGACAAACATGTAGAGAGATAGTGTTAAACATGTAGTGAGATAGTGTTAAACCTGTAGTGAGATAGTGTTAAACCTGTAGTGAGATAGTGTTAAACATGTAGTGAGATAGTGACAAACCTGTAGAGAGATAGTGTTAATCCTGTAGTGAGATAGTGTTAAACCTGTAGTGAGATAGTATTAAACCTGTAGTGAGATAGTGTTAAACCTGTAGTGAGATAGTGACAAACCTGTAGTGAGATAGTGATAAACCTGTAGTGAGATAGTATTAAACCTGTAGTGAGATAGTGTTAAACCTGTAGTGAGATATTATTAAACCTGTAGTGAGATAGTGTTAAACCTGTAGTGAGATAGTGACAAACCTGTAGTGAGATAGTGATAAACCTGTAGAGAGATAGTGTTAAACCTGTAGTGAGATAGTGACAAACCTGTAGAGATAGTGTTAAACGTGTAGTGAGATAGTGTTAAACCTGTAGAGAGATAGTGTTAAACCTGTAGTGAGATAGTGCTAAACCTGTAGTGAGATAGTGTTAAACCTGTAGTGAGATAGTGTTAAACCTGTAGTGAGATAGTGTTAAACCTGTAGAGAGATAGTGTTAAACCTGTAGTGAGATAGTGTTAAACCTGTAGTGAGATAGTGTTAAACCTGTAGAGAGATAGTGTTAAACCTGTAGTGAGATAGTGTTAAACCTGTAGTGAGATAGTGACAAACCTGTAGAGAGATAGTGTTAAACCTGTAGTGAGATAGTGTTAAACATGTAGTGAGATAGTGTTAAACCTGTAGTGAAATAGTGTTAAACGTGTAGTGAGATAGTGATAAACCTGTAGTGAGATAGTGACAAACCTGTAGAGAGATAGTGTTAAACCTGTAGTGAGATAGTGTCAAACCTGTAGAGAGATAGTGTTAAACCTGTAGAGAGATAGTGTTAAACCTGTAGAGAGATAGTGTTAAACCTGTAGAGAGATAGTGACAAATATGTAGAGAGATAGTGTTAAACCTGTAGTGAGATAGTGTTAAACCTGTAGTGAGATAGTGATAAACCTGTAGTGAGATAGTGTTAAACCTGTAGTGAGATAGTGTTAAACATGTAGTGATATAGTGTTAAACCTGTAGTGAGATAGTGATAAACCTGTAGTGAGATAGAGTTAAACCTGTAGAAAGCTAGTGTTAAACCTGTAGAGAGATAGTGTTAAACCTGTAGTGAGATAGTGTTAAACCTGTAGTGAGATAGTGTTAAACCTGTAGTGAGATAGTGTTACACCTGTAGTGAGATAGTGTTAAACCTGTAGAGAGCTAGTGTTAAACCTGTAGTGAGATAGTGTTAAACATGTAGTGAGATAGTGTTAAACCTGTAGTGAGATAGTGTTAAACCTGTAGTGAGATAGTGTTAAAGATGTAGTGAGATAGTGTTAAACCTGTAGTGAGATAGTGTTAAACCTGTAGAGAGCTAGTGTTAAACCTGTAGTGAGATAGTGATAAACCTGTAGTGAGATAGTGTTAAACCTGTAGAGAGATAGTGTTAAACCTGTAGTGAGATAGTGTTAAACCTGTAGTGAGATAGTGTTAAACCTGTAGTGAGATAGTGTTAAACCTGTAGTGATATAGTGATAAAAGCTGTAGTGAGATAGTGATAAACCTGTAGTGAGATAGTGTTAAACCTGTAGTGAGATAGTGTTAAACCTGTAGTGAGATAGTGTTAAACCTGTAGAGAGATAGTGTTAAACCGGTAGTGAGATAGTGTTAAACCTGTAGTGAGATAGTGACCTGTAGTGAGATAGTGTTAAACCTGTAGTGAGCTAGTGTTAAACCTGTAGTGAGATAGTGATAAACCTGTAGTGAGATAGTGTTAAACCTGTAGAGAGCTAGTGTTAAACCTGTAGAGAGATAGTGTTAAACCTGTAGTGATATAGTGATACACCTGTAGTGAGATAGTGTTAAACCTGTAGTGAGATAGTGATAAACCTGTAGTGAGATAGTGTTAAACCTGTAGTGAGATAGAGTTAAACCTGTAGTGAGATAGTGTTAAACCTGTAGTGAGATAGAGTTAAACCTGTAGTGAGATAGTGTTAAACCTGTAGTGAGATAGAGTTAAACCTGTAGTGAGATAGTGTTAAACCTGTAGTGAGATAGTGTTAAACCTGTAGTGAGATAGTGTTAAACCTGTAGTGAGATAGTGTTAAACCTGTAGAGAGATAGTATTAAACCTGTAGTGAGATAGTGTTAAACCTGTAGTGAGATAGTGTTAAACCTGTAGAGAGATAGTGATAAACATGTAGAGAGATAGTGATAAACCTGTAGTGAGATAGTGTTAAACCTGTAGAGAGATAGTGTTAAACCTGTAGTGAGATAGTGTTAAACCTGTAGTGATAGTGTTAAACATGTAGTGAGATAGTGATAAACCTGTAGTGATAGAGTTAAACCTGTAGTGAGATAGTGTTAAACCTGTAGTGAGATAGTGTTAAACCTGTAGAGAGATAGTATTAAACCTGTAGTGAGATAGTGTTAAACCTGTAGTGAGATAGTGTTAAACCTGTAGAGAGATAGTGATAAACCTGTAGAGAGATAGTGATAAACCTGTAGTGAGATAGTGTTAAACCTGTAGAGAGATAGTGTTAAACCTGTAGTGAGATAGTGTTAAACCTGTAGTGAGATAGTGTTAAACCTGTAGAGAGATAGTGTTAAACCTGTAGTGAGATAGTATTAAACCTGTAGTGATAGAGTTAAACCTGTAGTGAGATAGTGTTAAACCTGTAGAGAGATAGTGTTAAACATGTAGTGAGATAGTGTTAAACGTGTAGAGAGATAGTGTTAAACCTGTAGTGAGATAGTGTTAAACATGTAGTGAGATAGTGACAAACCTGTAGAGAGATAGTGTTAAACCTGTAGTGAGATAGTGTTAAACCTGTAGTGAGATAGTATTAAACCTGTAGTGAGATAGTGTTAAACCTGTAGTGAGATAGTGACAAACCTGTAGTGAGATAGTGATAAACCTGTAGTGAGATAGTATTAAACCTGTAGTGAGATAGTGTTAAACCTGTAGTGAGATAGTATTAAACCTGTAGTGAGATAGTGTTAAACCTGTAGTGAGATAGTGACAAACCTGTAGTGAGATAGTGATAAACCTGTAGAGAGATAGTGTTAAACCTGTAGTGAGATAGTGACAAACCTGTAGAGAGATAGTGTTAAACATGTAGTGAGATAGTGTTAAACCTGTAGTGAGATAGTGTTAAACCTGTAGTGAGATAGTGTTAAACATGTAGTGAGATAGTGACAAACCTGTAGAGAGATAGTGTTAATCCTGTAGTGAGATAGTGTTAAACCTGTAGTGAGATAGTATTAAACCTGTAGTGAGATAGTGTTAAACCTGTAGTGAGATAGTGACAAACCTGTAGTGAGATAGTGATAAACCTGTAGTGAGATAGTATTAAACCTGTAGTGAGATAGTGTTAAACCTGTAGTGAGATATTATTAAACCTGTAGTGAGATAGTGTTAAACCTGTAGTGAGATAGTGACAAACCTGTAGTGAGATAGTGATAAACCTGTAGAGAGATAGTGTTAAACCTGTAGTGAGATAGTGACAAACCTGTAGAGATAGTGTTAAACGTGTAGTGAGATAGTGTTAAACCTGTAGAGAGATAGTGTTAAACCTGTAGTGAGATAGTGCTAAACCTGTAGTGAGATAGTGTTAAACCTGTAGTGAGATAGTGTTAAACCTGTAGTGAGATAGTGTTAAACCTGTAGAGAGATAGTGTTAAACCTGTAGTGAGATAGTGTTAAACCTGTAGTGAGATAGTGTTAAACCTGTAGAGAGATAGTGTTAAACCTGTAGTGAGATAGTGTTAAACCTGTAGTGAGATAGTGACAAACCTGTAGAGAGATAGTGTTAAACCTGTAGTGAGATAGTGTTAAACATGTAGTGAGATAGTGTTAAACCTGTAGTGAAATAGTGTTAAACGTGTAGTGAGATAGTGATAAACCTGTAGTGAGATAGTGACAAACCTGTAGAGAGATAGTGTTAAACCTGTAGTGAGATAGTGTCAAACCTGTAGAGAGATAGTGTTAAACCTGTAGAGAGATAGTGTTAAACCTGTAGAGAGATAGTGTTAAACCTGTAGAGAGATAGTGACAAACATGTAGAGAGATAGTGTTAAACCTGTAGTGAGATAGTGTTAAACCTGTAGTGAGATAGTGTTAAACCTGTAGTGAGATAGTGTTAAACCTGTAGTGAGATAGTGATACACCTGTAGTGAGATAGTGTTAAACCTGTAGAGAGATAGTGTTAAACCTGTAGAGAGATAGTGACAAACCTGTAGAGAGATAGTGTTAAACCTGTAGTGAGATAGTGATAAACCTGTAGTGAGATAGTGATAAACCTGTAGTGAGATAGTGATAAACCTGTAGTGCGATAGTGTTAAACCTGTAGAGAGATAGTGTTAAACCTGTAGTGAGATAGTGATAAACCTGTAGTGAGATAGTGTTAAACCTGTAGAGAGATAGTGTTAAACCTGTAGTGAGATAGTGATAAACCTGTAGTGAGATAGTGTTAAACCTGTAGTGAGATAGTGTTAAACATGTAGAGAGATAGTGATAAACCTGTAGTGAGATAGTGTTAAACCTGTAGTGAGATAGTTTTAAACCTGTAGTGAGATAGTGCTAATCCTGTAGAGAGCTAGTGTTAAACATGTAGTAAGATAGTGTTAAACCTGTAGTGAGATAGTGATAAACCTGTAGTGAGATAGTGTTAAACCTGTAGTGAGATAGTGTTAAACATGTAGTGATATAGTGTTAAACCTGTAGTGAGATAGTGATAAACCTGTAGTGAGATAGAGTTAAACCTGTAGAAAGCTAGTGTTAAACCTGTAGAGAGATAGTGTTAAACCTGTAGTGAGATAGTGTTAAACCTGTAGTGAGATAGTGTTAAACCTGTAGTGAGATAGTGTTACACCTGTAGTGAGATAGTGTTAAACCTGTAGAGAGCTAGTGTTAAACCTGTAGTGAGATAGTGTTAAACATGTAGTGAGATAGTGTTAAACCTGTAGTGAGATAGTGTTAAACCTGTAGTGAGATAGTGTTAAAGATGTAGTGAGATAGTGTTAAACCTGTAGTGAGATAGTGTTAAACCTGTAGAGAGCTAGTGTTAAACCTGTAGTGAGATAGTGATAAACCTGTAGTGAGATAGTGTTAAACCTGTAGAGAGATAGTGTTAAACCTGTAGTGAGATAGTGTTAAACCTGTAGTGAGATAGTGTTAAACCTGTAGTGAGATAGTGTTAAACCTGTAGTGATATAGTGATAAAAGCTGTAGTGAGATAGTGATAAACCTGTAGTGAGATAGAGTTAAACCTGTAGTGAGATAGTGTTAAACCTGTAGTGAGATAGAGTTAAACCTGTAGTGAGATAGTGTTAAACCTGTAGTGAGATAGTGTTAAACCTGTAGTGAGATAGTGTTAAACCTGTAGTGAGATAGTGTTAAACCTGTAGAGAGATAGTATTAAACCTGTAGTGAGATAGTGTTAAACCTGTAGTGAGATAGTGTTAAACCTGTAGAGAGATAGTGATAAACCTGTAGAGAGATAGTGATAAACCTGTAGTGAGATAGTGTTAAACCTGTAGAGAGATAGTGTTAAACCTGTAGTGAGATAGTGTTAAACCTGTAGTGATAGTGTTAAACCTGTAGTGAGATAGTGATAAACCTGTAGTGATAGAGTTAAACCTGTAGTGAGATAGTGTTAAACCTGTAGTGAGATAGTGTTAAACCTGTAGAGAGATAGTATTAAACCTGTAGTGAGATAGTGTTAAACCTGTAGTGAGATAGTGTTAAACCTGTAGAGAGATAGTGATAAACCTGTAGAGAGATAGTGATAAACCTGTAGTGAGATAGTGTTAAACCTGTAGAGAGATAGTGTTAAACCTGTAGTGAGATAGTGTTAAACCTGTAGTGAGATAGTGTTAAACCTGTAGAGAGATAGTGTTAAACCTGTAGTGAGATAGTGTTAAACCTGTAGTGATAGAGTTAAACCTGTAGTGAGATAGTGTTAAACCTGTAGAGAGATAGTGTTAAACATGTAGTGAGATAGTGTTAAACGTGTAGAGAGATAGTGTTAAACCTGTAGTGAGATAGTGTTAAACATGTAGTGAGATAGTGACAAACCTGTAGAGAGATAGTGTTAAACCTGTAGTGAGATAGTGTTAAACCTGTAGTGAGATAGTATTAAACCTGTAGTGAGATAGTGTTAAACCTGTAGTGAGATAGTGACAAACCTGTAGTGAGATAGTGATAAACCTGTAGTGAGATAGTATTAAACCTGTAGTGAGATAGTGTTAAACCTGTAGTGAGATAGTATTAAACCTGTAGTGAGATAGTGTTAAACCTGTAGTGAGATAGTGACAAACCTGTAGTGAGATAGTGATAAACCTGTAGAGAGATAGTGTTAAACCTGTAGTGAGATAGTGACAAACATGTAGAGAGATAGTGTTAAACATGTAGTGAGATAGTGTTAAACCTGTAGTGAGATAGTGTTAAACCTGTAGTGAGATAGTGTTAAACATGTAGTGAGATAGTGACAAACCTGTAGAGAGATAGTGTTAATCCTGTAGTGAGATAGTGTTAAACCTGTAGTGAGATAGTATTAAACCTGTAGTGAGATAGTGTTAAACCTGTAGTGAGATAGTGACAAACCTGTAGTGAGATAGTGATAAACCTGTAGTGAGATAGTATTAAACCTGTAGTGAGATAGTGTTAAACCTGTAGTGAGATATTATTAAACCTGTAGTGAGATAGTGTTAAACCTGTAGTGAGATAGTGACAAACCTGTAGTGAGATAGTGATAAACCTGTAGAGAGATAGTGTTAAACCTGTAGTGAGATAGTGACAAACCTGTAGAGAGATAGTGTTAAACCTGTAGTGAGATAGTGTCAAACCTGTAGAGAGATAGTGTTAAACCTGTAGAGAGATAGTGTTAAACCTGTAGAGAGATAGTGTTAAACCTGTAGAGAGATAGTGACAAATATGTAGAGAGATAGTGTTAAACCTGTAGTGAGATAGTGTTAAACCTGTAGTGAGATAGTGATAAACCTGTAGTGAGATAGTGTTAAACCTGTAGTGAGATAGTGTTAAACATGTAGTGATATAGTGTTAAACCTGTAGTGAGATAGTGATAAACCTGTAGTGAGATAGAGTTAAACCTGTAGAAAGCTAGTGTTAAACCTGTAGAGAGATAGTGTTAAACCTGTAGTGAGATAGTGTTAAACCTGTAGTGAGATAGTGTTAAACCTGTAGTGAGATAGTGTTACACCTGTAGTGAGATAGTGTTAAACCTGTAGAGAGCTAGTGTTAAACCTGTAGTGAGATAGTGTTAAACATGTAGTGAGATAGTGTTAAACCTGTAGTGAGATAGTGTTAAACCTGTAGTGAGATAGTGTTAAAGATGTAGTGAGATAGTGTTAAACCTGTAGTGAGATAGTGTTAAACCTGTAGAGAGCTAGTGTTAAACCTGTAGTGAGATAGTGATAAACCTGTAGTGAGATAGTGTTAAACCTGTAGAGAGATAGTGTTAAACCTGTAGTGAGATAGTGTTAAACCTGTAGTGAGATAGTGTTAAACCTGTAGTGAGATAGTGTTAAACCTGTAGTGATATAGTGATAAAAGCTGTAGTGAGATAGTGATAAACCTGTAGTGAGATAGTGTTAAACCTGTAGTGAGATAGTGTTAAACCTGTAGTGAGATAGTGTTAAACCTGTAGAGAGATAGTGTTAAACCGGTAGTGAGATAGTGTTAAACCTGTAGTGAGATAGTGACCTGTAGTGAGATAGTGTTAAACCTGTAGTGAGCTAGTGTTAAACCTGTAGTGAGATAGTGATAAACCTGTAGTGAGATAGTGTTAAACCTGTAGAGAGCTAGTGTTAAACCTGTAGAGAGATAGTGTTAAACCTGTAGTGATATAGTGATACACCTGTAGTGAGATAGTGTTAAACCTGTAGTGAGATAGTGATAAACCTGTAGTGAGATAGTGTTAAACCTGTAGTGAGATAGAGTTAAACCTGTAGTGAGATAGTGTTAAACCTGTAGTGAGATAGAGTTAAACCTGTAGTGAGATAGTGTTAAACCTGTAGTGAGATAGAGTTAAACCTGTAGTGAGATAGTGTTAAACCTGTAGTGAGATAGTGTTAAACCTGTAGTGAGATAGTGTTAAACCTGTAGTGAGATAGTGTTAAACCTGTAGAGAGATAGTATTAAACCTGTAGTGAGATAGTGTTAAACCTGTAGTGAGATAGTGTTAAACCTGTAGAGAGATAGTGATAAACATGTAGAGAGATAGTGATAAACCTGTAGTGAGATAGTGTTAAACCTGTAGAGAGATAGTGTTAAACCTGTAGTGAGATAGTGTTAAACCTGTAGTGATAGTGTTAAACATGTAGTGAGATAGTGATAAACCTGTAGTGATAGAGTTAAACCTGTAGTGAGATAGTGTTAAACCTGTAGTGAGATAGTGTTAAACCTGTAGAGAGATAGTATTAAACCTGTAGTGAGATAGTGTTAAACCTGTAGTGAGATAGTGTTAAACCTGTAGAGAGATAGTGATAAACCTGTAGAGAGATAGTGATAAACCTGTAGTGAGATAGTGTTAAACCTGTAGAGAGATAGTGTTAAACCTGTAGTGAGATAGTGTTAAACCTGTAGTGAGATAGTGTTAAACCTGTAGAGAGATAGTGTTAAACCTGTAGTGAGATAGTATTAAACCTGTAGTGATAGAGTTAAACCTGTAGTGAGATAGTGTTAAACCTGTAGAGAGATAGTGTTAAACATGTAGTGAGATAGTGTTAAACGTGTAGAGAGATAGTGTTAAACCTGTAGTGAGATAGTGTTAAACATGTAGTGAGATAGTGACAAACCTGTAGAGAGATAGTGTTAAACCTGTAGTGAGATAGTGTTAAACCTGTAGTGAGATAGTATTAAACCTGTAGTGAGATAGTGTTAAACCTGTAGTGAGATAGTGACAAACCTGTAGTGAGATAGTGATAAACCTGTAGTGAGATAGTATTAAACCTGTAGTGAGATAGTGTTAAACCTGTAGTGAGATAGTATTAAACCTGTAGTGAGATAGTGTTAAACCTGTAGTGAGATAGTGACAAACCTGTAGTGAGATAGTGATAAACCTGTAGAGAGATAGTGTTAAACCTGTAGTGAGATAGTGACAAACCTGTAGAGAGATAGTGTTAAACATGTAGTGAGATAGTGTTAAACCTGTAGTGAGATAGTGTTAAACCTGTAGTGAGATAGTGTTAAACATGTAGTGAGATAGTGACAAACCTGTAGAGAGATAGTGTTAATCCTGTAGTGAGATAGTGTTAAACCTGTAGTGAGATAGTATTAAACCTGTAGTGAGATAGTGTTAAACCTGTAGTGAGATAGTGACAAACCTGTAGTGAGATAGTGATAAACCTGTAGTGAGATAGTATTAAACCTGTAGTGAGATAGTGTTAAACCTGTAGTGAGATATTATTAAACCTGTAGTGAGATAGTGTTAAACCTGTAGTGAGATAGTGACAAACCTGTAGTGAGATAGTGATAAACCTGTAGAGAGATAGTGTTAAACCTGTAGTGAGATAGTGACAAACCTGTAGAGATAGTGTTAAACGTGTAGTGAGATAGTGTTAAACCTGTAGAGAGATAGTGTTAAACCTGTAGTGAGATAGTGCTAAACCTGTAGTGAGATAGTGTTAAACCTGTAGTGAGATAGTGTTAAACCTGTAGTGAGATAGTGTTAAACCTGTAGAGAGATAGTGTTAAACCTGTAGTGAGATAGTGTTAAACCTGTAGTGAGATAGTGTTAAACCTGTAGAGAGATAGTGTTAAACCTGTAGTGAGATAGTGTTAAACCTGTAGTGAGATAGTGACAAACCTGTAGAGAGATAGTGTTAAACCTGTAGTGAGATAGTGTTAAACATGTAGTGAGATAGTGTTAAACCTGTAGTGAAATAGTGTTAAACGTGTAGTGAGATAGTGATAAACCTGTAGTGAGATAGTGACAAACCTGTAGAGAGATAGTGTTAAACCTGTAGTGAGATAGTGTCAAACCTGTAGAGAGATAGTGTTAAACCTGTAGAGAGATAGTGTTAAACCTGTAGAGAGATAGTGTTAAACCTGTAGAGAGATAGTGACAAACATGTAGAGAGATAGTGTTAAACCTGTAGTGAGATAGTGTTAAACCTGTAGTGAGATAGTGTTAAACCTGTAGTGAGATAGTGTTAAACCTGTAGTGAGATAGTGATACACCTGTAGTGAGATAGTGTTAAACCTGTAGAGAGATAGTGTTAAACCTGTAGAGAGATAGTGACAAACCTGTAGAGAGATAGTGTTAAACCTGTAGTGAGATAGTGATAAACCTGTAGTGAGATAGTGATAAACCTGTAGTGAGATAGTGATAAACCTGTAGTGCGATAGTGTTAAACCTGTAGAGAGATAGTGTTAAACCTGTAGTGAGATAGTGATAAACCTGTAGTGAGATAGTGTTAAACCTGTAGAGAGATAGTGTTAAACCTGTAGTGAGATAGTGATAAACCTGTAGTGAGATAGTGTTAAACCTGTAGTGAGATAGTGTTAAACATGTAGAGAGATAGTGATAAACCTGTAGTGAGATAGTGTTAAACCTGTAGTGAGATAGTTTTAAACCTGTAGTGAGATAGTGCTAATCCTGTAGAGAGCTAGTGTTAAACATGTAGTAAGATAGTGTTAAACCTGTAGTGAGATAGTGATAAACCTGTAGTGAGATAGTGTTAAACCTGTAGTGAGATAGTGTTAAACATGTAGTGATATAGTGTTAAACCTGTAGTGAGATAGTGATAAACCTGTAGTGAGATAGAGTTAAACCTGTAGAAAGCTAGTGTTAAACCTGTAGAGAGATAGTGTTAAACCTGTAGTGAGATAGTGTTAAACCTGTAGTGAGATAGTGTTAAACCTGTAGTGAGATAGTGTTACACCTGTAGTGAGATAGTGTTAAACCTGTAGAGAGCTAGTGTTAAACCTGTAGTGAGATAGTGTTAAACATGTAGTGAGATAGTGTTAAACCTGTAGTGAGATAGTGTTAAACCTGTAGTGAGATAGTGTTAAAGATGTAGTGAGATAGTGTTAAACCTGTAGTGAGATAGTGTTAAACCTGTAGAGAGCTAGTGTTAAACCTGTAGTGAGATAGTGATAAACCTGTAGTGAGATAGTGTTAAACCTGTAGAGAGATAGTGTTAAACCTGTAGTGAGATAGTGTTAAACCTGTAGTGAGATAGTGTTAAACCTGTAGTGAGATAGTGTTAAACCTGTAGTGATATAGTGATAAAAGCTGTAGTGAGATAGTGATAAACCTGTAGTGAGATAGTGTTAAACCTGTAGTGAGATAGTGTTAAACCTGTAGTGAGATAGTGTTAAACCTGTAGAGAGATAGTGTTAAACCGGTAGTGAGATAGTGTTAAACCTGTAGTGAGATAGTGACCTGTAGTGAGATAGTGTTAAACCTGTAGTGAGCTAGTGTTAAACCTGTAGTGAGATAGTGATAAACCTGTAGTGAGATAGTGTTAAACCTGTAGAGAGCTAGTGTTAAACCTGTAGAGAGATAGTGTTAAACCTGTAGTGATATAGTGATACACCTGTAGTGAGATAGTGTTAAACCTGTAGTGAGATAGTGATAAACCTGTAGTGAGATAGTGTTAAACCTGTAGTGAGATAGAGTTAAACCTGTAGTGAGATAGTGTTAAACCTGTAGTGAGATAGAGTTAAACCTGTAGTGAGATAGTGTTAAACCTGTAGTGAGATAGAGTTAAACCTGTAGTGAGATAGTGTTAAACCTGTAGTGAGATAGTGTTAAACCTGTAGTGAGATAGTGTTAAACCTGTAGTGAGATAGTGTTAAACCTGTAGAGAGATAGTATTAAACCTGTAGTGAGATAGTGTTAAACCTGTAGTGAGATAGTGTTAAACCTGTAGAGAGATAGTGATAAACCTGTAGAGAGATAGTGATAAACCTGTAGTGAGATAGTGTTAAACCTGTAGAGAGATAGTGTTAAACCTGTAGTGAGATAGTGTTAAACCTGTAGTGATAGTGTTAAACCTGTAGTGAGATAGTGATAAACCTGTAGTGATAGAGTTAAACCTGTAGTGAGATAGTGTTAAACCTGTAGTGAGATAGTGTTAAACCTGTAGAGAGATAGTATTAAACCTGTAGTGAGATAGTGTTAAACCTGTAGTGAGATAGTGTTAAACCTGTAGAGAGATAGTGATAAACCTGTAGAGAGATAGTGATAAACCTGTAGTGAGATAGTGTTAAACCTGTAGAGAGATAGTGTTAAACCTGTAGTGAGATAGTGTTAAACCTGTAGTGAGATAGTGTTAAACCTGTAGAGAGATAGTGTTAAACCTGTAGTGAGATAGTGTTAAACCTGTAGTGATAGAGTTAAACCTGTAGTGAGATAGTGTTAAACCTGTAGAGAGATAGTGTTAAACATGTAGTGAGATAGTGTTAAACGTGTAGAGAGATAGTGTTAAACCTGTAGTGAGATAGTGTTAAACATGTAGTGAGATAGTGACAAACCTGTAGAGAGATAGTGTTAAACCTGTAGTGAGATAGTGTTAAACCTGTAGTGAGATAGTATTAAACCTGTAGTGAGATAGTGTTAAACCTGTAGTGAGATAGTGACAAACCTGTAGTGAGATAGTGATAAACCTGTAGTGAGATAGTATTAAACCTGTAGTGAGATAGTGTTAAACCTGTAGTGAGATAGTATTAAACCTGTAGTGAGATAGTGTTAAACCTGTAGTGAGATAGTGACAAACCTGTAGTGAGATAGTGATAAACCTGTAGAGAGATAGTGTTAAACCTGTAGTGAGATAGTGACAAACATGTAGAGAGATAGTGTTAAACATGTAGTGAGATAGTGTTAAACCTGTAGTGAGATAGTGTTAAACCTGTAGTGAGATAGTGTTAAACATGTAGTGAGATAGTGACAAACCTGTAGAGAGATAGTGTTAATCCTGTAGTGAGATAGTGTTAAACCTGTAGTGAGATAGTATTAAACCTGTAGTGAGATAGTGTTAAACCTGTAGTGAGATAGTGACAAACCTGTAGTGAGATAGTGATAAACCTGTAGTGAGATAGTATTAAACCTGTAGTGAGATAGTGTTAAACCTGTAGTGAGATATTATTAAACCTGTAGTGAGATAGTGTTAAACCTGTAGTGAGATAGTGACAAACCTGTAGTGAGATAGTGATAAACCTGTAGAGAGATAGTGTTAAACCTGTAGTGAGATAGTGACAAACCTGTAGAGAGATAGTGTTAAACCTGTAGTGAGATAGTGTCAAACCTGTAGAGAGATAGTGTTAAACCTGTAGAGAGATAGTGTTAAACCTGTAGAGAGATAGTGTTAAACCTGTAGAGAGATAGTGACAAATATGTAGAGAGATAGTGTTAAACCTGTAGTGAGATAGTGTTAAACCTGTAGTGAGATAGTGATAAACCTGTAGTGAGATAGTGTTAAACCTGTAGTGAGATAGTGTTAAACCTGTAGAGAGATAGTGACAAACCTGTAGAGAGAGTGTTAAACCTGTACACCTGTAGTGAGATAGTGATAAACCTGTAGTGAGATAGTGTTAAACCTGTAGAGAGATAGTGTTAAACCTGTAGTGAGATAGTGACAAACCTGTAGAGAGATAGTGACAAACCTGTAGAGAGATAGTGTTAAACCTGTAGTGAGATAGTGACAAACCTGTAGAGAGATAGTGACAAACCTGTAGAGAGATAGTGTTAAACCTGTAGTGAGATAGTGATAAACCTGTAGTGAGATAGTGACAAACCTGTAGTGAGAT
Source organism: Notolepis coatsorum (assembly GCF_963971535.1). Classification (NCBI taxonomy): domain Eukaryota; kingdom Metazoa; phylum Chordata; class Actinopteri; order Aulopiformes; family Paralepididae; genus Notolepis; species Notolepis coatsorum. The sequence continues at coordinate 73,757,331 of NC_140169.1, read as the reverse complement.
AGTGTTAAACCTGTAGTGAGATAGTGTTAAACCTGTAGAGAGATAGTGACAAACCTGTAGAGAGATAGTGTTAAACCTGTAGAGAGATAGTGTTAAACCTGTAGTGAGATAGTGTTAAACCTGTAGAGAGATAGTGACAAACCTGTAGAGAGATAGTGTTAAACCTGTAGAGAGATAGTGATAAACCTGTAGTGAGATAGTGACAAACCTGTAGTGAGATAGTGTTAAACCTGTAGAGAGATAGTGACAAACCTGTAGAGAGATAGTGTTAAACCTGTAGAGAGATAGTGTTAAACCTGTAGAGAGATAGTGACAAACCTGTAGAGAGATAGTGTTAAACCTGTAGAGAGATAGTGATAAACCTGTAGTGAGATAGTGATAAACCTGTAGTGAGATAGTGTTAAACCTGTAGAGAGATAGTGTTAAACCTGTAGAGAGATAGTGACAAACCTGTAGAGAGAGTGTTAAACCTGTAAACCTGTAGTGAGATAGTGATAAACCTGTAGTGAGATAGTGTTAAACCTGTAGAGAGATAGTGTTAAACCTGTAGTGAGATAGTGACAAACCTGTAGAGAGATAGTGACAAACCTGTAGAGAGATAGTGTTAAACCTGTAGAGAGATAGTGTTAAACCTGTAGTGAGATAGTGATAAACCTGTAGTGAGATAGTGATAAACCTGTAGTGAGATAGTGTTAAATATGTAGAGAGATAGTGTTAAACCTGTAGAGAGATAGTGTTAAACCTGTAGTGAGATAGTGATAAACCTGTAGTGAGATAGTGATAAACCTGTAGTGAGATAGTGTCAAACCTGTAGAGAGATAGTGTTAAACCTGTAGAGAGATAGTGTTAAACCTGTAGTGAGATAGTGACAAACCTGTAGAGAGATAGTGACCTGTAGTGAGATAGTGTTAAACCTGTAGTGAGATAGTGTTAAACCTGTAGAGAGATAGTGTTAAACCTGTAGTGAGATAGTGATAAACCTGTAGAGAGATAGTGTTAAACCTGTAGAGAGATAGTGATAAACCTGTAGAGAGATAGTGTTAAACCTGTAGAGAGATAGTGTTAAACCTGTAGTGAGATAGTGTTAAACCTGTAGAGAGATAGTGTTAAACCTGTAGTGAGATAGTGTTAAACCTGTAGTGAGATAGTGATAAACCTGTAGAGAGATAGTGACAAACCTGTAGTGAGATAGTGACAAACCTGTAGTGAGATAGTGTTAAACCTGTAGTGAGATAGTGTTAAACCTGTAGAGAGATAGTGACAAACCTGTAGAGAGATAGTGTTAAACCTGTAGTGAGATAGTGTTAAACCTGTAGAGAGATAGTGTTAAACCTGTAGTGAGATAGTGTTAAACCTGTAGTGAGATAGTGTTAAACCTGTAGAGAGATAGTGTTAAACCTGTAGTGAGATAGTGTTAAACCTGTAGTGAGATAGTGACAAACCTGTAGAGAGATAGTGTTAAACCTGTAGTGAGATAGTGTTAAACCTGTAGTGAGATAGTGTTAAACCTGTAGTGAAATAGTGTTAAACGTGTAGTGAGATAGTGATAAACCTGTAGTGAGATAGTGACAAACCTGTAGAGAGATAGTGATAAACCTGTAGTGAGATAGTGTTAAATATGTAGAGAGATAGTGTTAAACCTGTAGAGAGATAGTGTTAAACCTGTAGTGAGATAGTGATAAACCTGTAGTGAGATAGTGATAAACCTGTAGTGAGATAGTGTCAAACCTGTAGAGAGATAGTGTTAAACCTGTAGAGAGATAGTGTTAAACCTGTAGTGAGATAGTGACAAACCTGTAGAGAGATAGTGACCTGTAGTGAGATAGTGTTAAACCTGTAGTGAGATAGTGTTAAACCTGTAGAGAGATAGTGTTAAACCTGTAGTGAGATAGTGACAAACCTGTAGTGAGATAGTGTTAAACCTGTAGTGAGATAGTGTTAAACCTGTAGAGAGATAGTGACAAACCTGTAGAGAGATAGTGTTAAACCTGTAGTGAGATAGTGTTAAACCTGTAGAGAGATAGTGTTAAACCTGTAGTGAGATAGTGTTAAACCTGTAGTGAGATAGTGTTAAACCTGTAGAGAGATAGTGTTAAACCTGTAGTGAGATAGTGTTAAACCTGTAGTGAGATAGTGACAAACCTGTAGAGAGATAGTGTTAAACCTGTAGTGAGATAGTGTTAAACCTGTAGTGAGATAGTGTTAAACCTGTAGTGAAATAGTGTTAAACGTGTAGTGAGATAGTGATAAACCTGTAGTGAGATAGTGACAAACCTGTAGAGAGATAGTGTTAAACCTGTAGTGAGATAGTGTCAAACCTGTAGAGAGATAGTGTTAAACCTGTAGAGAGATAGTGTTAAACCTGTAGAGAGATAGTGTTAAACCTGTAGAGAGATAGTGACAAACATGTAGAGAGATAGTGTTAAACCTGTAGTGAGATAGTGTTAAACCTGTAGTGAGATAGTGTTAAACCTGTAGTGAGATAGTGTTAAACCTGTAGTGAGATAGTGATACACCTGTAGTGAGATAGTGTTAAACCTGTAGAGAGATAGTGTTAAACCTGTAGAGAGATAGTGACAAACCTGTAGAGAGATAGTGTTAAACCTGTAGTGAGATAGTGATAAACCTGTAGTGAGATAGTGATAAACCTGTAGTGAGATAGTGATAAACCTGTAGTGCGATAGTGTTAAACCTGTAGAGAGATAGTGTTAAACCTGTAGTGAGATAGTGATAAACCTGTAGTGAGATAGTGTTAAACCTGTAGAGAGATAGTGACAAACCTGTAGAGAGATAGTGTTAAACCTGTAGAGAGATAGTGTTAAACCTGTAGAGAGATAGTGACAAACCTGTAGAGAGATAGTGTTAAACCTGTAGAGAGATAGTGATAAACCTGTAGTGAGATAGTGATAAACCTGTAGTGAGATAGTGTTAAACCTGTAGAGAGATAGTGTTAAACCTGTAGAGAGATAGTGACAAACCTGTAGAGAGAGTGTTAAACCTGTACACCTGTAGTGAGATAGTGATAAACCTGTAGTGAGATAGTGTTAAACCTGTAGAGAGATAGTGTTAAACCTGTAGTGAGATAGTGACAAACCTGTAGAGAGATAGTGACAAACCTGTAGAGAGATAGTGTTAAACCTGTAGTGAGATAGTGACAAACCTGTAGAGAGATAGTGACAAACCTGTAGAGAGATAGTGTTAAACCTGTAGTGAGATAGTGATAAACCTGTAGTGAGATAGTGATAAACCTGTAGTGAGATAGTGTTAAATATGTAGCGAGATAGTGTTAAACCTGTAGAGAGATAGTGTTAAACCTGTAGTGAGATAGTGATAAACCTGTAGTGAGATAGTGATAAACCTGTAGTGAGATAGTGTCAAACCTGTAGAGAGATAGTGTTAAACCTGTAGAGAGATAGTGTTAAACCTGTAGTGAGATAGTGACAAACCTGTAGAGAGATAGTGACCTGTAGTGAGATAGTGTTAAACCTGTAGTGAGATAGTGTTAAACCTGTAGAGAGATAGTGTTAAACCTGTAGTGAGATAGTGATAAACCTGTAGAGAGATAGTGTTAAACCTGTAGAGAGATAGTGATAAACCTGTAGAGAGATAGTGTTAAACCTGTAGAGAGATAGTGTTAAACCTGTAGTGAGATAGTGTTAAACCTGTAGAGAGATAGTGTTAAACCTGTAGTGAGATAGTGTTAAACCTGTAGTGAGATAGTGATAAACCTGTAGAGAGATAGTGACAAACCTGTAGTGAGATAGTGACAAACCTGTAGTGAGATAGTGTTAAACCTGTAGTGAGATAGTGTTAAACCTGTAGAGAGATAGTGACAAACCTGTAGAGAGATAGTGTTAAACCTGTAGAGAGATAGTGTTAAACCTGTAGTGAGATAGTGTTAAACCTGTAGAGAGATAGTGACAAACCTGTAGAGAGATAGTGTTAAACCTGTAGAGAGATAGTGATAAACCTGTAGTGAGATAGTGACAAACCTGTAGTGAGATAGTGATAAACCTGTAGAGAGATAGTGTTAAACCTGTAGTGAGATAGTGACAAACCTGTAGAGATAGTGTTAAACGTGTAGTGAGATAGTGTTAAACCTGTAGTGAGATAGTGTTAAACCTGTAGTGAGATAGTGTTAAACCTGTAGTGAGATAGTGTTAAACCTGTAGTGAGATAGTGTTAAACCTGTAGAGAGATAGTGTTAAACCTGTAGTGAGATAGTGTTAAACCTGTAGTGAGATAGTGTTAAACCTGTAGAGAGATAGTGTTAAACCTGTAGTGAGATAGTGATAAACATGTAGTGAGATAGTGTTAAACCTGTAGTGAGATAGTGATAAACCTGTAGTGAGATAGTGTTAAACCTGTAGTGAGATAGTGATAAACCTGTAGTGAGATAGTGATAAACCTGTAGTGAGATAGTGACAAACCTGTAGAGAGATAGTGTTAAACCTGTAGTGAGATAGTGATAAACCTGTAGTGAGATAGTGACAAACCTGTAGAGAGATAGTGTTAAACCTGTAGTGAGATAGTGATAAACCTGTAGTGAGATAGTGTTAAACCTGTAGTGAGATAGTGTTAAACCTGTAGTGAGATAGTGATAAACCTGTAGTGAGATAGTGACAAACATGTAGAGAGATAGTGTTAAACCTGTAGTGAGATAGTGTTAAACATGTAGTGAGATAGTGTTAAACATGTAGTGAGATAGTGTTAAACATGTAGAGAGATAGTGACAAACCTGTAGTGAGATAGTGTTAAACATGTAGTGAGATAGTGTTAAACATGTAGTGAGATAGTGTTAAACCTGTAGTGAGATAGTGTTAAACATGTAGTGAGATAGTGTTAAACGTGTAGAGAGATAGTGTTAAACCTGTAGTGAGATAGTGTTAAACCTGTAGTGAGATAGTGTTAAACCTGTAGTGAGATAGTGTTAAACATGTAGTGAGATAGTGTTAAACCTGTAGAGAGATAGTGTTAAACCTGTAGTGAGATAGTGTTAAACCTGTAGTGAGATAGTGTTAAACCTGTAGTGAGATAGTGTTAAACCTGTAGTGAGATAGTGTTAAACCTGTAGAGAGATAGTGTTAAACCTGTAGTGAGATAGTGTTAAACCTGTAGTGAGATAGTGTTAAACCTGTAGAGAGATAGTGTTAAACCTGTAGTGAGATAGTGTTAAACCTGTAGTGAGATAGTGACAAACCTGTAGAGAGATAGTGTTAAACCTGTAGTGAGATAGTGTTAAACCTGTAGTGAGATAGTGTTAAACCTGTAGTGAAATAGTGTTAAACGTGTAGTGAGATAGTGATAAACCTGTAGTGAGATAGTGACAAACCTGTAGAGAGATAGTGTTAAACCTGTAGTGAGATAGTGTCAAACCTGTAGAGAGATAGTGTTAAACCTGTAGAGAGATAGTGTTAAACCTGTAGAGAGATAGTGTTAAACCTGTAGAGAGATAGTGACAAACATGTAGAGAGATAGTGTTAAACCTGTAGTGAGATAGTGTTAAACCTGTAGTGAGATAGTGTTAAACCTGTAGTGAGATAGTGTTAAACCTGTAGTGAGATAGTGACAAACATGTAGAGAGATAGTGTTAAACCTGTAGTGAGATAGTGTTAAACCTGTAGTGAGATAGTGTTAAACCTGTAGTGAGATAGTGTTAAACCTGTAGTGAGATAGTGATAAACCTGTAGTGAGATAGTGTTAAACCTGTAGTGAGATATTGTTAAACCTGTAGTGAGATAGTGATAAACATGTGGAGAGATAGTGTTAAACCTGTAGTGAGATAGTGATAAACCTGTAGTGAGATAGTGTTAAACCTGTAGTGAGATAGTGACAAACCTGTAGTGAGATAGTGTTAAACCTGCAGTGATATAGTGTTTAACCTGTAGAGAGATAGTGTTAAACCTGTAGAGAGATAGTGTAAAACCTGTAGAGAGATAGTGTTAAACCTGTAGTGAGATAGTGATACACCTGTAGTGAGATAGTGTTAAACCTGTAGTGAGATAGTGTTAAACCTGTAGTGAGATAGTGATAAACCTGTAGTGAGATAGTGATAAACCTGTAGTGAGATAGTGTTAAACCTGTAGTGAGATAGTGACAAACCTGTAGAGAGATAGTGATAAACCTGTAGTGAGATAGTGATAAACCTGTAGTGAGATAGTGTTAAACCTGTAGAGAGATAGTGTTAAACCTGTAGAGAGATAGTGACAAACCTGTAGAGAGAGTGTTAAACCTGTACACCTGTAGTGAGATAGTGATAAACCTGTAGTGAGATAGTGTTAAACCTGTAGAGAGATAGTGTTAAACCTGTAGTGAGATAGTGACAAACCTGTAGAGAGATAGTGACAAACCTGTAGAGAGATAGTGTTAAACCTGTAGAGAGATAGTGTTAAACCTGTAGTGAGATAGTGATAAACCTGTAGTGAGATAGTGATAAACCTGTAGTGAGATAGTGTTAAATATGTAGCGAGATAGTGTTAAACCTGTAGAGAGATAGTGTTAAACCTGTAGTGAGATAGTGATAAACCTGTAGTGAGATAGTGATAAACCTGTAGTGAGATAGTGTCAAACCTGTAGAGAGATAGTGTTAAACCTGTAGAGAGATAGTGTTAAACCTGTAGTGAGATAGTGACAAACCTGTAGAGAGATAGTGACCTGTAGTGAGATAGTGTTAAACCTGTAGTGAGATAGTGTTAAACCTGCAGAGAGATAGTGTTAAACCTGTAGTGAGATAGTGATAAACCTGTAGAGAGATAGTGTTAAACCTGTAGAGAGATAGTGATAAACCTGTAGAGAGATAGTGTTAAACCTGTAGAGAGATAGTGTTAAACCTGTAGTGAGATAGTGTTAAACCTGTAGAGAGATAGTGTTAAACCTGTAGTGAGATAGTGTTAAACCTGTAGTGAGATAGTGATAAACCTGTAGAGAGATAGTGACAAACCTGTAGTGAGATAGTGACAAACCTGTAGTGAGATAGTGTTAAACCTGTAGTGAGATAGTGTTAAACCTGTAGAGAGATAGTGACAAACCTGTAGAGAGATAGTGTTAAACCTGTAGAGAGATAGTGTTAAACCTGTAGTGAGATAGTGTTAAACCTGTAGAGAGATAGTGACAAACCTGTAGAGAGATAGTGTTAAACCTGTAGAGAGATAGTGATAAACCTGTAGTGAGATAGTGACAAACCTGTAGTGAGATAGTGATAAACCTGTAGAGAGATAGTGTTAAACCTGTAGTGAGATAGTGACAAACCTGTAGAGATAGTGTTAAACGTGTAGTGAGATAGTGTTAAACCTGTAGTGAGATAGTGTTAAACCTGTAGTGAGATAGTGTTAAACCTGTAGTGAGATAGTGTTAAACCTGTAGTGAGATAGTGTTAAACCTGTAGAGAGATAGTGTTAAACCTGTAGTGAGATAGTGTTAAACCTGTAGTGAGATAGTGTTAAACCTGTAGAGAGATAGTGTTAAACCTGTAGTGAGATAGTGATAAACATGTAGTGAGATAGTGTTAAACCTGTAGTGAGATAGTGATAAACCTGTAGTGAGATAGTGTTAAACCTGTAGTGAGATAGTGATAAACCTGTAGTGAGATAGTGATAAACCTGTAGTGAGATAGTGACAAACCTGTAGAGAGATAGTGTTAAACCTGTAGTGAGATAGTGATAAACCTGTAGTGAGATAGTGACAAACCTGTAGAGAGATAGTGTTAAACCTGTAGTGAGATAGTGATAAACCTGTAGTGAGATAGTGTTAAACCTGTAGTGAGATAGTGTTAAACCTGTAGTGAGATAGTGATAAACCTGTAGTGAGATAGTGACAAACATGTAGAGAGATAGTGTTAAACCTGTAGTGAGATAGTGTTAAACATGTAGTGAGATAGTGTTAAACATGTAGTGAGATAGTGTTAAACATGTAGAGAGATAGTGACAAACCTGTAGTGAGATAGTGTTAAACATGTAGTGAGATAGTGTTAAACATGTAGTGAGATAGTGTTAAACCTGTAGTGAGATAGTGTTAAACATGTAGTGAGATAGTGTTAAACGTGTAGAGAGATAGTGTTAAACCTGTAGTGAGATAGTGTTAAACCTGTAGTGAGATAGTGTTAAACCTGTAGTGAGATAGTGTTAAACATGTAGTGAGATAGTGTTAAACCTGTAGAGAGATAGTGTTAAACCTGTAGTGAGATAGTGTTAAACCTGTAGTGAGATAGTGTTAAACCTGTAGTGAGATAGTGTTAAACCTGTAGTGAGATAGTGTTAAACCTGTAGAGAGATAGTGTTAAACCTGTAGTGAGATAGTGTTAAACCTGTAGTGAGATAGTGTTAAACCTGTAGTGAGATAGTGTTAAACCTGTAGTGAGATAGTGTTAAACCTGTAGTGAGATAGTGACAAACCTGTAGAGAGATAGTGTTAAACCTGTAGTGAGATAGTGTTAAACCTGTAGTGAGATAGTGTTAAACCTGTAGTGAAATAGTGTTAAACGTGTAGTGAGATAGTGATAAACCTGTAGTGAGATAGTGACAAACCTGTAGAGAGATAGTGTTAAACCTGTAGTGAGATAGTGTCAAACATGTAGAGAGATAGTGTTAAACCTGTAGAGAGATAGTGTTAAACCTGTAGAGAGATAGTGTTAAACCTGTAGAGAGATAGTGACAAACATGTAGAGAGATAGTGTTAAACCTGTAGTGAGATAGTGTTAAACCTGTAGTGAGATAGTGTTAAACCTGTAGTGAGATAGTGTTAAACCTGTAGTGAGATAGTGACAAACATGTAGAGAGATAGTGTTAAACCTGTAGTGAGATAGTGTTAAACCTGTAGTGAGATAGTGTTAAACCTGTAGTGAGATAGTGTTAAACCTGTAGTGAGATAGTGATAAACCTGTAGTGAGATAGTGTTAAACCTGTAGTGAGATATTGTTAAACCTGTAGTGAGATAGTGATAAACATGTGGAGAGATAGTGTTAAACCTGTAGTGAGATAGTGATAAACCTGTAGTGAGATAGTGTTAAACCTGTAGTGAGATAGTGACAAACCTGTAGTGAGATAGTGTTAAACCTGCAGTGATATAGTGTTTAACCTGTAGAGAGATAGTGTTAAACCTGTAGAGAGATAGTGTAAAACCTGTAGAGAGATAGTGTTAAACCTGTAGTGAGATAGTGATACACCTGTAGTGAGATAGTGTTAAACCTGTAGTGAGATAGTGTTAAACCTGTAGTGAGATAGTGATAAACCTGCAGTGAGATAGTGATAAACCTGTAGTGAGATAGTGATAAACCTGTAGTGAGATAGTGATAAACCTGTAGTGAGATAGTGTTAAACCTGTAGTGAGATAGTGACAAACCTGTAGAGAGATAGTGATAAACCTGTAGTGAGATAGTGATAAACCTGTAGTGAGATAGTGTTAAACCTGTAGTGAGATAGTGTTAAACCTGTAGTGAGATAGTGATAAACCTGTAGTGAGATAGTGTTAAACATGTAGTGAGATAGTGACAAACCTGTAGAGAGATAGTGATAAACCTGTAGTGAGATAGTGATAAACCTGTAGTGAGATAGCGTTAAACCTGTAGTGAGATAGTGTTAAACCTGTAGTGAGATAGTGATAAACCTGTAGTGAGATAGTGTTAAACCTGTAGTGAGATAGTGATAAACCTGTAGTGAGATAGTGATAAACCTGTAGTGAGATAGTGACAAACCTGTAGAGAGATAGTGTTAAACCTGTAGTGAGATAGTGATAAACCTGTAGTGAGATAGTGACAAACCTGTAGAGAGATAGTGTTAAACCTGTAGTGAGATAGTGATAAACCTGTAGTGAGATAGTGTTAAACCTGTAGTGAGATAGTGTTAAACCTGTAGTGAGATAGTGATAAACCTGTAGTGAGATAGTGTTAAACCTGTAGTGAGATAGTGTTAAACCTGTAGTGAGATAGTGATAAACCTGTAGTGAGATAGTGTTAAACCTGTAGTGAGCTAGTGATAAACCTGTAGTGAGATAGTGTTAAACCTGTAGTGAGATAGTGATAAACCTGTAGTGAGATAGTGACAAACATGTAGAGAGATAGTGTTAAACCTGTAGTGAGATAGTGTTAAACATGTAGTGAGATAGTGTTAAACATGTAGTGAGATAGTGTTAAACATGTAGAGAGATAGTGACAAACCTCAAGTTCAAGTTCAAGTTCTTTAATAGTTGTCATACAGAAGTACAGAATACTTTCATACAAAATGCTTCTTACTGTTACGCTCCAGAGACTGTGCTAGACAAGATAGTATCAAATAACATAATAACATAATATAGCATGAATTTAGAAGAAGAAAATGAGGTCACAGTGTTCGGTATAGACATATGTACAATGTTCTGAGTTACCATATAATATACAATACACAATACTATGCAGTGTACTAATGTACAGTACTATCTAGTGCAAAGCAGAAATGGGATGAGGTACAATTTTAGGTACAATTTACAGTAAGGTGTACGAGTTGTAGTGCAATCCTTCATCCATAAATATAAAGTGTGGGGAGTGGGTGCTACAGTGTGTTTGTTTAAAGTGGGTGTGTGCTATAAGTGTGAGGAGTGGGTGCTACAGTGTGTTTGTTTAAAGTGAGTGTGTGCGTGTGGATGTGTGTGCTATGTGCGTTTGGTGGTTGTTGTTGTGTAGTGTTCATTCATTGTTCGTTTAGCAGCCTGATGGCCTGGGGATAGAAGCTTCTTCTGAGTCTTTCTGTTAAAAACAGAAGTAGTGAGATAGTGTTAAACGTGTAGTGAGATAGTGTTAAACATGTAGTGAGATAGTGTTAAACCTGTAGTGAGATAGTGTTAAACATGTAGTGAGATAGTGTTAAACGTGTAGAGAGATAGTGTTAAACCTGTAGTGAGATAGTGTTAAACCTGTAGTGAGATAGTGTTAAACCTGTAGTGAGATAGTGTTAAACATGTAGTGAGATAGTATTAAACATGTAGTGAGATAGTGTTAAACATGTAGTGAGATAGTGATAAACCTGTAGTGAGATAGTGATAAACCTGTAGTGAGATAGTGACAAACCTGTAGAGAGATAGTGTTAAACCTGTAGTGAGATAGTGATAAACCTGTAGTGAGATAGTGACAAACCTGTAGAGAGATAGTGTTAAACCTGTAGTGAGATAGTGATAAACCTGTAGTGAGATGGTGTTAAACCTGTAGTGAGATAGTGTTAAACCTGTAGTGAGATAGTGATAAACCTGTAGTGAGATAGTGACAAACATGTAGAGAGATAGTGTTAAACCTGTAGTGAGATAGTGTTAAACATGTAGTGAGATAGTGTTAAACATGTAGTGAGATAGTGTTAAACATGTAGAGAGATAGTGACAAACCTGTAGTGAGATAGTGTTAAACGTGTAGTGAGATAGTGTTAAACATGTAGTGAGATAGTGTTAAACCTGTAGTGAGATAGTGTTAAACATGTAGTGAGATAGTGTTAAACGTGTAGAGAGATAGTGTTAAACCTGTAGTGAGATAGTGTTAAACCTGTAGTGAGATAGTGTTAAACCTGTAGTGAGATAGTGTTAAACATGTAGTGAGATAGTGTTAAACCTGTAGAGAGATAGTGTTAAACCTGTAGTGAGATAGTGTTAAACCTGTAGTGAGATAGTGTTAAACCTGTAGTGAGATAGTGTTAAACCTGTAGTGAGATAGTGTTAAACCTGTAGAGAGATAGTGTTAAACCTGTAGTGAGATAGTGTTAAACCTGTAGTGAGATAGTGTTAAACCTGTAGAGAGATAGTGTTAAACCTGTAGTGAGATAGTGTTAAACCTGTAGTGAGATAGTGACAAACCTGTAGAGAGATAGTGTTAAACCTGTAGTGAGATAGTGTTAAACCTGTAGTGAGATAGTGTTAAACCTGTAGTGAAATAGTGTTAAACGTGCAGTGAGATAGTGATAAACCTGTAGTGAGATAGTGACAAACCTGTAGAGAGATAGTGTTAAACCTGTAGTGAGATAGTGTCAAACCTGTAGAGAGATAGTGTTAAACCTGTAGAGAGATAGTGTTAAACCTGTAGAGAGATAGTGTTAAACCTGTAGAGAGATAGTGACAAACATGTAGAGAGATAGTGTTAAACCTGTAGTGAGATAGTGTTAAACCTGTAGTGAGATAGTGTTAAACCTGTAGTGAGATAGTGTTAAACCTGTAGTGAGATAGTGACAAACATGTAGAGAGATAGTGTTAAACCTGTAGTGAGATAGTGTTAAACCTGTAGTGAGATAGTGTTAAACCTGTAGTGAGATAGTGTTAAACCTGTAGTGAGATAGTGATAAACCTGTAGTGAGATAGTGTTAAACCTGTAGTGAGATATTGTTAAACCTGTAGTGAGATAGTGATAAACATGTAGAGAGATAGTGTTAAACCTGTAGTGAGATAGTGATAAACCTGTAGTGAGATAGTGTTAAACCTGTAGTGAGATAGTGACAAACCTGTAGTGAGATAGTGTTAAACCTGCAGTGATATAGTGTTTAACCTGTAGAGAGATAGTGTTAAACCTGTAGAGAGATAGTGTAAAACCTGTAGAGAGATAGTGTTAAACCTGTAGTGAGATAGTGATACACCTGTAGTGAGATAGTGATAAACCTGCAGTGAGATAGTGATAAACCTGTAGTGAGATAGTGATAAACCTGTAGTGAGATAGTGATAAACCTGTAGTGAGATAGTGTTAAACCTGTAGTGAGATAGTGACAAACCTGTAGAGAGATAGTGATAAACCTGTAGTGAGATAGTGATAAACCTGTAGTGAGATAGTGTTAAACCTGTAGTGAGATAGTGTTAAACCTGTAGTGAGATAGTGATAAACCTGTAGTGAGATAGTGTTAAACATGTAGTGAGATAGTGACAAACCTGTAGAGAGATAGTGATAAACCTGTAGTGAGATAGTGATAAACCTGTAGTGAGATAGCGTTAAACCTGTAGTGAGATAGTGTTAAACCTGTAGTGAGATAGTGATAAACCTGTAGTGAGATAGTGTTAAACCTGTAGTGAGATAGTGATAAACCTGTAGTGAGATAGTGTTAAACCTGTAGTGAGATAGTGACAAACCTGTAGAGAGATAGTGTTAAACCTGTAGTGAGATAGTGATAAACCTGTAGTGAGATAGTGACAAACCTGTAGAGAGATAGTGTTAAACCTGTAGTGAGATAGTGATAAACCTGTAGTGAGATAGTGTTAAACCTGTAGTGAGATAGTGTTAAACCTGTAGTGAGATAGTGATAAACCTGTAGTGAGATAGTGTTAAACCTGTAGTGAGCTAGTGATAAACCTGTAGTGAGATAGTGTTAAACCTGTAGTGAGATAGTGATAAACCTGTAGTGAGATAGTGACAAACATGTAGAGAGATAGTGTTAAACCTGTAGTGAGATAGTGTTAAACATGTAGTGAGATAGTGTTAAACATGTAGTGAGATAGTGTTAAACATGTAGAGAGATAGTGACAAACCTGTAGTGAGATAGTGTTAAACGTGTAGTGAGATAGTGTTAAACATGTAGTGAGATAGTGTTAAACCTGTAGTGAGATAGTGTTAAACATGTAGTGAGATAGTGTTAAACATGTAGAGAGATAGTGTTAAACCTGTAGTGAGATAGTGTTAAACCTGTAGTGAGATAGTGTTAAACCTGTAGTGAGATAGTGTTAAACATGTAGTGAGATAGTGTTAAACCTGTAGAGAGATAGTGTTAAACCTGTAGTGAGATAGTGTTAAACCTGTAGTGAGATAGTGTTAAACCTGTAGTGAGATAGTGTTAAACCTGTAGTGAGATAGTGTTAAACATGTAGAGAGATAGTGTTAAACCTGTAGTGAGATAGTGTTAAACCTGTAGTGAGATAGTGTTAAACCTGTAGAGAGATAGTGTTAAACCTGTAGTGAGATAGTGTTAAACCTGTAGTGAGATAGTGACAAACCTATAGAGAGATAGTGTTAAACCTGTAGTGAGATAGTGTTAAACCTGTAGTGAGATAGTGTTAAACCTGTAGTGAAATAGTGTTAAACGTGTAGTGAGATAGTGATAAACCTGTAGTGAGATAGTGACAAACCTGTAGAGAGATAGTGTTAAACCTGTAGTGAGATAGTGTCAAACCTGTAGAGAGATAGTGTTAAACCTGTAGAGAGATAGTGTTAAACCTGTAGAGAGATAGTGTTAAACCTGTAGAGAGATAGTGACAAACATGTAGAGAGATAGTGTTAAACCTGTAGTGAGATAGTGTTAAACCTGTAGTGAGATAGTGTTAAACCTGTAGTGAGATAGTGTTAAACCTGTAGTGAGATAGTGACAAACATGTAGAGAGATAGTGTTAAACCTGTAGTGAGATAGTGTTAAACCTGTAGTGAGATAGTGTTAAACCTGTAGTGAGATAGTGTTAAACCTGTAGTGAGATAGTGATAAACCTGTAGTGAGATAGTGTTAAACCTGTAGTGAGATAGTGTTAAACCTGTAGTGAGATAGTGATAAACATGTAGAGAGATAGTGTTAAACCTGTAGTGAGATAGTGATAAACCTGTAGTGAGATAGTGTTAAACCTGTAGTGAGATAGTGACAAACCTGTAGTGAGATAGTGTTAAACCTGCAGTGATATAGTGTTTAACCTGTAGAGAGATAGTGTTAAACCTGTAGAGAGATAGTGTAAAACCTGTAGAGAGATAGTGTTAAACCTGTAGTGAGATAGTGATACACCTGTAGTGAGATAGTGTTAAACCTGTAGTGAGATAGTGTTAAACCTGTAGTGAGATAGTGATAAACCTGCAGTGAGATAGTGATAAACCTGTAGTGAGATAGTGATAAACCTGTAGTGAGATAGTGATAAACCTGTAGTGAGATAGTGTTAAACCTGTAGTGAGATAGTGACAAACCTGTAGAGAGATAGTGATAAACCTGTAGTGAGATAGTGATAAACCTGTAGTGAGATAGTGTTAAACCTGTAGTGAGATAGTGTTAAACCTGTAGTGAGATAGTGATAAACCTGTAGTGAGATAGTGTTAAACATGTAGTGAGATAGTGACAAACCTGTAGAGAGATAGTGATAAACCTGTAGTGAGATAGTGATAAACCTGTAGTGAGATAGCGTTAAACCTGTAGTGAGATAGTGTTAAACCTGTAGTGAGATAGTGATAAACCTGTAGTGAGATATTGTTAAACCTGTAGTGAGATAGTGATAAACCTGTAGTGAGATAGTGATAAACCTGTAGTGAGATAGTGACAAACCTGTAGAGAGATAGTGTTAAACCTGTAGTGAGATAGTGATAAACCTGTAGTGAGATAGTGACAAACCTGTAGAGAGATAGTGTTAAACCTGTAGTGAGATAGTGATAAACCTGTAGTGAGATAGTGTTAAACCTGTAGTGAGATAGTGTTAAACCTGTAGTGAGATAGTGATAAACCTGTAGTGAGATAGTGTTAAACCTGTAGTGAGCTAGTGATAAACCTGTAGTGAGATAGTGTTAAACCTGTAGTGAGATAGTGACAAACATGTAGAGAGATAGTGTTAAACCTGTAGTGAGATAGTGTTAAACCTGTAGTGAGATAGTGTTAAACCTGTAGTGAGATAGTGTTAAACCTGTAGTGAGATAGTGATAAACCTGTAGTGAGATAGTGTTAAACCTGTAGTGAGATAGTGTTAAACCTGTAGTGAGATAGTGATAAACATGTAGAGAGATAGTGTTAAACCTGTAGTGAGATAGTGATAAACCTGTAGTGAGATAGTGTTAAACCTGTAGTGAGATAGTGACAAACCTGTAGTGAGATAGTGTTAAACCTGCAGTGATATAGTGTTTAACCTGTAGAGAGATAGTGTTAAACCTGTAGAGAGATAGTGTAAAACCTGTAGAGAGATAGTGTTAAACCTGTAGTGAGATAGTGATACACCTGTAGTGAGATAGTGTTAAACCTGTAGTGAGATAGTGTTAAACCTGTAGTGAGATAGTGATAAACCTGCAGTGAGATAGTGATAAACCTGTAGTGAGATAGTGATAAACCTGTAGTGAGATAGTGATAAACCTGTAGTGAGATAGTGTTAAACCTGTAGTGAGATAGTGACAAACCTGTAGAGAGATAGTGATAAACCTGTAGTGAGATAGTGATAAACCTGTAGTGAGATAGTGTTAAACCTGTAGTGAGATAGTGTTAAACCTGTAGTGAGATAGTGATAAACCTGTAGTGAGATAGTGTTAAACATGTAGTGAGATAGTGACAAACCTGTAGAGAGATAGTGATAAACCTGTAGTGAGATAGTGATAAACCTGTAGTGAGATAGCGTTAAACCTGTAGTGAGATAGTGTTAAACCTGTAGTGAGATAGTGATAAACCTGTAGTGAGATAGTGTTAAACCTGTAGTGAGATAGTGATAAACCTGTAGTGAGATAGTGATAAACCTGTAGTGAGATAGTGACAAACCTGTAGAGAGATAGTGTTAAACCTGTAGTGAGATAGTGATAAACCTGTAGTGAGATAGTGACAAACCTGTAGAGAGATAGTGTTAAACCTGTAGTGAGATAGTGATAAACCTGTAGTGAGATAGTGTTAAACCTGTAGTGAGATAGTGTTAAACCTGTAGTGAGATAGTGATAAACCTGTAGTGAGATAGTGTTAAACCTGTAGTGAGCTAGTGATAAACCTGTAGTGAGATAGTGTTAAACCTGTAGTGAGATAGTGATAAACCTGTAGTGAGATAGTGACAAACATGTAGAGAGATAGTGTTAAACCTGTAGTGAGATAGTGTTAAACATGTAGTGAGATAGTGTTAAACATGTAGTGAGATAGTGTTAAACATGTAGAGAGATAGTGACAAACCTGTAGTGAGATAGTGTTAAACGTGTAGTGAGATAGTGTTAAACATGTAGTGAGATAGTGTTAAACCTGTAGTGAGATAGTGTTAAACATGTAGTGAGATAGTGTTAAACGTGTAGAGAGATAGTGTTAAACCTGTAGTGAGATAGTGTTAAACCTGTAGTGAGATAGTGTTAAACCTGTAGTGAGATAGTGTTAAACATGTAGTGAGATAGTATTAGACATGTAGTGAGATAGTGTTAAACATGTAGTGATATAGTGTTAAACCTGTAGTGAGATAGTGTTAAACATGTAGAGAGATAGTGTTAAACCTGTAGTGATATAGTGTTAAACCTGTAGTGAGATAGTTATAAACCTGTAGAGAGATAGTGATAAACCTGTAGTGATAGTGTTAAACCTGTAGTGAGATAGTGTTAAACCTGTAGTGAGATAGTGTTAAACCTGTAGTGAGATAGTGATAAACATGTAGTGAGATAGAGTTAAACCTGTAGAGAGATAGTGTTAAACCTGTAGTGAGATAGTGTTAAACCTGTAGTGAGATAGTGTCAAACCTGTAGAGAGATAGTGTTAAACCTGTAGAGAGATATTGTTAAACCTGTAGTGAGATAGTGATAAACCTGTAGTGAGATAGTGTTAAACCTGTAGTGAGATAGTGTTAAACATGTAGAGAGATAGTGATAAACCTGTAGTGAGATAGTGTTAAACCTGTAGTGAGATAGTTTTAAACCTGTAGTGAGATAGTGCTAATCCTGTAGAGAGCTAGTGTTAAACCTGTAGTGAGATAGTGTTAAACCTGTAGTGATAGTGTTAAACCTGTAGTGAGATAGTGATAAACCTGTAGTGAGATAGTGTTAAAACTGTAGTGAGATAGTGTTAAACCTGTAGTGAGATAGTGTTAAACCTGTAGAGAGATAGTGTTAAACCTGTAGTGAGATAGTGTTAAACCTGTAGTGATAGAGTTAAACCTGTAGTGAGATAGTGTTAAACCTGTAGAGAGATAGTGTTAAACATGTAGTGAGATAGTGTTAAACGTGTAGAGAGATAGTGTTAAACCTGTAGTGAGATAGTGTTAAACATGTAGTGAGATAGTGACAAACCTGTAGAGAGATAGTGTTAAACCTGTAGTGAGATAGTGTTAAACCTGTAGTGAGATAGTATTAAACCTGTAGTGAGATAGTGTTAAACCTGTAGTGAGATAGTGACAAACCTGTAGTGAGATAGTGATAAACCTGTAGAGAGATAGTGTTAAACCTGTAGTGAGATAGTGTTAAACCTGTAGTGAGATAGTATTAAACCTGTAGTGAGATAGTGTTAAACCTGTAGTGAGATAGTGACAAACCTGTAGTGAGATAGTGTTAAACCTGTAGTGAGATAGTATTAAACCTGTAGTGAGATAGTGTTAAACCTGTAGTGAGATAGTGACAAACCTGTAGTGAGATAGTGATAAACCTGTAGAGAGATAGTGTTAAACCTGTAGTGAGATAGTGACAAACCTGTAGAGAGATAGTGTTAAACGTGTAGTGAGATAGTGTTAAACCTGTAGTTAGATAGTGTTAAACCTGTAGTGAGATAGTGTTAAACATGTAGTGAGATAGTGACAAACCTGTAGAGAGATAGTGTTAAACCTGTAGTGAGATAGTGTTAAACCTGTAGTGAGATAGTATTAAACCTGTAGTGAGATAGTGTTAAACCTGTAGTGAGATAGTGACAAACCTGTAGTGAGATAGTGATAAACCTGTAGTGAGATAGTATTAAACCTGTAGTGAGATAGTGTTAAACCTGTAGTGAGATAGTATTAAACCTGTAGTGAGATAGTGTTAAACCTGTAGTGAGATAGTGACAAACCCGTAGTGAGATAGTGATAAACCTGTAGAGAGATAGTGTTAAACCTGTAGTGAGATAGTGACAAACCTGTAGAGATAGTGTTAAACGTGTAGTGAGATAGTGTTAAACCTGTAGAGAGATAGTGTTAAACCTGTAGTGAGATAATGTTAAACCTGTAGTGAGATAGTGTTAAACCTGTAGTGAGATAGTGTTAAACCTGTAGTGAGATAGTGTTAAACCTGTAGAGAGATAGTGTTAAACCTGTAGTGAGATAGTGTTAAACCTGTAGTGAGATAGTGTTAAACCTGTAGAGAGATAGTGTTAAACCTGTAGTGAGATAGTGTTAAACCTGTAGTGAGATAGTGACAAACCTGTAGAGAGATAGTGTTAAACCTGTAGTGAGATAGTGTTAAACCTGTAGTGAGATAGTGTTAAACCTGTAGTGAAATAGTGTTAAACGTGTAGTGAGATAGTGATAAACCTGTAGTGAGATAGTGACAAACCTGTAGAGAGATAGTGTTAAACCTGTAGTGAGATAGTGTCAAACCTGTAGAGAGATAGTGTTAAACCTGTAGAGAGATAGTGTTAAACCTGTAGAGAGATAGTGTTAAACATGTAGAGAGATAGTGACAAACATGTAGAGAGATAGTGTTAAACCTGTAGTGAGATAGTGTTAAACCTGTAGTGAGATAGTGTTAAACCTGTAGTGAGATAGTGTTAAACCTGTAGTGAGATAGTGATAAACCTGTAGTGAGATAGTGTTAAACCTGTAGAGATAGTGTTAAACCTGTAGTGAGATAGTGTTAAACCTGTAGTGAGATAGTGATAAACATGTAGAGAGATAGTGTTAAACCTGTAGTGAGATAGTGATAAACCTGTAGTGAGATAGTGTTAAACCTGTAGTGAGATAGTGACAAACCTGTAGTGAGATAGTGTTAAACCTGCAGTGATATAGTGTTTAACCTGTAGAGAGATAGTGTTAAACCTGTAGAGAGATAGTGTAAAACCTGTAGAGAGATAGTGTTAAACCTGTAGTGAGATAGTGATACACCTGTAGTGAGATAGTGTTAAACCTGTAGTGAGATAGTGTTAAACCTGTAGTGAGATAGTGATAAACCTGTAGTGAGATAGTGATAAACCTGTAGTGAGATAGTGATAAACCTGTAGTGAGATAGTGATAAACCTGTAGTGAGATAGTGTTAAACCGATAGGTTATGACTATAACCAAGTTCTGTTAGTTAGGGGCGATGCTTGGCATCACACTGCACTATCTCGCGTACGTGCACGCGTACTGAATAAACCACAAATGTACCTCTAATACCAGTATTAGTCTGACCACACCCCTCATCAGCTTACCTTCATAAGCAGGTGTGTGGTCACCTGCTCTCCTCCTTCCCAAGCTTTCACCACAAGGTGAGGACAAGGGCTGCAGCGGCCGTCTGATGCCAAGCATCGCCCCTAACTAACAGAACTTGGTTATAGTCATAACCTATCGTTCTGTATCGTTAGTGGCTTAGCTTGGCATCACACTGCACAAGGGAGGCCAAGCGGAGCCACTGGCTGACAAATACACCCCGCTGACAGCCCCCCCACAACCATCAGAACAGGGAGGGCCGAGCCCCCCCGACCCCCCCTAATGGCGGGTAGCCCCCCTATTAGGGACGTCACAGGAGGGCGACGGACCCGACCGTGCGAAGAGGCACTCAAGCAACTCAACGCACAGGGTGAGCAGACCGTGGCTTGACCCCACGACTACACACACGCACAACCCGCATGCCACCCGGGAACGAACGGAGGAACAACCTCGTTACTGCCCCCAGAATCACGGGGTCAAGGGCAAACCCAACCCCGTGGCAAGGCCGTAGCAGCGGAGCACGAAGGAAGACCCAGACCCACCAAAAGGACTGGACTCCCTAGAATGGGGGCCCGGAGAAGTCCATGATGCCAGCATCAAGACCCCACCAGGTGGGCACGTAGTGCCCCGCCCCCCACATCGCCAGCGTATTCGGACAAAGGCCCCTCAGTTACTGCACCTGGTATTCCCAGGCGGAATCCCATCCAAGTACTAACCAGGCCAGAACCTGCTTAGCTTCCGAGATCGGACGAGATCGGGCGTGTTCAGGTCGGTATGGCCGTAAGCCGAGCGGGCCCCGTCCCCCCAATAGTACACCGCCTGGCACACTGACCCTGCAGAACAGGCAGTCAGCATGGCCGTAAGCACACAAAAAAGGTTAACCAACGGAAGCAGGCAGCGCACCGGGGAAAAACCAGGCAACAGGCTGTTAACCCTAGCCTGGAGACTGCGGACGAGACAGGCGCCAGAGGGGACAGCTGAACACAGCCGCCCCGGCGGAAGGAGCGTAAGCTGGCGGTGTTGCATGACCAAGCCTCCATTTAACAACCCCCACCCAGAGGGGTCGAGGCAGAGAAGGCTGACACGATTGGCAGACGTCATGAACGTGCAGGGGCACCCTCAAACGGTGAACCCGGGAGTTGACACTGCTCCAACACACCAGGGAATCAACCACCTCGGTGTTACCCAATGCGGTGGTTGTTCCTATAACCCCTCAAGAAAAAACTCCAAAACACACCTGCGGGTATACACCGGCTATACCGCAGTACAAGTGTTTCAGTTTCCAAAAAGGGTTAACCCAGGCCTACGGGTCGCAAACATCACTTCGGACCGGGCCTGGCGGTACGGGAAGCACAGGGTCACCAGAGGAGGTCAAAAAACCACCCCCACAGGCCCCTCTTCGCCATGCGTGAGAGAGGAGCGAAAAATAATGGAGAACCAGCCCCTAAGCACACCGTACCTGGTATTCCCCGGCGGTCTCCCAACCAAGTACTAACCAGGACCAACCTGTGTAGCGGCCGAGATCCGACGAGATCGAGCGCGTACAGAATGGCATGGCTGTAAGCCATGACGACAGTGCTGAGTAAAAACATACCCAACCAGGGTCTCCATAGCGCTTAACCCTGTGACACCCAGACCGACCTGGCATTTTTCCCCCTGAAAAAAGCCCAAGTCCCTCAGGGTACCAGAACAGTAGATCTGCATCCCCGGCGGACAACGGGTTCAACTGATCTGGACCAGCGTGACCAGAACCAGTCCCGTGCCCTAACCACGCCGACATGCCTACTCCAGGAGAAGGGCAGATATGCGTGTTGATCTTAACATGAAAAGAAGGCGCCACCCAGACGTTCGGACGAACCGCGCCTGGTGGCCCACCCCAAGGGCGTGAGACCCCACTACATATGTTCAGATCCATCCCGTCATCATCCCCCAGACATGAACGAGAATCCGTCGACAACCCACCCAGGTCATGGGATGTGGTCGTCGGAAGAGGAAAAACCCCCATCTCAGTTGCTTTATAAAAACGCTGTTTCAACCACAAGCAACCAAGGCGTGCCAGTCAATCGCCTGTTTACAGCGAGCTAGCACTATACGTGCGTCGGGACACACCCCCATCAATGAACAGGCTATTTAGACCTGTCATTGAATCCCCAAGGCGCCCAGGGGAACGACAAGAGGGGTGTGACACTCCCTAACTCCAACACTTCTGGAATAGAAAGAAGGAAGCATCAACAGTATGTATCCCAGTCTACACAGCCGGGGTAAAAAATGTTCACATTTTTACAT
Organism: Notolepis coatsorum; assembly: GCF_963971535.1. Taxonomy (NCBI): domain Eukaryota; kingdom Metazoa; phylum Chordata; class Actinopteri; order Aulopiformes; family Paralepididae; genus Notolepis; species Notolepis coatsorum. The sequence continues at coordinate 73,735,071 of NC_140169.1, read as the reverse complement.
CCCACCACCCTCCCATAGGAAAGAGACGGGGATCCCCAGAGAGACTTCCCACGCGAGCTGTACAGATTGAAAAGAATATATTGCACCTTGAGCCATGTAAAAAACTGGTTTTAGGGCCTCCGGGGAAGAGGCACTGAACCCATACACACTCAATAAACGAATTGAATCGAATATACATACAATAGAAAAGGACCCTTCTAGAGGGTCCACTCACTTTGACAATCTGAGGAGGAAGGCTCTGTACTCTGATGGAGGCTTCCTCACATGGAAGAAGGAGTCCGAACTCACAGAAGGCCTGAATAGGCGCTTGGTGAGGAGGAGCCCTGACCACCCCCCCTGAAAACAGATCCATCACATGGACCTGAACAGCACACGGAAGTCCTACCAACAGAGACGCGCACGGTGACGTACTCTATGGCGGGGGAATTCCTGCGGTGCACACGCCCAATATACCAGGCCGTGGGACCAGGAACTCCCTCCCCCCCCCCCCCCCCCCCCCCGTAACGTGCCGAACCGCCACGTGACGGGAACCTTGAAGGACAGGGGGTGTACCCCTGACCGACAGAACAATGGGGAGAGGAAAGGTTACCAGTTCACCCCTTTACGACCCCACACCCATGATACGACGTAACGACAAAAAGAGAATATGACACAGTCATAGTCAGCTCTATGAAGCGTTTCACAGCTCCACACAGCGCATGAGCTAACCTGCTATCTGATTTTTACTAAGGAAAAACACAGAATAGAGAGGGCTCTAAGAACCCCGGTCCAACATACACATGTGCTTCTGTGGCCAGTACAACCCAGTTGTAGGTCACATGACACACACAACCCATCATCACCTACAAAAAATGGCAAAAACACTCAACAGAGGAACGCCGTTTTTTTCACAATGAGAGAATACATCATTCTTGATTAGCATCGACCACAGGCCTTGCTAAGCACACATGACAGCAACCAAACCAATTTCCCTTTAGGAAATACGTTTCTCCAGCAGATTTAGCACAACCTCAGCAATCAAGCTAAGAGTTACATCGTATCCCTACCACACAAAAGACACAATTAATGCACAACATGTCTGATAGGAGGTGATAAAGTCCCCAGGGAACCGGGGGGGAAAACACAATCCTCCTATTGTACCCTCAATACGGCCAGTTAAAACAGGAAAACCTGTTAATGTGTGAACACACTGTTCATTGTCATTACAGTCTGAGAAAGAACATTCTTTTACTCACTTGTCACCAAGCATAGCTTCATAGGTTAGTTGCCTTAGTAGTGAGTACACGGTACACATAAACACCATGATGTTTCTCACACAACAACCAGATCAATACATCACGATCTGCACGGAGAAGCTAACTGCCAGTGACAAAAACAGCTCACACATAACCCGCAACGTATCCTAAATGCATTGCAACAACACACGTTTTGGGAAAAAAACACCGTTATTCACAATACATTTAGCAAAGTAAAACCAGAAGACGTGTTATGAGGCCTGGTCAACCCCGTTCCTACCCGGAACGCAGATCAGCGAAGTGCAGTCACAAGACACCGTAGAACACAGCCGTCCTGTGTTGTTCGATCCGGGCAGCGTCGCCGCTCCAACCAGTCGCTACAGTCCTCTTTGTTGACGCAATCCCCGTCCAGGCTCAGGGCAGGGTCGACGAAACATCCCCTGTCAAGGATGACGTCGCGGTCAAGAGTGTAAAACATGTTAAAATCAAAGCACGTTCAACAGAATAGCATCAAGCTAACGGCGATCAGAAGCGAGCTCCCGGCGGCGCGCGAGAAGCTAAGCTACCCCGCGCCAGCCATGGCCATAGCAGCAAGCTAACGTTACCTAGCGACCACGACATGCTAGCCCCGCAGCTAACAGCTGACTGGCTAATAGTAGGCCTTAAGCAGGCCATGCAGCGATCCAGCAGGCTAACGCAGCAGTTAACAGCTGACTGGCTAACCGTAAGCTATGAACATGTAAACAATGACATAACACTCACCCAGACAGGCCGCCGTTCTGAACCTCTCCTCACTTTTTAAGAGAAAAGAGAAAACAAGACGTCAGCACCGCTTCACAACGGTGACTTTACCACATCCGGCGGAATCAGCACAGTACCAACTGGCCTGTGTAGCTGACTTCGAACATGAATCTGCCGCTATCGCACATTACATGCACATATCCCCTCGTGAAGGAATACTCTCATTTGGATATGAAAGATGGGGCCTTAACACGGTGACAGAGAGAATCCACTCGTCCAGAACACACAGGGATCACCAGTGTCAATGGTCGCGGCCCACTAGTTAAAACTATAATGGTCTCCAGACCAAGGCCTTCTGTCGCCTAGGCGGCTAAACAAAGGACCCTAGCCTGGGGCCGGTTTCCATAAACTTTGTCAAGTAGCCCCCATAGCACTAACAGACAAGTGGAGCCCGCCAGCAAACACTACTCACCCAACCTGGAACGCACCGCTTCTCACAACAGCGGCATGTCCGACAGTTCAGCTGTGGCCTGACAGGTTTCACCCCAACAAACACAGCAAGGAACTGCAGTTGAGAAGCATGCAGCGGCGTGCTCCCAATACGAAAACCGGTGGAGGGTTTTTAGAATGATCATCATCTTCTAGACACTCCAGTACGAAGACAATATCGCCGTATTTTCTCGAAAATAGTGAGAGAGAAAATAAAGATATGATGTCAACGTATCCTTGTTTCCCAAGCTGTTCCTAATCCAATTTCTTCCATCATGGTGTCAAGTGTGGGGATCTACCGAGGCACTTCTTCCTTGTGGTGAAAGCGAGAAGGAGGAGAGCAGGTGACCACACACCTGCTTATGCAGGTAAGCTGATGAGGGGTGTGGTCAGACTAATACTGGTATTAGAGGTACATTTGTGGTTTATTCAGTACGCGTGCACGTACGCGAGATAGTGCAGTGTGATGCCAAGCTAAGCCACTAACGATACAGAACTGTAGTGAGATAGTGACAAACCTGTAGAGAGATAGTGATAAACCTGTAGTGAGATAGTGATAAACCTGTAGTGAGATAGTGTTAAACCTGTAGTGAGATAGTGTTAAACCTGTAGTGAGATAGTGATAAACCTGTAGTGAGATAGTGTTAAACATGTAGTGAGATAGTGACAAACCTGTAGAGAGATAGTGATAAACCTGTAGTGAGATAGTGATAAACCTGTAGTGAGATAGCGTTAAACCTGTAGTGAGATAGTGTTAAACATGTAGTGAGATAGTGATAAACCTGTAGTGAGATAGTGTTAAACATGTAGTGAGATAGTGATAAACCTGTAGTGAGATAGTGATAAACCTGTAGTGAGATAGTGACAAACCTGTAGAGAGATAGTGTTAAACCTGTAGTGAGATAGTGATAAACCTGTAGTGAGATAGTGACAAACCTGTAGAGAGATAGTGTTAAACCTGTAGTGAGATAGTGATAAACCTGTAGTGAGATAGTGTTAAACCTGTAGTGAGATAGTGTTAAACCTGTAGTGAGATAGTGATAAACCTGTAGTGAGATAGTGTTAAACCTGTAGTGAGCTAGTGATAAACCTGTAGTGAGATAGTGTTAAACCTGTAGTGAGATAGTGATAAACCTGTAGTGAGATAGTGACAAACATGTAGAGAGATAGTGTTAAACCTGTAGTGAGATAGTGTTAAACATGTAGTGAGATAGTGTTAAACATGTAGTGAGATAGTGTTAAACATGTAGAGAGATAGTGACAAACCTGTAGTGAGATAGTGTTAAACGTGTAGTGAGATAGTGTTAAACATGTAGTGAGATAGTGTTAAACCTGTAGTGAGATAGTGTTAAACCTGTAGTGAGATAGTGTTAAACGTGTAGAGAGATAGTGTTAAACCTGTAGTGAGATAGTGTTAAACCTGTAGTGAGATAGTGTTAAACATGTAGTGAGATAGTATTAAACATGTAGTGAGATAGTGTTAAACATGTAGTGATATAGTGTTAAACCTGTAGTGAGATAGTGTTAAACCTGTAGAGAGATAGTGTTAAACCTGTAGTGAGATAGTGTTAAACCTGTAGTGAGATAGTGTTAAACCTGTAGTGAGATAGTGTTAAACCTGTAGTGATATAGTGATAAAAGCTGTAGTGAGATAGTGATAAACCTGTAGTGAGATAGTGTTAAACCTGTAGTGAGATAGTGTTAAACCTGTAGTGAGATAGTGTTAAACCTGTAGAGAGATAGTGTTAAACCGGTAGTGAGATAGTGTTAAACCTGTAGTGAGATAGTGACCTGTAGTGAGATAGTGTTAAACCTGTAGTGAGCTAGTGTTAAACCTGTAGTGAGATAGTGATAAACCTGTAGTGAGATAGTGTTAAACCTGTAGAGAGCTAGTATTAAACCTGTAGAGAGATAGTGTTAAACCTGTAGTGAGATAGTGTTAAACCTGTAGAGAGATAGTGATAAACCTGTAGAGAGATAGTGATAAACCTGTAGTGAGATAGTGTTAAACCTGTAGAGAGATAGTGTTAAACCTGTAGTGAGATAGTGTTAAACCTGTAGTGAGATAGTGTTAAACCTGTAGTGATATAGTGATAAAAGCTGTAGTGAGATAGTGATAAACCTGTAGTGAGATAGTGTTAAACCTGTAGTGAGATAGTGTTAAACCTGTAGTGAGATAGTGTTAAACCTGTAGAGAGATAGTGTTAAACCGGTAGTGAGATAGTGTTAAACCTGTAGTGAGATAGTGACCTGTAGTGAGATAGTGTTAAACCTGTAGTGAGCTAGTGTTAAACCTGTAGTGAGATAGTGATAAACCTGTAGTGAGATAGTGTTAAACCTGTAGAGAGCTAGTATTAAACCTGTAGAGAGATAGTGTTAAACCTGTAGTGAGATAGTGATACACCTGTAGTGAGATAGTGTTAAACCTGTAGTGAGATAGTGATAAACCTGTAGTGAGATAGTGTTAAACCTGTAGTGAGATAGAGTTAAACCTGTAGTGAGATAGTGTTAAACCTGTAGTGAGATAGAGTTAAACATGTAGTGAGATAGTGTTAAACCTGTAGTGAGATAGAGTTAAACCTGTAGTGAGATAGTGTTAAACCTGTAGTGAGATAGTGTTAAACCTGTAGTGAGATAGTGTTAAACCTGTAGTGAGATAGTGTTAAACCTGTAGAGAGATAGTATTAAACCTGTAGTGAGATAGTGTTAAACCTGTAGTGAGATAGTGTTAAACCTGTAGAGAGATAGTGATAAACCTGTAGAGAGATAGTGATAAACCTGTAGTGAGATAGTGTTAAACCTGTAGAGAGATAGTGTTAAACCTGTAGTGAGATAGTGTTAAACCTGTAGTGATAGTGTTAAACCTGTAGTGAGATAGTGATACACCTGTAGTGATAGAGTTAAACCTGTAGTGAGATAGTGTTAAACCTGTAGTGAGATAGTGTTAAACCTGTAGAGAGATAGTATTAAACCTGTAGTGAGATAGTGTTAAACCTGTAGTGAGATAGTGTTAAACCTGTAGAGAGATAGTGATAAACCTGTAGAGAGATAGTGATAAACCTGTAGTGAGATAGTGTTAAACCTGTAGAGAGATAGTGTTAAACCTGTAGTGAGATAGTGTTAAACCTGTAGTGAGATAGTGTTAAACCTGTAGAGAGATAGTGTTAAACCTGTAGTGAGATAGTGTTAAACCTGTAGTGATAGAGTTAAACCTGTAGTGAGATACTGTTAAACCTGTAGTGAGATAGTGTTAAACCTGTAGTGAGATAGTATTAAACCTGTAGTGAGATAGTGTTAAACCTGTAGTGAGATAGTGACAAACCTGTAGTGAGATAGTGATAAACCTGTAGTGAGATAGTATTAAACCTGTAGTGAGATAGTGTTAAACCTGTAGTGAGATAGTATTAAACCTGTAGTGAGATAGTGTTAAACCTGTAGTGAGATAGTGACAAACCTGTAGTGAGATAGTGATAAACCTGTAGAGAGATAGTGTTAAACCTGTAGTGAGATAGTGACAAACCTGTAGAGAGATAGTGTTAAACATGTAGTGAGATAGTGTTAAACCTGTAGTGAGATAGTGTTAAACCTGTAGTGAGATAGTGTTAAACATGTAGTGAGATAGTGACAAACCTGTAGAGAGATAGTGTTAATCCTGTAGTGAGATAGTGTTAAACCTGTAGTGAGATAGTATTAAACCTGTAGTGAGATAGTGTTAAACCTGTAGTGAGATAGTGACAAACCTGTAGTGAGATAGTGATAAACCTGTAGTGAGATAGTATTACACCTGTAGTGAGATAGTGTTAAACCTGTAGTGAGATATTATTAAACCTGTAGTGAGATAGTGTTAAACCTGTAGTGAGATAGTGACAAACCTGTAGTGAGATAGTGATAAACCTGTAGAGAGATAGTGTTAAACCTGTAGTGAGATAGTGACAAACCTGTAGAGATAGTGTTAAACGTGTAGTGAGATAGTGTTAAACCTGTAGAGAGATAGTGTTAAACCTGTAGTGAGATAGTGTTAAACCTGTAGTGAGATAGTGTTAAACCTGTAGTGAGATAGTGTTAAACCTGTAGTGAGATAGTGATAAACCTGTAGTGAGATAGTGATAAACCTGTAGTGAGATAGTGACAAACCTGTAGAGAGATAGTGTTAAACCTGTAGTGAGATAGTGATAAACCTGTAGTGAGATAGTGACGAACCTGTAGAGAGATAGTGTTAAACCTGTAGTGAGATAGTGATAAACCTGTAGTGAGATAGTGTTAAACCTGTAGTGAGATAGTGTTAAACCTGTAGTGAGATAGTGATAAACCTGTAGTGAGATAGTGTTAAACCTGTAGTGAGCTAGTGATAAACCTGTAGTGAGATAGTGTTAAACCTGTAGTGAGATAGTGATAAACCTGTAGTGAGATAGTGACAAACATGTAGAGAGATAGTGTTAAACCTGTAGTGAGATAGTGTTAAACATGTAGTGAGATAGTGTTAAACATGTAGTGAGATAGTGTTAAACATGTAGAGAGATAGTGACAAACCTGTAGTGAGATAGTGTTAAACGTGTAGTGAGATAGTGTTAAACATGTAGTGAGATAGTGTTAAACCTGTAGTGAGATAGTGTTAAACATGTAGTGAGATAGTGTTAAACGTGTAGAGAGATAGTGTTAAACCTGTAGTGAGATAGTGTTAAACCTGTAGTGAGATAGTGTTAAACATGTAGTGAGATAGTATTAAACATGTAGTGAGATAGTGTTAAACATGTAGTGATATAGTGTTAAACCTGTAGTGAGATAGTGTTAAACCTGTAGAGAGATAGTGTTAAACCTGTAGTGAGATAGTGTTAAACCTGTAGTGAGATAGTGTTAAACCTGTAGTGAGATAGTGTTAAACCTGTAGTGATATAGTGATAAAAGCTGTAGTGAGATAGTGATAAACCTGTAGTGAGATAGTGTTAAACATGTAGTGAGATAGTGTTAAACCTGTAGTGAGATAGTGTTAAACCTGTAGAGAGATAGTGTTAAACCGGTAGTGAGATAGTGTTAAACCTGTAGTGAGCTAGTGACCTGTAGTGAGATAGTGTTAAACCTGTAGTGAGCTAGTGTTAAACCTGTAGTGAGATAGTGATAAACCTGTAGTGAGATAGTGTTAAACCTGTAGAGAGCTAGTATTAAACCTGTAGAGAGATAGTGTTAAACCTGTAGTGAGATAGTGTTAAACCTGTAGAGAGATAGTGATAAACCTGTAGAGAGATAGTGATAAACCTGTAGTGAGATAGTGTTAAACCTGTAGAGAGATAGTGTTAAACCTGTAGTGAGATAGTGTTAAACCTGTAGTGAGATAGTGTTAAACCTGTAGTGATATAGTGATAAAAGCTGTAGTGAGATAGTGATAAACCTGTAGTGAGATAGTGTTAAACCTGTAGTGAGATAGTGTTAAACCTGTAGTGAGATAGTGTTAAACCTGTAGAGAGATAGTGTTAAACCGGTAGTGAGATAGTGTTAAACCTGTAGTGAGATAGTGACCTGTAGTGAGATAGTGTTAAACCTGTAGTGAGCTAGTGTTAAACCTGTAGTGAGATAGTGATAAACCTGTAGTGAGATAGTGTTAAACCTGTAGAGAGCTAGTATTAAACCTGTAGAGAGATAGTGTTAAACCTGTAGTGAGATAGTGATACACCTGTAGTGAGATAGTGTTAAACCTGTAGTGAGATAGTGATAAACCTGTAGTGAGATAGTGTTAAACCTGTAGTGAGATAGAGTTAAACCTGTAGTGAGATAGTGTTAAACCTGTAGTGAGATAGAGTTAAACATGTAGTGAGATAGTGTTAAACCTGTAGTGAGATAGAGTTAAACCTGTAGTGAGATAGTGTTAAACCTGTAGTGAGATAGTGTTAAACCTGTAGTGAGATAGTGTTAAACCTGTAGTGAGATAGTGTTAAACCTGTAGAGAGATAGTATTAAACCTGTAGTGAGATAGTGTTAAACCTGTAGTGAGATAGTGTTAAACCTGTAGAGAGATAGTGATAAACCTGTAGAGAGATAGTGATAAACCTGTAGTGAGATAGTGTTAAACCTGTAGAGAGATAGTGTTAAACCTGTAGTGAGATAGTGTTAAACCTGTAGTGATAGTGTTAAACCTGTAGTGAGATAGTGATACACCTGTAGTGATAGAGTTAAACCTGTAGTGAGATAGTGTTAAACCTGTAGTGAGATAGTGTTAAACCTGTAGAGAGATAGTATTAAACCTGTAGTGAGATAGTGTTAAACCTGTAGTGAGATAGTGTTAAACCTGTAGAGAGATAGTGATAAACCTGTAGAGAGATAGTGATAAACCTGTAGTGAGATAGTGTTAAACCTGTAGAGAGATAGTGTTAAACCTGTAGTGAGATAGTGTTAAACCTGTAGTGAGATAGTGTTAAACCTGTAGAGAGATAGTGTTAAACCTGTAGTGAGATAGTGTTAAACCTGTAGTGATAGAGTTAAACCTGTAGTGAGATACTGTTAAACCTGTAGTGAGATAGTGTTAAACCTGTAGTGAGATAGTATTAAACCTGTAGTGAGATAGTGTTAAACCTGTAGTGAGATAGTGACAAACCTGTAGTGAGATAGTGATAAACCTGTAGTGAGATAGTATTAAACCTGTAGTGAGATAGTGTTAAACCTGTAGTGAGATAGTATTAAACCTGTAGTGAGATAGTGTTAAACCTGTAGTGAGATAGTGACAAACCTGTAGTGAGATAGTGATAAACCTGTAGAGAGATAGTGTTAAACCTGTAGTGAGATAGTGACAAACCTGTAGAGAGATAGTGTTAAACATGTAGTGAGATAGTGTTAAACCTGTAGTGAGATAGTGTTAAACCTGTAGTGAGATAGTGTTAAACATGTAGTGAGATAGTGACAAACCTGTAGAGAGATAGTGTTAATCCTGTAGTGAGATAGTGTTAAACCTGTAGTGAGATAGTATTAAACCTGTAGTGAGATAGTGTTAAACCTGTAGTGAGATAGTGACAAACCTGTAGTGAGATAGTGATAAACCTGTAGTGAGATAGTATTACACCTGTAGTGAGATAGTGTTAAACCTGTAGTGAGATATTATTAAACCTGTAGTGAGATAGTGTTAAACCTGTAGTGAGATAGTGACAAACCTGTAGTGAGATAGTGATAAACCTGTAGAGAGATAGTGTTAAACCTGTAGTGAGATAGTGACAAACCTGTAGAGATAGTGTTAAACGTGTAGTGAGATAGTGTTAAACCTGTAGAGAGATAGTGTTAAACCTGTAGTGAGATAGTGTTAAACCTGTAGTGAGATAGTGTTAAACCTGTAGTGAGATAGTGTTAAACCTGTAGTGAGATAGTGATAAACCTGTAGTGAGATAGTGATAAACCTGTAGTGAGATAGTGACAAACCTGTAGAGAGATAGTGTTAAACCTGTAGTGAGATAGTGATAAACCTGTAGTGAGATAGTGACGAACCTGTAGAGAGATAGTGTTAAACCTGTAGTGAGATAGTGATAAACCTGTAGTGAGATAGTGTTAAACCTGTAGTGAGATAGTGTTAAACCTGTAGTGAGATAGTGATAAACCTGTAGTGAGATAGTGTTAAACCTGTAGTGAGCTAGTGATAAACCTGTAGTGAGATAGTGTTAAACCTGTAGTGAGATAGTGATAAACCTGTAGTGAGATAGTGACAAACATGTAGAGAGATAGTGTTAAACCTGTAGTGAGATAGTGTTAAACATGTAGTGAGATAGTGTTAAACATGTAGTGAGATAGTGTTAAACATGTAGAGAGATAGTGACAAACCTGTAGTGAGATAGTGTTAAACGTGTAGTGAGATAGTGTTAAACATGTAGTGAGATAGTGTTAAACCTGTAGTGAGATAGTGTTAAACATGTAGTGAGATAGTGTTAAACGTGTAGAGAGATAGTGTTAAACCTGTAGTGAGATAGTGTTAAACCTGTAGTGAGATAGTGTTAAACATGTAGTGAGATAGTATTAAACATGTAGTGAGATAGTGTTAAACATGTAGTGATATAGTGTTAAACCTGTAGTGAGATAGTGTTAAACCTGTAGAGAGATAGTGTTAAACCTGTAGTGAGATAGTGTTAAACCTGTAGTGAGATAGTGTTAAACCTGTAGTGAGATAGTGTTAAACCTGTAGTGATATAGTGATAAAAGCTGTAGTGAGATAGTGATAAACCTGTAGTGAGATAGTGTTAAACATGTAGTGAGATAGTGTTAAACCTGTAGTGAGATAGTGTTAAACCTGTAGAGAGATAGTGTTAAACCGGTAGTGAGATAGTGTTAAACCTGTAGTGAGCTAGTGACCTGTAGTGAGATAGTGTTAAACCTGTAGTGAGCTAGTGTTAAACCTGTAGTGAGATAGTGATAAACCTGTAGTGAGATAGTGTTAAACCTGTAGAGAGCTAGTATTAAACCTGTAGAGAGATAGTGTTAAACCTGTAGTGAGATAGTGTTAAACCTGTAGAGAGATAGTGATAAACCTGTAGAGAGATAGTGATAAACCTGTAGTGAGATAGTGTTAAACCTGTAGAGAGATAGTGTTAAACCTGTAGTGAGATAGTGTTAAACCTGTAGTGAGATAGTGTTAAACCTGTAGTGATATAGTGATAAAAGCTGTAGTGAGATAGTGATAAACCTGTAGTGAGATAGTGTTAAACCTGTAGTGAGATAGTGTTAAACCTGTAGTGAGATAGTGTTAAACCTGTAGAGAGATAGTGTTAAACCGGTAGTGAGATAGTGTTAAACCTGTAGTGAGATAGTGACCTGTAGTGAGATAGTGTTAAACCTGTAGTGAGCTAGTGTTAAACCTGTAGTGAGATAGTGATAAACCTGTAGTGAGATAGTGTTAAACCTGTAGAGAGCTAGTATTAAACCTGTAGAGAGATAGTGTTAAACCTGTAGTGAGATAGTGATACACCTGTAGTGAGATAGTGTTAAACCTGTAGTGAGATAGTGATAAACCTGTAGTGAGATAGTGTTAAACCTGTAGTGAGATAGAGTTAAACCTGTAGTGAGATAGTGTTAAACCTGTAGTGAGATAGAGTTAAACCTGTAGTGAGATAGTGTTAAACCTGTAGTGAGATAGAGTTAAACCTGTAGTGAGATAGTGTTAAACCTGTAGTGAGATAGTGTTAAACCTGTAGTGAGATAGTGTTAAACCTGTAGTGAGATAGTGTTAAACCTGTAGAGAGATAGTATTAAACCTGTAGTGAGATAGTGTTAAACCTGTAGTGAGATAGTGTTAAACCTGTAGAGAGATAGTGATAAACCTGTAGAGAGATAGTGATAAACCTGTAGTGAGATAGTGTTAAACCTGTAGAGAGATAGTGTTAAACCTGTAGTGAGATAGTGTTAAACCTGTAGTGATAGTGTTAAACCTGTAGTGAGATAGTGATACACCTGTAGTGATAGAGTTAAACCTGTAGTGAGATAGTGTTAAACCTGTAGTGAGATAGTGTTAAACCTGTAGAGAGATAGTATTAAACCTGTAGTGAGATAGTGTTAAACCTGTAGTGAGATAGTGTTAAACCTGTAGAGAGATAGTGATAAACCTGTAGAGAGATAGTGATAAACCTGTAGTGAGATAGTGTTAAACCTGTAGAGAGATAGTGTTAAACCTGTAGTGAGATAGTGTTAAACCTGTAGTGAGATAGTGTTAAACCTGTAGAGAGATAGTGTTAAACCTGTAGTGAGATAGTGTTAAACCTGTAGTGATAGAGTTAAACCTGTAGTGAGATAGTGTTAAACCTGTAGAGAGATAGTGTTAAACATGTAGTGAGATAGTGTTAAACGTGTAGAGAGATAGTGTTAAACCTGTAGTGAGATAGTGTTAAACATGTAGTGAGATAGTGACAAACCTGTAGAGAGATACTGTTAAACCTGTAGTGAGATAGTGTTAAACCTGTAGTGAGATAGTATTAAACCTGTAGTGAGATAGTGTTAAACCTGTAGTGAGATAGTGACAAACCTGTAGTGAGATAGTGATAAACCTGTAGTGAGATAGTATTAAACCTGTAGTGAGATAGTGTTAAACCTGTAGTGAGATAGTATTAAACCTGTAGTGAGATAGTGTTAAACCTGTAGTGAGATAGTGACAAACCTGTAGTGAGATAGTGATAAACCTGTAGAGAGATAGTGTTAAACCTGTAGTGAGATAGTGACAAACCTGTAGAGAGATAGTGTTAAACATGTAGTGAGATAGTGTTAAACCTGTAGTGAGATAGTGTTAAACCTGTAGTGAGATAGTGTTAAACATGTAGTGAGATAGTGACAAACCTGTAGAGAGATAGTGTTAATCCTGTAGTGAGATAGTGTTAAACCTGTAGTGAGATAGTATTAAACCTGTAGTGAGATAGTGTTAAACCTGTAGTGAGATAGTGACAAACCTGTAGTGAGATAGTGATAAACCTGTAGTGAGATAGTATTACACCTGTAGTGAGATAGTGTTAAACCTGTAGTGAGATATTATTAAACCTGTAGTGAGATAGTGTTAAACCTGTAGTGAGATAGTGACAAACCTGTAGTGAGATAGTGATAAACCTGTAGAGAGATAGTGTTAAACCTGTAGTGAGATAGTGACAAACCTGTAGAGATAGTGTTAAACGTGTAGTGAGATAGTGTTAAACCTGTAGAGAGATAGTGTTAAACCTGTAGTGAGATAGTGTTAAACCTGTAGTGAGATAGTGTTAAACCTGTAGTGAGATAGTGTTAAACCTGTAGTGAGATAGTGTTAAACCTGTAGAGAGATAGTGTTAAACCTGTAGTGAGATAGTGTTAAACCTGTAGTGAGATAGTGTTAAACCTGTAGAGATATAGTGTTAAACCTGTAGTGAGATAGTGTTAAACCTGTAGTGAGATAGTGACAAACCTGTAGAGAGATAGTGTTAAACCTGTAGTGAGATAGTGTTAAACCTGTAGTGAGATAGTGTTAAACCTGTAGTGAAATAGTGTTAAACGTGTAGTGAGATAGTGATAAACCTGTAGTGAGATAGTGACAAACCTGTAGAGAGATAGTGTTAAACCTGTAGTGAGATAGTGTCAAACCTGTAGAGAGATAGTGTTAAACCTGTAGAGAGATAGTGTTAAACCTGTAGAGAGATAGTGTTAAACCTGTAGAGAGATAGTGACAAACATGTAGAGAGATAGTGTTAAACCTGTAGTGAGATAGTGTTAAACCTGTAGTGAGATAGTGTTAAACCTGTAGTGAAATAGTGTTAAACCTGTAGTGAGATAGTGATACACCTGTAGTGAGATAGTGTTAAACCTGTAGAGAGATAGTGTTAAACCTGTAGAGAGATAGTGACAAACCTGTAGAGAGATAGTGTTAAACCTGTAGTGAGATAGTGATAAACCTGTAGTGAGATAGTGATAAACCTGTAGTGAGATAGTGATAAACCTGTAGTGCGATAGTGTTAAACCTGTAGAGAGATAGTGTTAAACCTGTAGTGAGATAGTGATAAACCTGTAGTGAGATAGTGTTAAACCTGTAGAGAGATAGTGACAAACCTGTAGAGAGATAGTGTTAAACCTGTAGAGAGATAGTGTTAAACCTGTAGAGAGATAGTGACAAACCTGTAGAGAGATAGTGTTAAACCTGTAGAGAGATAGTGATAAACCTGTAGTGAGATAGTGATAAACCTGTAGTGAGATAGTGTTAAACCTGTAGAGAGATAGTGTTAAACCTGTAGAGAGATAGTGACAAACCTGTAGAGAGAGTGTTAAACCTGTAAACCTGTAGTGAGATAGTGATAAACCTGTAGTGAGATAGTGTTAAACCTGTAGAGAGATAGTGTTAAACCTGTAGTGAGATAGTGACAAACCTGTAGAGAGATAGTGACAAACCTGTAGAGAGATAGTGTTAAACCTGTAGAGAGATAGTGTTAAACCTGTAGTGAGATAGTGATAAACCTGTAGTGAGATAGTGATAAACCTGTAGTGAGATAGTGTTAAATATGTAGAGAGATAGTGTTAAACCTGTAGAGAGATAGTGTTAAACCTGTAGTGAGATAGTGATAAACCTGTAGTGAGATAGTGATAAACCTGTAGTGAGATAGTGTCAAACCTGTAGAGAGATAGTGTTAAACCTGTAGAGAGATAGTGTTAAACCTGTAGTGAGATAGTGACAAACCTGTAGAGAGATAGTGACCTGTAGTGAGATAGTGTTAAACCTGTAGTGAGATAGTGTTAAACCTGTAGAGAGATAGTGTTAAACCTGTAGTGAGATAGTGATAAACCTGTAGAGAGATAGTGTTAAACCTGTAGAGAGATAGTGATAAACCTGTAGAGAGATAGTGTTAAACCTGTAGAGAGATAGTGTTAAACCTGTAGTGAGATAGTGTTAAACCTGTAGAGAGATAGTGTTAAACCTGTAGTGAGATAGTGTTAAACCTGTAGTGAGATAGTGATAAACCTGTAGAGAGATAGTGACAAACCTGTAGTGAGATAGTGACAAACCTGTAGTGAGATAGTGTTAAACCTGTAGTGAGATAGTGTTAAACCTGTAGAGAGATAGTGACAAACCTGTAGAGAGATAGTGTTAAACCTGTAGAGAGATAGTGTTAAACCTGTAGTGAGATAGTGTTAAACCTGTAGAGAGATAGTGACAAACCTGTAGAGAGATAGTGTTAAACCTGTAGAGAGATAGTGATAAACCTGTAGTGAGATAGTGACAAACCTGTAGTGAGATAGTGATAAACATGTAGAGAGATAGTGTTAAACCTGTAGTGAGATAGTGACAAACCTGTAGAGATAGTGTTAAACGTGTAGTGAGATAGTGGTAAACCTGTAGAGAGATAGTGTTAAACCTGTAGTGAGATAGTGTTAAACCTGTAGTGAGATAGTGTTAAACCTGTAGTGAGATAGTGTTAAACCTGTAGTGAGATAGTGTTAAACCTGTAGAGAGATAGTGTTAAACCTGTAGTGAGATAGTGTTAAACCTGTAGTGAGATAGTGTTAAACCTGTAGAGAGATAGTGACAAACATGTAGAGAGATAGTGTTAAACCTGTAGTGAGATAGTGTTAAACCTGTAGTGAGATAGTGTTAAACCTGTAGTGAGATAGTGTTAAACCTGTAGTGAGATAGTGATACACCTGTAGTGAGATAGTGTTAAACCTGTAGAGAGATAGTGTTAAACCTGTAGAGAGATAGTGACAAACCTGTAGAGAGATAGTGTTAAACCTGTAGTGAGATAGTGATAAACCTGTAGTGAGATAGTGATAAACCTGTAGTGAGATAGTGATAAACCTGTAGTGCGATAGTGTTAAACCTGTAGAGAGATAGTGTTAAACCTGTAGTGAGATAGTGATAAACCTGTAGTGAGATAGTGTTAAACCTGTAGAGAGATAGTGACAAACCTGTAGAGAGATAGTGTTAAACCTATAGAGAGATAGTGTTAAACCTGTAGAGAGATAGTGACAAACCTGTAGAGAGATAGTGTTAAACCTGTAGAGAGATAGTGATAAACCTGTAGTGAGATAGTGATAAACCTGTAGTGAGATAGTGTTAAACCTGTAGAGAGATAGTGTTAAACCTGTAGAGAGATAGTGACAAACCTGTAGAGAGAGTGTTAAACCTGTAAACCTGTAGTGAGATAGTGATAAACCTGTAGTGAGATAGTCTTAAACCTGTAGAGAGATAGTGTTAAACCTGTAGTGAGATAGTGACAAACCTGTAGAGAGATAGTGACAAACCTGTAGAGAGATAGTGTTAAACCTGTAGAGAGATAGTGTTAAACCTGTAGTGAGATAGTGATAAACCTGTAGTGAGATAGTGATAAACCTGTAGTGAGATAGTGTTAAATATGTAGAGAGATAGTGTTAAACCTGTAGAGAGATAGTGTTAAACCTGTAGTGAGATAGTGATAAACCTGTAGTGAGATAGTGATAAACCTGTAGTGAGATAGTGTCAAACCTGTAGAGAGATAGTGTTAAACATGTAGAGAGATAGTGTTAAACCTGTAGTGAGATAGTGACAAACCTGTAGAGAGATAGTGACCTGTAGTGAGATAGTGTTAAACCTGTAGTGAGATAGTGTTAAACCTGTAGAGAGATAGTGTTAAACCTGTAGTGAGATAGTGATAAACCAGTAGAGAGATAGTGTTAAACCTGTAGAGAGATAGTGATAAACCTGTAGAGAGATAGTGTTAAACCTGTAGAGAGATAGTGTTAAACCTGTAGTGAGATAGTGTTAAACCTGTAGAGAGATAGTGTTAAACCTGTAGTGAGATAGTGTTAAACCTGTAGTGAGATAGTGATAAACCTGTAGAGAGATAGTGACAAACCTGTAGTGAGATAGTGACAAACCTGTAGTGAGATAGTGTTAAACCTGTAGTGAGATAGTGTTAAACCTGTAGAGAGATAGTGTTAAACCTGTAGTGAGATAGTGATAAACCAGTAGAGAGATAGTGTTAAACCTGTAGAGAGATAGTGATAAACCTGTAGAGAGATAGTGTTAAACCTGTAGAGAGATAGTGTTAAACCTGTAGTGAGATAGTGTTAAACCTGTAGAGAGATAGTGTTAAACCTGTAGTGAGATAGTGTTAAACCTGTAGTGAGATAGTGATAAACCTGTAGAGAGATAGTGTTAAACCTGTAGTGAGATAGTGATAAACCAGTAGAGAGATAGTGTTAAACCTGTAGAGAGATAGTGATAAACCTGTAGAGAGATAGTGTTAAACCTGTAGAGAGATAGTGTTAAACCTGTAGTGAGATAGTGTTAAACCTGTAGAGAGATAGTGTTAAACCTGTAGTGAGATAGTGTTAAACCTGTAGTGAGATAGTGATAAACCTGTAGAGAGATAGTGACAAACCTGTAGTGAGATAGTGACAAACCTGTAGTGAGATAGTGTTAAACCTGTAGTGAGATAGTGTTAAACCTGTAGAGAGATAGTGACAAACCTGTAGAGAGATAGTGTTAAACCTGTAGAGAGATAGTGTTAAACCTGTAGTGAGATAGTGTTAAACCTGTAGAGAGATAGTGACAAACCTGTAGAGAGATAGTGTTAAACCTGTAGAGAGATAGTGTTAAACCTGTAGTGAGATAGTGACAAACCTGTAGTGAGATAGTGTTAAACCTGTAGAGAGATAGTGTTAAACCTGTAGTGAGATAGTGTTAAACATGTAGTGAGATAGTGTTAAACATGTAGTGAGATAGTGTTAAACCTGTAGAGAGATAGTGTTAAACCTGTAGAGAGATAGTGTCAAACCTGTAGAGAGATAGTGTTAAACCTGTAGAGAGATAGTGTTAAACCTGTAGTGAGATAGTGACAAACCTGTAGAGAGATAGTGACCTGTAGTGAGATAGTGTTAAACCTGTAGTGAGATAGTGTTAAACCTGTAGAGAGATAGTGACAAACCTGTAGTGAGATAGTGTTAAACCTGTAGAGAGATAGTGTCAAACCTGTAGAGAGATAGTGTTAAACCTGTAGAGAGATAGTGTTAAACCTGTAGTGAGATAGTGACAAACCTGTAGAGAGATAGTGACATGTAGTGAGATAGTGTTAAACCTGTAGTGAGATAGTGTTAAACCTGTAGTGATAGTGTTAAACCTGTAGTGAGATAGTGTTAACCCTGTAGAGAGATAGTGTTAAACCTGTAGTGAGATAGTGTTAAACATGTAGTGAGATAGTGTTAAACATGTAGTGAGATAGTGTTAAACATGTAGTGAGATAGTGTTAAACCTGTAGTGAGATAGTGATAAACCTGTAGAGAGATAGTGTTAAACCTGTAGTGAGATAGTGTTAAACCTGTAGTGAGATAGTGTTAAACCTGTAGTGAGATAGTGTTAAACATGTAGTGAGATAGTATTAAACATGTAGTGAGATAGTGTTAAACATGTAGTGATATAGTGTTAAACCTGTAGTGAGATAGTGTTAAACATGTAGTGAGATAGTGTTAAACATGTAGTGAGATAGTGTTAAACATGTAGTGAGATAGTGTTAAACATGTAGTGAGATAGTGTTAAACATGTAGTGAGATAGTGTTTAACCTGTAGAGAGATAGTGTTAAACCTGTAGAGAGATAGTGTTAAACCTGTAGTGAGATAGTGTTAAACCTGTAGAGAGATAGAGATAAACCTGTAGAGTGATAGTGTTAAACCTGTAGTGAGATAGTGATAAACCTGTAGAGAGATAGTGTTAAACCTGTAGAGACATAGTGTTAAACCTGTAGTGAGATAGTGATAAACCTGTAGTGAGATAGTGTTAAACCTGTAGTGAGTTAGTGTTAAACCTGTAGTGAGATAGTGATAAACCTGTAGTGAGATAGTGATAAACCTGTAGAGAGATAGTGATAAACCTGTAGTGAGATAGTGATAAACCTGTAGTGAGATAGTG
Organism: Notolepis coatsorum; assembly: GCF_963971535.1. NCBI lineage: Eukaryota > Metazoa > Chordata > Actinopteri > Aulopiformes > Paralepididae > Notolepis > Notolepis coatsorum. Next base: position 73,716,260 of record NC_140169.1, on the reverse strand, counting down.
TTAAACCTGTAGTGAGATAGTGTTAAACCTGTAGAGAGATAGTGTTAAACCTGTAGAGAGATAGTGTCAAACCTGTAGAGAGATAGTGTTAAACCTGTAGAGAAATAGTGTTAAACCTGTAGTGAGATAGTGACAAACCTGTAGAGAGATAGTGACCTGTCGTGAGATAGTGTTAAACCTGTAGTGATATAGTGATAAAAGCTGTAGTGAGATAGTGATAAACCTGTAGTGAGATAGTGTTAAACCTGTAGTGAGATAGTGTTAAACCTGTAGTGAGATAGTGTTAAACCTGTAGAGAGATAGTGACAAACATGTAGAGAGATAGTGTTAAACCTGTAGTGAGATAGTGTTAAACCTGTAGTGAGATAGTGTTAAACCTGTAGTGAGATAGTGTTAAACCTGTAGTGAGATAGTGATACACCTGTAGTGAGATAGTGTTAAACCTGTAGAGAGATAGTGTTAAACCTGTAGAGAGATAGTGACAAACCTGTAGAGAGATAGTGTTAAACCTGTAGTGAGATAGTGATAAACCTGTAGTGAGATAGTGATAAACCTGTAGTGAGATAGTGATAAACCTGTAGTGCGATAGTGTTAAACCTGTAGAGAGATAGTGTTAAACCTGTAGTGAGATAGTGATAAACCTGTAGTGAGATAGTGTTAAACCTGTAGAGAGATAGTGACAAACCTGTAGAGAGATAGTGTTAAACCTATAGAGAGATAGTGTTAAACCTGTAGAGAGATAGTGACAAACCTGTAGAGAGATAGTGTTAAACCTGTAGAGAGATAGTGATAAACCTGTAGTGAGATAGTGATAAACCTGTAGTGAGATAGTGTTAAACCAGTAGAGAGATAGTGTTAAACCTGTAGAGAGATAGTGATAAACCTGTAGAGAGATAGTGTTAAACCTGTAGAGAGATAGTGTTAAACCTGTAGTGAGATAGTGTTAAACCTGTAGAGAGATAGTGTTAAACCTGTAGTGAGATAGTGTTAAACCTGTAGTGAGATAGTGATAAACCTGTAGAGAGATAGTGACAAACCTGTAGTGAGATAGTGACAAACCTGTAGTGAGATAGTGTTAAACCTGTAGTGAGATAGTGTTAAACCTGTAGAGAGATAGTGACAAACCTGTAGAGAGATAGTGTTAAACCTGTAGAGAGATAGTGTTAAACCTGTAGTGAGATAGTGTTAAACCTGTAGAGAGATAGTGACAAACCTGTAGAGAGATAGTGTTAAACCTGTAGAGAGATAGTGTTAAACCTGTAGTGAGATAGTGACAAACCTGTAGTGAGATAGTGTTAAACCTGTAGAGAGATAGTGTTAAACCTGTAGTGAGATAGTGTTAAACATGTAGTGAGATAGTGTTAAACATGTAGTGAGATAGTGTTAAACCTGTAGAGAGATAGTGTTAAACCTGTAGAGAGATAGTGTCAAACCTGTAGAGAGATAGTGTTAAACCTGTAGAGAGATAGTGTTAAACCTGTAGTGAGATAGTGACAAACCTGTAGAGAGATAGTGACCTGTAGTGAGATAGTGTTAAACCTGTAGTGAGATAGTGTTAAACCTGTAGAGAGATAGTGACAAACCTGTAGTGAGATAGTGTTAAACCTGTAGAGAGATAGTGTCAAACCTGTAGTGAGATAGTGTTAAACCTGTAGTGAGATAGTGATAAACCTGTAGTGAGATAGTGATAAACCTGTAGAGAGATAGTGATAAACCTGTAGTGAGATAGTGATAAACCTGTAGTGAGATAGTGTTAAACCTGTAGTGAGATAGTGTTAAACCTGTAGAGAGATAGTGTTAAACCTGTAGAGAGATAGTGTCAAACCTGTAGAGAGATAGTGTTAAATCTGTAGATAGTGTTAAACCTGTAGTGAGATAGTGTTAAACCTGTAGTGAAATAGTGTTAAACGTGTAGTGAGATAGTGATAAACCTGTAGTGAGATAGTGACAAACCTGTAGAGAGATAGTGTTAAACCTGTAGTGAGATAGTGTCAAACCTGTAGAGAGATAGTGTTAAACCTGTAGAGAGATAGTGTTAAACCTGTAGAGAGATAGTGTTAAACCTGTAGAGAGATAGTGACAAACATGTAGAGAGATAGTGTTAAACCTGTAGTGAGATAGTGTTAAACCTGTAGTGAGATAGTGTTAAACCTGTAGTGAGATAGTGTTAAACCTGTAGTGAGATAGTGATACACCTGTAGTGAGATAGTGTTAAACCTGTAGAGAGATAGTGTTAAACCTGTAGAGAGATAGTGACAAACCTGTAGAGAGATAGTGTTAAACCTGTAGTGAGATAGTGATAAACCTGTAGTGAGATAGTGATAAACCTGTAGTGAGATAGTGATAAACCTGTAGTGCGATAGTGTTAAACCTGTAGAGAGATAGTGTTAAACCTGTAGTGAGATAGTGATAAACCTGTAGTGAGATAGTGTTAAACCTGTAGAGAGATAGTGACAAACCTGTAGAGAGATAGTGTTAAACCTGTAGAGAGATAGTGTTAAACCTGTAGAGAGATAGTGACAAACCTGTAGAGAGATAGTGTTAAACCTGTAGAGAGATAGTGATAAACCTGTAGTGAGATAGTGATAAACCTGTAGTGAGATAGTGTTAAACCTGTAGAGAGATAGTGTTAAACCTGTAGAGAGATAGTGACAAACCTGTAGAGAGAGTGTTAAACCTGTAAACCTGTAGTGAGATAGTGATAAACCTGTAGTGAGATAGTGTTAAACCTGTAGAGAGATAGTGTTAAACCTGTAGTGAGATAGTGACAAACCTGTAGAGAGATAGTGACAAACCTGTAGAGAGATAGTGTTAAACCTGTAGAGAGATAGTGTTAAACCTGTAGTGAGATAGTGATAAACCTGTAGTGAGATAGTGATAAACCTGTAGTGAGATAGTGTTAAATATGTAGAGAGATAGTGTTAAACCTGTAAAGAGATAGTGTTAAACCTGTAGTGAGATAGTGATAAACCTGTAGTGAGATAGTGATAAACCTGTAGTGAGATAGTGTCAAACCTGTAGAGAGATAGTGTTAAACCTGTAGAGAGATAGTGTTAAACCTGTAGTGAGATAGTGACAAACCTGTAGAGAGATAGTGACCTGTAGTGAGATAGTGTTAAACCTGTAGTGAGATAGTGTTAAACCTGTAGAGAGATAGTGTTAAACCTGTAGTGAGATAGTGATAAACCTGTAGAGAGATAGTGTTAAACCTGTAGAGAGATAGTGATAAACCTGTAGAGAGATAGTGTTAAACCTGTAGAGAGATAGTGTTAAACCTGTAGTGAGATAGTGTTAAACCTGTAGAGAGATAGTGTTAAACCTGTAGTGAGATAGTGTTAAACCTGTAGTGAGATAGTGATAAACCTGTAGAGAGATAGTGACAAACCTGTAGTGAGATAGTGACAAACCTGTAGTGAGATAGTGTTAAACCTGTAGTGAGACAGTGTTAAACCTGTAGAGAGATAGTGACAAACCTGTAGAGAGATAGTGTTAAACCTGTAGAGAGATAGTGTTAAACCTGTAGTGAGATAGTGTTAAACCTGTAGAGAGATAGTGACAAACCTGTAGAGAGATAGTGTTAAACCTGTAGAGAGATAGTGTTAAACCTGTAGTGAGATAGTGTCAAACCTGTAGAGAGATAGTGTTAAACATGTAGAGAGATAGTGTTAAACCTGTAGTGAGATAGTGACAAACCTGTAGAGAGATAGTGACCTGTAGTGAGATAGTGTTAAACCTGTAGTGAGATAGTGTTAAACCTGTAGAGAGATAGTGACAAACCTGTAGTGAGATAGTGTTAAACCTGTAGAGAGATAGTGTCAAACCTGTAGAGAGATAGTGTTAAACCTGTAGAGAGATAGTGTTAAACCTGTAGTGAGATAGTGACAAACCTGTAGAGAGATAGTGACATGTAGTGAGATAGTGATAAACCTGTAGTGAGATAGTGTCAAACCTGTAGAGAGATAGTGTTAAACCTGTAGAGAGATAGTGTTAAACCTGTAGTGAGATAGTGACAAACCTGTAGAGAGATAGTGACCTGTAGTGAGATAGTGTTAAACCTGTAGTGAGATAGTGTTAAACCTGTAGAGAGATAGTGTTAAACCTGTAGTGAGATAGTGATAAACCTGTAGAGAGATAGTGTTAAACCTGTAGAGAGATAGTGATAAACCTGTAGAGAGATAGTGTTAAACCTGTAGAGAGATAGTGTTAAACCTGTAGTGAGATAGTGTTAAACCTGTAGAGAGATAGTGTTAAACCTGTAGTGAGATAGTGTTAAACCTGTAGTGAGATAGTGATAAACCTGTAGAGAGATAGTGACAAACCTGTAGTGAGATAGTGACAAACCTGTAGTGAGATAGTGTTAAACCTGTAGTGAGATAGTGTTAAACCTGTAGAGAGATAGTGACAAACCTGTAGAGAGATAGTGTTAAACCTGTAGAGAGATAGTGTTAAACCTGTAGTGAGATAGTGTTAAACCTGTAGAGAGATAGTGACAAACCTGTAGAGAGATAGTGTTAAACCTGTAGAGAGATAGTGTTAAACCTGTAGTGAGATAGTGACAAACCTGTAGTGAGATAGTGTTAAACCTGTAGAGAGATAGTGTTAAACCTGTAGTGAGATAGTGTTAAACATGTAGTGAGATAGTGTTAAACCTGTAGTGAGATAGTGTTAAACCTGTAGAGAGATAGTGTTAAACCTGTAGAGAGATAGTGTCAAACCTGTAGAGAGATAGTGTTAAACATGTAGAGAGATAGTGTTAAACCTGTAGTGAGATAGTGACAAACCTGTAGAGAGATAGTGACCTGTAGTGAGATAGTGTTAAACCTGTAGTGAGATAGTGTTAAACCTGTAGAGAGATAGTGACAAACCTGTAGTGAGATAGTGTTAAACCTGTAGAGAGATAGTGTCAAACCTGTAGAGAGATAGTGTTAAACCTGTAGAGAGATAGTGTTAAACCTGTAGTGAGATAGTGACAAACCTGTAGAGAGATAGTGACATGTAGTGAGATAGTGTTAAACCTGTAGTGAGATAGTGTTAAACCTGTAGTGGTAGTGTTAAACCTGTAGTGAGATAGTGTTAAACCTGTAGAGAGATAGTGTTAAACCTGTAGTGAGATAGTGTTAAACATGTAGTGAGATAGTGTTAAACATGTAGTGAGATAGTGTTAAACATGTAGTGAGATAGTGTTAAACCTGTAGTGAGATAGTGATAAACCTGTAGAGAGATAGTGTTAAACCTGTAGTGAGATAGTGTTAAACCTGTAGTGAGATAGTGTTAAACCTGTAGTGAGATAGTGTTAAACATGTAGTGAGATAGTATTAAACATGTAGTGAGATAGTGTTAAACATGTAGTGATATAGTGTTAAACCTGTAGTGAGATAGTGTTAAACATGTAGTGAGATAGTGTTAAACATGTAGTGAGATAGTGTTAAACATGTAGTGAGATAGTGTTAAACATGTAGTGAGATAGTGTTAAACATGTAGTGAGATAGTGTTAAACCTGTAGTGAGATAGTGTTAAACCTGTAGAGAGATAGTGACAAACCTGTAGTGAGATAGTGTTAAACCTGTAGAGAGATAGTGTCAAACCTGTAGAGAGATAGTGTTAAACCTGTAGAGAGATAGTGTTAAACCTGTAGTGAGATAGTGACAAACCTGTAGAGAGATAGTGACATGTAGTGAGATAGTGATAAACCTGTAGTGAGATAGTGTCAAACCTGTAGAGAGATAGTGTTAAACCTGTAGAGAGATAGTGTTAAACCTGTAGTGAGATAGTGACAAACCTGTAGAGAGATAGTGACCTGTAGTGAGATAGTGTTAAACCTGTAGTGAGATAGTGTTAAACCTGTAGAGAGATAGTGTTAAACCTGTAGTGAGATAGTGATAAACCTGTAGAGAGATAGTGTTAAACCTGTAGAGAGATAGTGATAAACCTGTAGAGAGATAGTGTTAAACCTGTAGAGAGATAGTGTTAAACCTGTAGTGAGATAGTGTTAAACCTGTAGAGAGATAGTGTTAAACCTGTAGTGAGATAGTGTTAAACCTGTAGTGAGATAGTGATAAACCTGTAGAGAGATAGTGACAAACCTGTAGTGAGATAGTGACAAACCTGTAGTGAGATAGTGTTAAACCTGTAGTGAGATAGTGTTAAACCTGTAGAGAGATAGTGACAAACCTGTAGAGAGATAGTGTTAAACCTGTAGAGAGATAGTGTTAAACCTGTAGTGAGATAGTGTTAAACCTGTAGAGAGATAGTGACAAACCTGTAGAGAGATAGTGTTAAACCTGTAGAGAGATAGTGTTAAACCTGTAGTGAGATAGTGACAAACCTGTAGTGAGATAGTGTTAAACCTGTAGAGAGATAGTGTTAAACCTGTAGTGAGATAGTGTTAAACATGTAGTGAGATAGTGTTAAACCTGTAGTGAGATAGTGTTAAACCTGTAGAGAGATAGTGTTAAACCTGTAGAGAGATAGTGTCAAACCTGTAGAGAGATAGTGTTAAACATGTAGAGAGATAGTGTTAAACCTGTAGTGAGATAGTGACAAACCTGTAGAGAGATAGTGACCTGTAGTGAGATAGTGTTAAACCTGTAGTGAGATAGTGTTAAACCTGTAGAGAGATAGTGACAAACCTGTAGTGAGATAGTGTTAAACCTGTAGAGAGATAGTGTCAAACCTGTAGAGAGATAGTGTTAAACCTGTAGAGAGATAGTGTTAAACCTGTAGTGAGATAGTGACAAACCTGTAGAGAGATAGTGACATGTAGTGAGATAGTGTTAAACCTGTAGTGAGATAGTGTTAAACCTGTAGTGGTAGTGTTAAACCTGTAGTGAGATAGTGTTAAACCTGTAGAGAGATAGTGTTAAACCTGTAGTGAGATAGTGTTAAACATGTAGTGAGATAGTGTTAAACATGTAGTGAGATAGTGTTAAACATGTAGTGAGATAGTGTTAAACCTGTAGTGAGATAGTGATAAACCTGTAGAGAGATAGTGTTAAACCTGTAGTGAGATAGTGTTAAACCTGTAGTGAGATAGTGTTAAACCTGTAGTGAGATAGTGTTAAACATGTAGTGAGATAGTATTAAACATGTAGTGAGATAGTGTTAAACATGTAGTGATATAGTGTTAAACCTGTAGTGAGATAGTGTTAAACATGTAGTGAGATAGTGTTAAACATGTAGTGAGATAGTGTTAAACATGTAGTGAGATAGTGTTAAACATGTAGTGAGATAGTGTTAAACATGTAGTGAGATAGTGTTAAACATGTAGTGAGATAGTGTTTAACCTGTAGAGAGATAGTGTTAAACCTGTAGAGAGATAGTGTTAAACCTGTAGTGAGATAGTGTTAAACCTGTAGAGAGATAGAGATAAACCTGTAGAGTGATAGTGTTAAACCTGTAGTGAGATAGTGATAAACCTGTAGAGAGATAGTGTTAAACCTGTAGAGACATAGTGTTAAACCTGTAGTGAGATAGTGATAAACCTGTAGTGAGATAGTGTTAAACCTGTAGTGAGATAGTGTTAAACCTGTAGTGAGATAGTGATAAACCTGTAGTGAGATAGTGATAAACCTGTAGAGAGATAGTGATAAACCTGTAGTGAGATAGTGATAAACCTGTAGTGAGATAGTGTTAAACCTGTAGTGAGATAGTGTTAAACCTGTAGAGAGATAGTGTTAAACCTGTAGAGAGATAGTGTCAAACCTGTAGAGAGATAGTGTTAAACCTGTAGAGAGATAGTGTTAAACCTGTAGTGAGATAGTGACAAACCTGTAGAGAGATAGTGACCTGTCGTGAGATAGTGTTAAACCTGTAGTGAGATAGTGTTAAACCTGTAGAGAGATAGTGACAAACCTGTAGTGAGATAGTGTTAAACCTGTAGAGAGATAGTGTCAAACCTGTAGAGAGGTAGTGTTAAACCTGTAGAGAGATAGTGTTAAACCTGTAGTGAGATAGTGACAAACCTGTAGAGAGATAGTGACCTGTAGTGAGATAGTGTTAAACCTGTAGTGAGATAGTGTTAAACCTGTAGTGATAGTGTTAAACCTGTAGTGAGATAGTGTTAAACCTGTAGAGAGATAGTGTTAAACCTGTAGTGAGATAGTGTTAAACATGTAGTGAGATAGTGTTAAACATGTAGTGAGATAGTGTTAAACATGTAGTGAGATAGTGTTAAACATGTAGTGAGATAGTGTTAAACCTGTAGTGAGATAGTGTTAAACATGTAGTGAGATAGTGTTAAACCTGTAGTGAGATAGTGTTAAACCTGTAGTGAGATAGTGTTAAACCTGTAGTGAGATAGTGTTAAACCTGTAGAGAGATAGTGATAAACCTGTAGAGAGATAGTGTTAAACCTGTAGTGAGATAGTGATAAACCTGTAGTGAGATAGTGTTAAACCTGTAGTGAGATAGTGACAAACCTGTAGTGAGATAGTGTTAAACCTGCAGTGATATAGTGTTTAACCTGTAGAGAGATAGTGTTAAACCTGTAGAGAGATAGTGTCAAACCTGTAGAGAGATAGTGTTAAACCTGTAGTGAGATAGTGATAAACCTGTAGTGAGATAGTGTTAAACCTGTAGTGAGATAGTGATAAACCTGTAGTGAGATAGTGATAAACATGTAGAGAGATAGTGATAAACCTGTAGTGAGATAGTGATAAACCTGTAGTGAGATAGTGTTAAACCTGTAGTGAGATAGTGTTAAACCTGTAGAGAGATAGTGTTAAACCTGTAGAGAGATAGTGTCAAACCTGTAGAGAGATAGTGTTAAACCTGTAGATAGTGTTAAACCTGTAGTGAGATAGTGACAAACCTGTAGAGAGATAGTGACCTGTAGTGAGATAGTGTTAAACCTGTAGTGAGATAGTGTTAAACCTGTAGAGAGATAGTGACAAACATGTAGTGAGATAGTGTTAAACCTGTAGAGAGATAGTGTCAAACCTGTAGAGAGATAGTGTTAAACCTGTAGAGAGATAGTGTTAAACCTGTAGTGAGATAGTGACAAACCTGTAGAGAGATAGTGACCTGTAGTGAGATAGTGTTAAACCTGTAGTGAGATAGTGTTAAACCTGTAGTGAGATAGTGTTAAACCTGTAGAGAGATAGTGTTAAACCTGTAGTGAGATAGTGTTAAACATGTAGTGAGATAGTGTTAAACATGTAGTGAGATAGTGTTAAACATGTAGTGAGATAGTGTTAAACCTGTAGTGAGATAGTGATAAACCTGCAGAGAGATAGTGTTAAACCTGTAGTGAGATAGTGTTAAACCTGTAGTGAGATAGTGTTAAACATGTAGTGAGATAGTGATAAACCTGTAGTGACATAGTGTTAAACCTGTAGTGAGATATTGTTAAACCTGTAGATAGATAGTGTTAAACATGTAGAGAGATAGTGTTAAACCTGTAGTGAGATAGTGTTAAACATGTAGAGAGATAGTGTTAAACGTGTAGAGAGATAGTGTTAAACCTGTAGTGAGATAGTGTTAAACATGTAGTGAGATAGTGACAAACCTGTAGAGAGATAGTGTTAAACCTGTAGTGAGATAGTGTTAAACCTGTAGTGAGATAGTGTTAAACCTGTAGTGACATAGTGTTAAACCTGTAGTGAGATATTGTTAAACCTGTAGATAGATAGTGTTAAACATGTAGAGAGATAGTGTTAAACCTGTAGTGAGATAGTGTTAAACATGTAGAGAGATAGTGTTAAACCTGTAGAGAGCTAGTGTTAAACATGTAGTGAGATAGTGTTAAACCTGTAGTGAGATAGTGTTAAACCTGTAGAGAGATAGTGTTAAACATGTAGTGAGATAGTGTTAAACGTGTAGAGAGATAGTGTTAAACCTGTAGTGAGATAGTGTTAAACATGTAGTGAGATAGTGACAAACCTGTAGAGAGATAGTGTTAAACCTGTAGTGAGATAGTGTTAAACCTGTAGTGAGATATTATTAAACCTGTAGTGAGATAGTGTTAAACCTGTAGTGAGATAGTGTTAAACCTGTAGTGAGATAGTGTTAAACCTGTAGTGAAATAGTGTTAAACGTGTAGTGAGATAGTGATACACCTGTAGTGAGATAGTGACAAACCTGTAGAGAGATAGTGTTAAACCTGTAGTGAGATAGTGTCAAACCTGTAGAGAGATAGTGTTAAACCTGTAGAGAGATAGTGTTAAACCTGTAGAGAGATAGTGTTAAACCTGTAGAGAGATAGTGACAAACATGTAGAGAGATAGTGTTAAACCTGTAGTGAGATAGTGTTAAACCTGTAGTGAGATAGTGTTAAACCTGTAGTGAGATAGTGTTAAACCTGTAGTGAGATAGTGATACACCTGTAGTGAGATAGTGTTAAACCTGTAGAGAGATAGTGTTAAACCTGTAGAGAGATAGTGACAAACCTGTAGAGAGATAGTGTTAAACCTGTAGTGAGATAGTGATAAACCTGTAGTGAGATAGTGATAAACCTGTAGTGAGATAGTGATAAACCTGTAGTGTGATAGTGTTAAACCTGTAGAGAGATAGTGTTAAACCTGTAGTGAGATAGTGATAAACCTGTAGTGAGATAGTGTTAAACCTGTAGAGAGATAGTGACAAACCTGTAGAGAGATAGTGTTAAACCTGTAGAGAGATAGTGTTAAACCTGTAGAGAGATAGTGACAAACCTGTAGAGAGATAGTGTTAAACCTGTAGAGAGATAGTGATAAACCTGTAGTGAGATAGTGATAAACCTGTAGTGAGATAGTGTTAAACCTGTAGAGAGATAGTGTTAAACCTGTAGAGAGATAGTGACAAACCTGTAGAGAGAGTGTTAAACCTGTAAACCTGTAGTGAGATAGTGATAAACCTGTAGTGAGATAGTGTTAAACCTGTAGAGAGATAGTGTTAAACCTGTAGTGAGATAGTGTTAAACATGTAGAGAGATAGTGTTAAACGTGTAGAGAGATAGTGTTAAACCTGTAGTGAGATAGTGTTAAACATGTAGAGAGATAGTGTTAAACGTGTAGAGAGATAGTGTTAAACCTGTAGTGAGATAGTGTTAAACATGTAGTGAGATAGTGACAAACCTGTAGAGAGATAGTGTTAAACCTGTAGTGAGATAGTGTTAAACCTGTAGTGAGATAGTGTTAAACCTGTAGTGACATAGTGTTAAACCTGTAGTGAGATATTGTTAAACCTGTAGATAGATAGTGTTAAACATGTAGAGAGATAGTGTTAAACCTGTAGTGAGATAGTGTTAAACATGTAGAGAGATAGTGTTAAACCTGTAGAGAGCTAGTGTTAAACATGTAGTGAGATAGTGTTAAACCTGTAGTGAGATAGTGTTAAACCTGTAGAGAGATAGTGTTAAACATGTAGTGAGATAGTGTTAAACGTGTAGAGAGATAGTGTTAAACCTGTAGTGAGATAGTGTTAAACATGTAGTGAGATAGTGACAAACCTGTAGAGAGATAGTGTTAAACCTGTAGTGAGATAGTGTTAAACCTGTAGTGAGATATTATTAAACCTGTAGTGAGATAGTGTTAAACCTGTAGTGAGATAGTGTTAAACCTGTAGTGAGATAGTGTTAAACCTGTAGTGAAATAGTGTTAAACGTGTAGTGAGATAGTGATACACCTGTAGTGAGATAGTGACAAACCTGTAGAGAGATAGTGTTAAACCTGTAGTGAGATAGTGTCAAACCTGTAGAGAGATAGTGTTAAACCTGTAGAGAGATAGTGTTAAACCTGTAGAGAGATAGTGTTAAACCTGTAGAGAGATAGTGACAAACATGTAGAGAGATAGTGTTAAACCTGTAGTGAGATAGTGTTAAACCTGTAGTGAGATAGTGTTAAACCTGTAGTGAGATAGTGTTAAACCTGTAGTGAGATAGTGATACACCTGTAGTGAGATAGTGTTAAACCTGTAGAGAGATAGTGTTAAACCTGTAGAGAGATAGTGACAAACCTGTAGAGAGATAGTGTTAAACCTGTAGTGAGATAGTGATAAACCTGTAGTGAGATAGTGATAAACCTGTAGTGAGATAGTGATAAACCTGTAGTGTGATAGTGTTAAACCTGTAGAGAGATAGTGTTAAACCTGTAGTGAGATAGTGATAAACCTGTAGTGAGATAGTGTTAAACCTGTAGAGAGATAGTGACAAACCTGTAGAGAGATAGTGTTAAACCTGTAGAGAGATAGTGTTAAACCTGTAGAGAGATAGTGACAAACCTGTAGAGAGATAGTGTTAAACCTGTAGAGAGATAGTGATAAACCTGTAGTGAGATAGTGATAAACCTGTAGTGAGATAGTGTTAAACCTGTAGAGAGATAGTGTTAAACCTGTAGAGAGATAGTGACAAACCTGTAGAGAGAGTGTTAAACCTGTAAACCTGTAGTGAGATAGTGATAAACCTGTAGTGAGATAGTGTTAAACCTGTAGAGAGATAGTGTTAAACCTGTAGTGAGATAGTGACAAACCTGTAGAGAGATAGTGACAAACCTGTAGAGATATAGTGTTAAACCTGTAGAGAGATAGTGTTAAACCTGTAGTGAGATAGTGATAAACCTGTAGTGAGATAGTGATAAACCTGTAGTGAGATAGTGTTAAATATGTAGAGAGATAGTGTTAAACCTGTAGAGAGATAGTGTTAAACCTGTAGTGAGATAGTGATAAACCTGTAGTGACATAGTGATAAACCTGTAGTGAGATAGTGTCAAACCTGTAGAGAGATAGTGTTAAACCTGTAGAGAGATAGTGTTAAACCTGTAGTGAGATAGTGACAAACCTGTAGAGAGATAGTGACCTGTAGTGAGATAGTGTTAAACCTGTAGTGAGATAGTGTTAAACCTGTAGAGAGATAGTGTTAAACCTGTAGTGAGATAGTGATAAACCTGTAGAGAGATAGTGTTAAACCTGTAGAGAGATAGTGATAAACCTGTAGAGAGATAGTGTTAAACCTGTAGAGAGATAGTGTTAAACCTGTAGTGAGATAGTGTTAAACCTGTAGAGAGATAGTGTTAAACCTGTAGTGAGATAGTGTTAAACCTGTAGTGAGATAGTGATAAACCTGTAGAGAGATAGTGACAAACCTGTAGTGAGATAGTGACAAACCTGTAGTGAGATAGTGTTAAACCTGTAGTGAGATAGTGTTAAACCTGTAGAGAGATAGTGACAAACCTGTAGAGAGATAGTGTTAAACATGTAGAGAGATAGTGTTAAACCTATAGTGAGATAGTGTTAAACCTGTAGAGAGATAGTGACAAACCTGTAGAGAGATAGTGTTAAACCTGTAGAGAGATAGTGTTAAACCTGTAGTGAGATAGTGACAAACCTGTAGTGAGATAGTGTTAAACCTGTAGAGAGATAGTGTTAAACCTGTAGTGAGATAGTGTTAAACATGTAGTGAGATAGTGTTAAACCTGTAGTGAGATAGTGTTAAACCTGTAGAGAGATAGTGTTAAACCTGTAGAGAGATAGTGTCAAACCTGTAGAGAGATAGTGTTAAACCTGTAGAGAGATAGTGTTAAACCTGTAGTGAGATAGTGACAAACCTGTAGAGAGATAGTGACCTGTAGTGAGATAGTGTTAAACCTGTAGTGAGATAGTGTTAAACCTGTAGAGAGATAGTGACAAACCTGTAGTGAGATAGTGTTAAACCTGTAGAGAGATAGTGTCAAACCTGTAGAGAGATAGTGTTAAACCTGTAGAGAGATAGTGTTAAACCTGTAGTGAGATAGTGACAAACCTGTAGAGAGATAGTGACATGTAGTGAGATAGTGTTAAACCTGTAGTGAGATAGTGTTAAACCTGTAGTGATAGTGTTAAACCTGTAGTGAGATAGTGTTAAACCTGTAGAGAGATAGTGTTAAACCTGTAGTGAGATAGTGTTAAACATGTAGTGAGATAGTGTTAAACATGTAGTGAGATAGTGTTAAACATGTAGTGAGATAGTGTTAAACCTGTAGTGAGATAGTGATAAACCTGTAGAGAGATAGTGTTAAACCTGTAGTGAGATAGTGTTAAACCTGTAGTGAGATAGTGTTAAACCTGTAGTGAGATAGTGTTAAACATGTAGTGAGATAGTATTAAACATGTAGTGAGATAGTGTTAAACATGTAGTGATATAGTGTTAAACCTGTAGTGAGATAGTGTTAAACATGTAGTGAGATAGTGTTAAACATGTAGTGAGATAGTGTTAAACATGTAGTGAGATAGTGTTAAACATGTAGTGAGATAGTGTTAAACATGTAGTGAGATAGTGTTAAACATGTAGTGAGATAGTGTTTAACCTGTAGAGAGATAGTGTTAAACCTGTAGAGAGATAGTGTTAAACCTGTAGTGAGATAGTGTTAAACCTGTAGAGAGATAGAGATAAACCTGTAGAGTGATAGTGTTAAACCTGTAGTGAGATAGTGATAAACCTGTAGAGAGATAGTGTTAAACCTGTAGAGACATAGTGTTAAACCTGTAGTGAGATAGTGATAAACCTGTAGTGAGATAGTGTTAAACCTGTAGTGAGATAGTGTTAAACCTGTAGTGAGATAGTGATAAACCTGTAGTGAGATAGTGATAAACCTGTAGAGAGATAGTGATAAACCTGTAGTGAGATAGTGATAAACCTGTAGTGAGATAGTGTTAAACCTGTAGTGAGATAGTGTTAAACCTGTAGAGAGATAGTGTTAAACCTGTAGAGAGATAGTGTCAAACCTGTAGAGAGATAGTGTTAAACCTGTAGAGAGATAGTGTTAAACCTGTAGTGAGATAGTGACAAACCTGTAGAGAGATAGTGACCTGTCGTGAGATAGTGTTAAACCTGTAGTGAGATAGTGTTAAACCTGTAGAGAGATAGTGACAAACCTGTAGTGAGATAGTGTTAAACCTGTAGAGAGATAGTGTCAAACCTGTAGAGAGATAGTGTTAAACCTGTAGAGAGATAGTGTTAAACCTGTAGTGAGATAGTGACAAACCTGTAGAGAGATAGTGACCTGTAGTGAGATAGTGTTAAACCTGTAGTGAGATAGTGTTAAACCTGTAGTGATAGTGTTAAACCTGTAGTGAGATAGTGTTAAACCTGTAGAGAGATAGTGTTAAACCTGTAGTGAGATAGTGTTAAACATGTAGTGAGATAGTGTTAAACATGTAGTGAGATAGTGTTAAACATGTAGTGAGATAGTGTTAAACATGTAGTGAGATAGTGTTAAACCTGTAGTGAGATAGTGTTAAACATGTAGTGAGATAGTGTTAAACCTGTAGTGAGATAGTGTTAAACCTGTAGTGAGATAGTGTTAAACCTGTAGTGAGATAGTGTTAAACCTGTAGAGAGATAGTGATAAACCTGTAGAGAGATAGTGTTAAACCTGTAGTGAGATAGTGATAAACCTGTATTGAGATAGTGTTAAACCTGTAGTGAGATAGTGACAAACCTGTAGTGAGATAGTGTTAAACCTGCAGTGATATAGTGTTTAACCTGTAGAGAGATAGTGTTAAACCTGTAGAGAGATAGTGTCAAACCTGTAGAGAGATAGTGTTAAACCTGTAGTGAGATAGTGATAAACCTGTAGTGAGATAGTGTTAAACCTGTAGTGAGATAGTGATAAACCTGTAGTGAGATAGTGATAAACCTGTAGAGAGATAGTGATAAACCTGTAGTGAGATAGTGATAAACCTGTAGTGAGATATTGTTAAACCTGTAGTGAGATAGTGTTAAACCTGTAGAGAGATAGTGTTAAACCTGTAGAGAGATAGTGTCAAACCTGTAGAGAGATAGTGTTAAACCTGTAGATAGTGTTAAACCTGTAGTGAGATAGTGACAAACCTGTAGAGAGATAGTGACCTGTAGTGAGATAGTGTTAAACCTGTAGTGAGATAGTGTTAAACCTGTAGAGAGATAGTGACAAACATGTAGTGAGATAGTGTTAAACCTGTAGAGAGATAGTGTCAAACCTGTAGAGAGATAGTGTTAAACCTGTAGAGAGATAGTGTTAAACCTGTAGTGAGATAGTGACAAACCTGTAGAGAGATAGTGACCTGTAGTGAGATAGTGTTAAACCTGTAGTGAGATAGTGTTAAACCTGTAGTGAGATAGTGTTAAACCTGTAGAGAGATAGTGTTAAACCTGTAGTGAGATAGTGTTAAACATGTAGTGAGATAGTGTTAAACATGTAGTGAGATAGTGTTAAACCTGTAGTGAGATAGTGATAAACCTGTAGAGAGATAGTGTTAAACCTGTAGTGAGATAGTGTTAAACCTGTAGTGAGATAGTGTTAAACCTGTAGTGAGATAGTGTTAAACATGTAGTGAGATAGTGATAAACCTGTAGTGAGATAGTGTTAAACCTGTAGTGAGATAGTGTTAAACCTGTAGTGAGATATTGTTAAACCTGTAGAGAGATAGTGTTAAACATGTAGAGAGATAGTGTTAAACCTGTAGTGAGATAGTGTTAAACATGTAGAGAGATAGTGTTAAATCTGTAGAGAGCTAGTGTTAAACATGTAGTGAGATAGTGTTAAACCTGTAGTGAGATAGTGTTAAACCTGTAGAGAGATAGTGTTAAACATGTAGTGAGATAGTGTTAAACGTGTAGAGAGATAGTGTTAAACCTGTAGTGAGATAGTGTTAAACATGTAGTGAGATAGTGACAAACCTGTAGAGAGATAGTGTTAAACCTGTAGTGAGATAGTATTAAACCTGTAGTGAGATAGTGTTAAACCTGTAGTGAGATAGTGACAAACCTGTAGTGAGATAGTGATAAACCTGTAGTGAGATAGTATTAAACCTGTAGTGAGATAGTGTTAAACCTGTAGTGAGATAGTATTAAACCTGTAGTGAGATAGTGTTAAACCTGTAGTGAGATAGTGACAAACCTGTAGTGAGATAGTGATAAACCTGTAGAGAGATAGTGTTAAACCTGTAGTGAGATAGTGTTAAACATGTAGTGAGATAGTGTTAAACCTGTAGTGAGATAGTGTTAAACATGTAGTGAGATAGTGTTAAACCTGTAGTGAGATAGTGTTAAACCTGTAGTGAGATAGTGTTAAACATGTAGTGAGATAGTGACAAACCTGTAGAGAGATAGTGTTAAACCTGTAGTGAGATAGTGTTAAACCTGTAGTGAGATAGTATTAAACCTGTAGTGAGATAGTGTTAAACCTGTAGTGAGATAGTGACAAACCTGTAGTGAGATAGTGATAAACCTGTAGTGAGATAGTATTAAACCTGTAGTGAGATAGTGTTAAACCTGTAGTGAGATAGTATTAAACCTGTAGTGAGATAGTGTTAAACCTGTAGTGAGATAGTGACAAACCTGTAGTGAGATAGTGATAAACCTGTAGAGAGATAGTGTTAAACCTGTAGTGAGATAGTGACAAACCTGTAGAGATAGTGTTAAACGTGTAGTGAGATAGTGTTAAACCTGTAGAGAGATAGTGTTAAACCTGTAGTGAGATAGTGTTAAACCTGTAGTGAGATAGTGTTAAACCTGTAGTGAGATAGTGTTAAACCTGTAGTGAGATAGTGTTAAACCTGTAGAGAGATAGTGTTAAACCTGTAGTGAGATAGTGTTAAACCTGTAGTGAGATAGTGTTAAACCTGTAGAGAGATAGTGTTAAACCTGTAGTGAGATAGTGTCAAACCTGTAGAGAGATAGTGTTAAACCTGTAGAGAGATAGTGTTAAACCTGTAGAGAGATAGTGTTAAACCTGTAGAGAGATAGTGACAAACATGTAGAGAGATAGTGTTAAACCTGTAGTGAGATAGTGTTAAACCTGTAGTGAGATAGTGTTAAACCTGTAGTGAGATAGTGTTAAACATGTAGTGAGATAGTGATACACCTGTAGTGAGATAGTGTTAAACCTGTAGAGAGATAGTGTTAAACCTGTAGAGAGATAGTGACAAACCTGTAGAGAGATAGTGTTAAACCTGTAGTGAGATAGTGATAAACCTGTAGTGAGATAGTGATAAACCTGTAGTGAGATAGTGATAAACCTGTAGTGCGATAGTGTTAAACCTGTAGAGAGATAGTGTTAAACCTGTAGTGAGATAGTGATAAACCTGTAGTGAGATAGTGTTAAACCTGTAGAGAGATAGTGACAAACCTGTAGAGAGATAGTGTTAAACCTGTAGAGAGATAGTGATAAACCTGTAGTGAGATAGTGATAAACCTGTAGTGAGATAGTGTTAAACCTGTAGAGAGATAGTGTTAAACCTGTAGAGAGATAGTGACAAACCTGTAGAGAGAGTGTTAAACCTGTAGTGAGATAGTGATAAACCTGTAGTGAGATAGTGATAAACCTGTAGTGAGATAGTGATAAACCTGTAGTGAGATAGTGTTAAACCTGTAGAGAGATAGTGTTAAACCTGTAGTGAGATAGTGACAAACATGTAGAGAGATAGTGACAAACCTGTAGAGAGATAGTGTTAAACCTGTAGAGAGATAGTGTTAAACCTGTAGTGAGATAGTGATAAACCTGTAGTGAGATAGTGATAAACCTGTAGTGAGATAGTGTTAAATATGTAGAGAGATAGTGTTAAACCTGTAGAGAGATAGTGTTAAACCTGTAGTGAGATAGTGATAAACCTGTAGTGAGATAGTGATAAACCTGTAGTGAGATAGTGTCAAACCTGTAGAGAGATAGTGTTAAACCTGTAGAGAGATAGTGTTAAACCTGTAGTGAGATAGTGACAAACCTGTAGAGAGATAGTGACCTGTAGTGAGATAGTGTTAAACCTGTAGTGAGATAGTGTTAAACCTGTAGAGAGATAGTGTTAAACCTGTAGTGAGATAGTGATGAACCTGTAGAGATAGTGTTAAACCTGTAGAGAGATAGTGATAAACCTGTAGAGATAGTGTTAAACCTGTAGAGAGATAGTGTTAAACCTGTAGTGAGATAGTGTTAAACCTGTAGAGAGATAGTGTTAAACCTGTAGTGAGATAGTGTTAAACCTGTAGTGAGATAGTGATAAACCTGTAGAGAGATAGTGACAAACCTGTAGTGAGATAGTGACAAACCTGTAGTGAGATAGTGTTAAACCTGTAGTGAGATAGTGTTAAACCTGTAGAGAGATAGTGACAAACCTGTAGAGAGATAGTGTTAAACCTGTAGAGAGATAGTGTTAAACCTGTAGTGAGATAGTGTTAAACCTGTAGAGAGATAGTGACAAACCTGTAGAGAGATAGTGTTAAACCTGTAGAGAGATAGTGTTAAACCTGTAGTGAGATAGTGACAAACCTGTAGTGAGATAGTGTTAAACCTGTAGAGAGATAGTGTTAAACCTGTAGTGAGATAGTGTTAAACATGTAGTGAGATAGTGTTAAACCTGTAGTGAGATAGTGTTAAACCTGTAGAGAGATAGTGTTAAACCTGTAGAGAGATAGTGTCAAACCTGTAGAGAGATAGTGTTAAACCTGTAGAGAGATAGTGTTAAACCTGTAGTGAGATAGTGACAAACCTGTAGAGAGATAGTGACCTGTAGTGAGATAGTGTTAAACCTGTAGTGAGATAGTGTTAAACCTGTAGAGAGATAGTGACAAACCTGTAGTGAGATAGTGTTAAACCTGTAGAGAGATAGTGTCAAACCTGTAGAGAGATAGTGTTAAACCTGTAGAGAGATAGTGTTAAACCTGTAGTGAGATAGTGACAAACCTGTAGATATATAGTGACCTGTAGTGAGATAGTGTTAAACCTGTAGTGAGATAGTGTTAAACCTGTAGTGATAGTGTTAAACCTGTAGTGAGATAATGTTAAACCTGTAGAGAGATAGTGTTAAACCTGTAGTGAGATAGTGTTAAACATGTAGTGAGATAGTGTTAAACATGTAGTGAGATAGTGTTAAACATGTAGTGAGATAGTGTTAAACCTGTAGTGAGATAGTGATAAACCTGTAGAGAGATAGTGTTAAACCTGTAGTGAGATAGTGTTAAACCTGTAGTGAGATAGTGTTAAACCTGTAGTGAGATAGTGTTAAACATGTAGTGAGATAGTATTAAACATGTAGTGAGATAGTGTTAAACATGTAGTGATATAGTGTTAAACCTGTAGTGAGATAGTGTTAAACATGTAGTGAGATAGTGTTAAACATGTAGTGAGATAGTGTTAAACATGTAGTGAGATAGTGTTAAACATGTAGTGAGATAGTGTTAAACCTGTAGTGAGATAGTGTTAAACCTGTAGTGAGATAGTGTTAAACCTGTAGTGAGATAGTGTTAAACCTGTAGAGAGATAGTGTTAAACCTGTAGTGAGATAGTGTTAAACCTGTAGTGAGATAGTGTTAAACCTGTAGAGAGATAGTGTTAAACCTGTAGTGAGATAGTGTCAAACCTGTAGAGAGATAGTGTTAAACCTGTAGAGAGATAGTGTTAAACCTGTAGAGAGATAGTGTTAAACCTGTAGAGAGATAGTGACAAACATGTAGAGAGATAGTGTTAAACCTGTAGTGAGATAGTGTTAAACCTGTAGTGAGATAGTGTTAAACCTGTAGTGAGATAGTGTTAAACATGTAGTGAGATAGTGATACACCTGTAGTGAGATAGTGTTAAACCTGTAGAGAGATAGTGTTAAACCTGTAGAGAGATAGTGACAAACCTGTAGAGAGATAGTGTTAAACCTGTAGTGAGATAGTGATAAACCTGTAGTGAGATAGTGATAAACCTGTAGTGAGATAGTGATAAACCTGTAGTGCGATAGTGTTAAACCTGTAGAGAGATAGTGTTAAACCTGTAGTGAGATAGTGATAAACCTGTAGTGAGATAGTGTTAAACCTGTAGAGAGATAGTGACAAACCTGTAGAGAGATAGTGTTAAACCTGTAGAGAGATAGTGTTAAACCTGTAGAGAGATAGTGACAAACCTGTAGAGAGATAGTGTTAAACCTGTAGAGAGATAGTGATAAACCTGTAGTGAGATAGTGATAAACCTGTAGTGAGATAGTGTTAAACCTGTAGAGAGATAGTGTTAAACCTGTAGAGAGATAGTGACAAACCTGTAGAGAGAGTGTTAAACCTGTAGTGAGATAGTGATAAACCTGTAGTGAGATAGTGATAAACCTGTAGTGAGATAGTGATAAACCTGTAGTGAGATAGTGTTAAACCTGTAGAGAGATAGTGTTAAACCTGTAGTGAGATAGTGACAAACATGTAGAGAGATAGTGACAAACCTGTAGAGAGATAGTGTTAAACCTGTAGAGAGATAGTGTTAAACCTGTAGTGAGATAGTGATAAACCTGTAGTGAGATAGTGATAAACCTGTAGTGAGATAGTGTTAAATATGTAGAGAGATAGTGTTAAACCTGTAGAGAGATAGTGTTAAACCTGTAGTGAGATAGTGATAAACCTGTAGTGAGATAGTGATAAACCTGTAGTGAGATAGTGTCAAACCTGTAGAGAGATAGTGTTAAACCTGTAGAGAGATAGTGTTAAACCTGTAGTGAGATAGTGACAAACCTGTAGAGAGATAGTGACCTGTAGTGAGATAGTGTTAAACCTGTAGTGAGATAGTGTTAAACCTGTAGAGAGATAGTGTTAAACCTGTAGTGAGATAGTGATGAACCTGTAGAGATAGTGTTAAACCTGTAGAGAGATAGTGATAAACCTGTAGAGATAGTGTTAAACCTGTAGAGAGATAGTGTTAAACCTGTAGTGAGATAGTGTTAAACCTGTAGAGAGATAGTGTTAAACCTGTAGTGAGATAGTGTTAAACCTGTAGTGAGATAGTGATAAACCTGTAGAGAGATAGTGACAAACCTGTAGTGAGATAGTGACAAACCTGTAGTGAGATAGTGTTAAACCTGTAGTGAGATAGTGTTAAACCTGTAGAGAGATAGTGACAAACCTGTAGAGAGATAGTGTTAAACCTGTAGAGAGATAGTGTTAAACCTGTAGTGAGATAGTGTTAAACCTGTAGAGAGATAGTGACAAACCTGTAGAGAGATAGTGTTAAACCTGTAGAGAGATAGTGTTAAACCTGTAGTGAGATAGTGACAAACCTGTAGTGAGATAGTGTTAAACCTGTAGAGAGATAGTGTTAAACCTGTAGTGAGATAGTGTTAAACATGTAGTGAGATAGTGTTAAACCTGTAGTGAGATAGTGTTAAACCTGTAGAGAGATAGTGTTAAACCTGTAGAGAGATAGTGTCAAACCTGTAGAGAGATAGTGTTAAACCTGTAGAGAGATAGTGTTAAACCTGTAGTGAGATAGTGACAAACCTGTAGAGAGATAGTGACCTGTAGTGAGATAGTGTTAAACCTGTAGTGAGATAGTGTTAAACCTGTAGAGAGATAGTGTTAAACCTGTAGTGAGATAGTGATAAACCTGTAGAGAGATAGTGTTAAACCTGTAGAGAGATAGTGATAAACCTGTAGAGAGATAGTGTTAAACCTGTAGAGAGATAGTGTTAAACCTGTAGTGAGATAGTGTTAAACCTGTAGAGAGATAGTGTTAAACCTGTAGTGAGATAGTGTTAAACCTGTAGTGAGATAGTGATAAACCTGTAGAGAGATAGTGACAAACCTGTAGTGAGATAGTGACAAACCTGTAGTGAGATAGTGTTAAACCTGTAGTGAGATAGTGTTAACCCTGTAGAGAGATAGTGACAAACCTGTAGAGAGATAGTGTTAAACATGTAGAGAGATAGTGTTAAACCTATAGTGAGATAGTGTTAAACCTGTAGAGAGATAGTGACAAACCTGTAGAGAGATAGTGTTAAACCTGTAGAGAGATAGTGTTAAACCTGTAGTGAGATAGTGACAAACCTGTAGTGAGATAGTGTTAAACCTGTAGAGAGATAGTGTTAAACCTGTAGTGAGATAGTGTTAAACATGTAGTGAGATAGTGTTAAACCTGTAGTGAGATAGTGTTAAACCTGTAGAGAGATAGTGTTAAACCTGTAGAGAGATAGTGTCAAACCTGTAGAGAGATAGTGTTAAACCTGTAGAGAGATAGTGTTAAACCTGTAGTGAGATAGTGACAAACCTGTAGAGAGATAGTGACCTGTAGTGAGATAGTGTTAAACCTGTAGTGAGATAGTGTTAAACCTGTAGAGAGATAG
The DNA here is from genome assembly GCF_963971535.1 of Notolepis coatsorum. NCBI lineage: Eukaryota > Metazoa > Chordata > Actinopteri > Aulopiformes > Paralepididae > Notolepis > Notolepis coatsorum. Next base: position 73,693,253 of record NC_140169.1, on the reverse strand, counting down.
TGACAAACCTGTAGTGAGATAGTGTTAAACCTGTAGAGAGATAGTGTCAAACCTGTAGAGAGATAGTGTTAAACCTGTAGAGAGATAGTGTTAAACCTGTAGTGAGATAGTGACAAACCTGTAGAGAGATAGTGACATGTAGTGAGATAGTGTTAAACCTGTAGTGAGATAGTGTTAAACCTGTAGTGATAGTGTTAAACCTGTAGTGAGATAGTGTTAAACCTGTAGAGAGATAGTGTTAAACCTGTAGTGAGATAGTGTTAAACATGTAGTGAGATAGTGTTAAACATGTAGTGAGATAGTGTTAAACATGTAGTGAGATAGTGTTAAACCTGTAGTGAGATAGTGATAAACCTGTAGAGAGATAGTGTTAAACCTGTAGTGAGATAGTGTTAAACCTGTAGTGAGATAGTGTTAAACCTGTAGTGAGATAGTGTTAAACATGTAGTGAGATAGTATTAAACATGTAGTGAGATAGTGTTAAACATGTAGTGATATAGTGTTAAACCTGTAGTGAGATAGTGTTAAACATGTAGTGAGATAGTGTTAAACATGTAGTGAGATAGTGTTAAACATGTAGTGAGATAGTGTTAAACATGTAGTGAGATAGTGTTAAACATGTAGTGAGATAGTGTTAAACATGTAGTGAGATAGTGTTTAACCTGTAGAGAGATAGTGTTAAACCTGTAGAGAGATAGTGTTAAACCTGTAGTGAGATAGTGTTAAACCTGTAGAGAGATAGAGATAAACCTGTAGAGTGATAGTGTTAAACCTGTAGTGAGATAGTGATAAACCTGTAGAGAGATAGTGTTAAACCTGTAGAGACATAGTGTTAAACCTGTAGTGAGATAGTGATAAACCTGTAGTGAGATAGTGTTAAACCTGTAGTGAGATAGTGTTAAACCTGTAGTGAGATAGTGATAAACCTGTAGTGAGATAGTGATAAACCTGTAGAGAGATAGTGATAAACCTGTAGTGAGATAGTGATAAACCTGTAGTGAGATAGTGTTAAACCTGTAGTGAGATAGTGTTAAACCTGTAGAGAGATAGTGTTAAACCTGTAGAGAGATAGTGTCAAACCTGTAGAGAGATAGTGTTAAACCTGTAGAGAGATAGTGTTAAACCTGTAGTGAGATAGTGACAAACCTGTAGAGAGATAGTGACCTGTCGTGAGATAGTGTTAAACCTGTAGTGAGATAGTGTTAAACCTGTAGAGAGATAGTGACAAACCTGTAGTGAGATAGTGTTAAACCTGTAGAGAGATAGTGTCAAACCTGTAGAGAGATAGTGTTAAACCTGTAGAGAGATAGTGTTAAACCTGTAGTGAGATAGTGACAAACCTGTAGAGAGATAGTGACCTGTAGTGAGATAGTGTTAAACCTGTAGTGAGATAGTGTTAAACCTGTAGTGATAGTGTTAAACCTGTAGTGAGATAGTGTTAAACCTGTAGAGAGATAGTGTTAAACCTGTAGTGAGATAGTGTTAAACATGTAGTGAGATAGTGTTAAACATGTAGTGAGATAGTGTTAAACATGTAGTGAGATAGTGTTAAACATGTAGTGAGATAGTGTTAAACCTGTAGTGAGATAGTGTTAAACATGTAGTGAGATAGTGTTAAACCTGTAGTGAGATAGTGTTAAACCTGTAGTGAGATAGTGTTAAACCTGTAGTGAGATAGTGTTAAACCTGTAGAGAGATAGTGATAAACCTGTAGAGAGATAGTGTTAAACCTGTAGTGAGATAGTGATAAACCTGTAGTGAGATAGTGTTAAACCTGTAGTGAGATAGTGACAAACCTGTAGTGAGATAGTGTTAAACCTGCAGTAGTATAGTGTTTAACCTGTAGAGAGATAGTGTTAAACCTGTAGAGAGATAGTGTCAAACCTGTAGAGAGATAGTGTTAAACCTGTAGTGAGATAGTGATAAACCTGTAGTGAGATAGTGTTAAACCTGTAGTGAGATAGTGATAAACCTGTAGTGAGATAGTGATAAACCTGTAGAGAGATAGTGATAAACCTGTAGTGAGATAGTGATAAACCTGTAGTGAGATATTGTTAAACCTGTAGTGAGATAGTGTTAAACCTGTAGAGAGATAGTGTTAAACCTGTAGAGAGATAGTGTCAAACCTGTAGAGAGATAGTGTTAAACCTGTAGATAGTGTTAAACCTGTAGTGAGATAGTGACAAACCTGTAGAGAGATAGTGACCTGTAGTGAGATAGTGTTAAACCTGTAGTGAGATAGTGTTAAACCTGTAGAGAGATAGTGACAAACATGTAGTGAGATAGTGTTAAACCTGTAGAGAGATAGTGTCAAACCTGTAGAGAGATAGTGTTAAACCTGTAGAGAGATAGTGTTAAACCTGTAGTGAGATAGTGACAAACCTGTAGAGAGATAGTGACCTGTAGTGAGATAGTGTTAAACCTGTAGTGAGATAGTGTTAAACCTGTAGTGAGATAGTGTTAAACCTGTAGAGAGATAGTGTTAAACCTGTAGTGAGATAGTGTTAAACATGTAGTGAGATAGTGTTAAACATGTAGTGAGATAGTGTTAAACCTGTAGTGAGATAGTGATAAACCTGTAGAGAGATAGTGTTAAACCTGTAGTGAGATAGTGTTAAACCTGTAGTGAGATAGTGTTAAACCTGTAGTGAGATAGTGTTAAACATGTAGTGAGATAGTGATAAACCTGTAGTGAGATAGTGTTAAACCTGTAGTGAGATAGTGTTAAACCTGTAGTGAGATATTGTTAAACCTGTAGAGAGATAGTGTTAAACATGTAGAGAGATAGTGTTAAACCTGTAGTGAGATAGTGTTAAACATGTAGAGAGATAGTGTTAAATCTGTAGAGAGCTAGTGTTAAACATGTAGTGAGATAGTGTTAAACCTGTAGTGAGATAGTGTTAAACCTGTAGAGAGATAGTGTTAAACATGTAGTGAGATAGTGTTAAACGTGTAGAGAGATAGTGTTAAACCTGTAGTGAGATAGTGTTAAACATGTAGTGAGATAGTGACAAACCTGTAGAGAGATAGTGTTAAACCTGTAGTGAGATAGTATTAAACCTGTAGTGAGATAGTGTTAAACCTGTAGTGAGATAGTGACAAACCTGTAGTGAGATAGTGATAAACCTGTAGTGAGATAGTATTAAACCTGTAGTGAGATAGTGTTAAACCTGTAGTGAGATAGTATTAAACCTGTAGTGAGATAGTGTTAAACCTGTAGTGAGATAGTGACAAACCTGTAGTGAGATAGTGATAAACCTGTAGAGAGATAGTGTTAAACCTGTAGTGAGATAGTGTTAAACATGTAGTGAGATAGTGTTAAACCTGTAGTGAGATAGTGTTAAACATGTAGTGAGATAGTGTTAAACCTGTAGTGAGATAGTGTTAAACCTGTAGTGAGATAGTGTTAAACATGTAGTGAGATAGTGACAAACCTGTAGAGAGATAGTGTTAAACCTGTAGTGAGATAGTGTTAAACCTGTAGTGAGATAGTATTAAACCTGTAGTGAGATAGTGTTAAACCTGTAGTGAGATAGTGACAAACCTGTAGTGAGATAGTGATAAACCTGTAGTGAGATAGTATTAAACCTGTAGTGAGATAGTGTTAAACCTGTAGTGAGATAGTATTAAACCTGTAGTGAGATAGTGTTAAACCTGTAGTGAGATAGTGACAAACCTGTAGTGAGATAGTGATAAACCTGTAGAGAGATAGTGTTAAACCTGTAGTGAGATAGTGACAAACCTGTAGAGATAGTGTTAAACGTGTAGTGAGATAGTGTTAAACCTGTAGAGAGATAGTGTTAAACCTGTAGTGAGATAGTGTTAAACCTGTAGTGAGATAGTGTTAAACCTGTAGTGAGATAGTGTTAAACCTGTAGTGAGATAGTGTTAAACCTGTAGAGAGATAGTGTTAAACCTGTAGTGAGATAGTGTTAAACCTGTAGTGAGATAGTGTTAAACCTGTAGAGAGATAGTGTTAAACCTGTAGTGAGATAGTGTCAAACCTGTAGAGAGATAGTGTTAAACCTGTAGAGAGATAGTGTTAAACCTGTAGAGAGATAGTGTTAAACCTGTAGAGAGATAGTGACAAACATGTAGAGAGATAGTGTTAAACCTGTAGTGAGATAGTGTTAAACCTGTAGTGAGATAGTGTTAAACCTGTAGTGAGATAGTGTTAAACATGTAGTGAGATAGTGATACACCTGTAGTGAGATAGTGTTAAACCTGTAGAGAGATAGTGTTAAACCTGTAGAGAGATAGTGACAAACCTGTAGAGAGATAGTGTTAAACCTGTAGTGAGATAGTGATAAACCTGTAGTGAGATAGTGATAAACCTGTAGTGAGATAGTGATAAACCTGTAGTGCGATAGTGTTAAACCTGTAGAGAGATAGTGTTAAACCTGTAGTGAGATAGTGATAAACCTGTAGTGAGATAGTGTTAAACCTGTAGAGAGATAGTGACAAACCTGTAGAGAGATAGTGTTAAACCTGTAGAGAGATAGTGTTAAACCTGTAGAGAGATAGTGACAAACCTGTAGAGAGATAGTGTTAAACCTGTAGAGAGATAGTGATAAACCTGTAGTGAGATAGTGATAAACCTGTAGTGAGATAGTGTTAAACCTGTAGAGAGATAGTGTTAAACCTGTAGAGAGATAGTGACAAACCTGTAGAGAGAGTGTTAAACCTGTAGTGAGATAGTGATAAACCTGTAGTGAGATAGTGATAAACCTGTAGTGAGATAGTGATAAACCTGTAGCGAGATAGTGTTAAACCTGTAGAGAGATAGTGTTAAACCTGTAGTGAGATAGTGACAAACATGTAGAGAGATAGTGACAAACCTGTAGAGAGATAGTGTTAAACCTGTAGAGAGATAGTGTTAAACCTGTAGTGAGATAGTGATAAACCTGTAGTGAGATAGTGATAAACCTGTAGTGAGATAGTGTTAAATATGTAGAGAGATAGTGTTAAACCTGTAGAGAGATAGTGTTAAACCTGTAGTGAGATAGTGATAAACCTGTAGTGAGATAGTGATAAACCTGTAGTGAGATAGTGTCAAACCTGTAGAGAGATAGTGTTAAACCTGTAGAGAGATAGTGTTAAACCTGTAGTGAGATAGTGACAAACCTGTAGAGAGATAGTGACCTGTAGTGAGATAGTGTTAAACCTGTAGTGAGATAGTGTTAAACCTGTAGAGAGATAGTGTTAAACCTGTAGTGAGATAGTGATGAACCTGTAGAGATAGTGTTAAACCTGTAGAGAGATAGTGATAAACCTGTAGAGATAGTGTTAAACCTGTAGAGAGATAGTGTTAAACATGTAGTGAGATAGTGTTAAACCTGTAGAGAGATAGTGTTAAACCTGTAGTGAGATAGTGTTAAACCTGTAGTGAGATAGTGATAAACCTGTAGAGAGATAGTGACAAACCTGTAGTGAGATAGTGACAAACCTGTAGTGAGATAGTGTTAAACCTGTAGTGAGATAGTGTTAAACCTGTAGAGAGATAGTGACAAACCTGTAGAGAGATAGTGTTAAACCTGTAGAGAGATAGTGTTAAACCTGTAGTGAGATAGTGTTAAACCTGTAGAGAGATAGTGACAAACCTGTAGAGAGATAGTGTTAAACCTGTAGAGAGATAGTGTTAAACCTGTAGTGAGATAGTGACAAACCTGTAGTGAGATAGTGTTAAACCTGTAGAGAGATAGTGTTAAACCTGTAGTGAGATAGTGTTAAACATGTAGTGAGATAGTGTTAAACCTGTAGTGAGATAGTGTTAAACCTGTAGAGAGATAGTGTTAAACCTGTAGAGAGATAGTGTCAAACCTGTAGAGAGATAGTGTTAAACCTGTAGAGAGATAGTGTTAAACCTGTAGTGAGATAGTGACAAACCTGTAGAGAGATAGTGACCTGTAGTGAGATAGTGTTAAACCTGTAGTGAGATAGTGTTAAACCTGTAGAGAGATAGTGACAAACCTGTAGTGAGATAGTGTTAAACCTGTAGAGAGATAGTGTCAAACCTGTAGAGAGATAGTGTTAAACCTGTAGAGAGATAGTGTTAAACCTGTAGTGAGATAGTGACAAACCTGTAGATATATAGTGACCTGTAGTGAGATAGTGTTAAACCTGTAGTGAGATAGTGTTAAACCTGTAGTGATAGTGTTAAACCTGTAGTGAGATAATGTTAAACCTGTAGAGAGATAGTGTTAAACCTGTAGTGAGATAGTGTTAAACATGTAGTGAGATAGTGTTAAACATGTAGTGAGATAGTGTTAAACATGTAGTGAGATAGTGTTAAACCTGTAGTGAGATAGTGATAAACCTGTAGAGAGATAGTGTTAAACCTGTAGTGAGATAGTGTTAAACCTGTAGTGAGATAGTGTTAAACCTGTAGTGAGATAGTGTTAAACATGTAGTGAGATAGTATTAAACATGTAGTGAGATAGTGTTAAACATGTAGTGATATAGTGTTAAACCTGTAGTGAGATAGTGTTAAACATGTAGTGAGATAGTGTTAAACATGTAGTGAGATAGTGTTAAACATGTAGTGAGATAGTGTTAAACATGTAGTGAGATAGTGTTAAACCTGTAGTGAGATAGTGTTAAACCTGTAGTGAGATAGTGTTAAACCTGTAGTGAGATAGTGTTAAACCTGTAGAGAGATAGTGTTAAACCTGTAGTGAGATAGTGTTAAACCTGTAGTGAGATAGTGTTAAACCTGTAGAGAGATAGTGTTAAACCTGTAGTGAGATAGTGTCAAACCTGTAGAGAGATAGTGTTAAACCTGTAGAGAGATAGTGTTAAACCTGTAGAGAGATAGTGTTAAACCTGTAGAGAGATAGTGACAAACATGTAGAGAGATAGTGTTAAACCTGTAGTGAGATAGTGTTAAACCTGTAGTGAGATAGTGTTAAACCTGTAGTGAGATAGTGTTAAACATGTAGTGAGATAGTGATACACCTGTAGTGAGATAGTGTTAAACCTGTAGAGAGATAGTGTTAAACCTGTAGAGAGATAGTGACAAACCTGTAGAGAGATAGTGTTAAACCTGTAGTGAGATAGTGATAAACCTGTAGTGAGATAGTGATAAACCTGTAGTGAGATAGTGATAAACCTGTAGTGCGATAGTGTTAAACCTGTAGAGAGATAGTGTTAAACCTGTAGTGAGATAGTGATAAACCTGTAGTGAGATAGTGTTAAACCTGTAGAGAGATAGTGACAAACCTGTAGAGAGATAGTGTTAAACCTGTAGAGAGATAGTGTTAAACCTGTAGAGAGATAGTGACAAACCTGTAGAGAGATAGTGTTAAACCTGTAGAGAGATAGTGATAAACCTGTAGTGAGATAGTGATAAACCTGTAGTGAGATAGTGTTAAACCTGTAGAGAGATAGTGTTAAACCTGTAGAGAGATAGTGACAAACCTGTAGAGAGAGTGTTAAACCTGTAGTGAGATAGTGATAAACCTGTAGTGAGATAGTGATAAACCTGTAGTGAGATAGTGATAAACCTGTAGTGAGATAGTGTTAAACCTGTAGAGAGATAGTGTTAAACCTGTAGTGAGATAGTGACAAACATGTAGAGAGATAGTGACAAACCTGTAGAGAGATAGTGTTAAACCTGTAGAGAGATAGTGTTAAACCTGTAGTGAGATAGTGATAAACCTGTAGTGAGATAGTGATAAACCTGTAGTGAGATAGTGTTAAATATGTAGAGAGATAGTGTTAAACCTGTAGAGAGATAGTGTTAAACCTGTAGTGAGATAGTGATAAACCTGTAGTGAGATAGTGATAAACCTGTAGTGAGATAGTGTCAAACCTGTAGAGAGATAGTGTTAAACCTGTAGAGAGATAGTGTTAAACCTGTAGTGAGATAGTGACAAACCTGTAGAGAGATAGTGACCTGTAGTGAGATAGTGTTAAACCTGTAGTGAGATAGTGTTAAACCTGTAGAGAGATAGTGTTAAACCTGTAGTGAGATAGTGATGAACCTGTAGAGATAGTGTTAAACCTGTAGAGAGATAGTGATAAACCTGTAGAGATAGTGTTAAACCTGTAGAGAGATAGTGTTAAACCTGTAGTGAGATAGTGTTAAACCTGTAGAGAGATAGTGTTAAACCTGTAGTGAGATAGTGTTAAACCTGTAGTGAGATAGTGATAAACCTGTAGAGAGATAGTGACAAACCTGTAGTGAGATAGTGACAAACCTGTAGTGAGATAGTGTTAAACCTGTAGTGAGATAGTGTTAAACCTGTAGAGAGATAGTGACAAACCTGTAGAGAGATAGTGTTAAACCTGTAGAGAGATAGTGTTAAACCTGTAGTGAGATAGTGTTAAACCTGTAGAGAGATAGTGACAAACCTGTAGAGAGATAGTGTTAAACCTGTAGAGAGATAGTGTTAAACCTGTAGTGAGATAGTGACAAACCTGTAGTGAGATAGTGTTAAACCTGTAGAGAGATAGTGTTAAACCTGTAGTGAGATAGTGTTAAACATGTAGTGAGATAGTGTTAAACCTGTAGTGAGATAGTGTTAAACCTGTAGAGAGATAGTGTTAAACCTGTAGAGAGATAGTGTCAAACCTGTAGAGAGATAGTGTTAAACCTGTAGAGAGATAGTGTTAAACCTGTAGTGAGATAGTGACAAACCTGTAGAGAGATAGTGACCTGTAGTGAGATAGTGTTAAACCTGTAGTGAGATAGTGTTAAACCTGTAGAGAGATAGTGACAAACCTGTAGTGAGATAGTGTTAAACCTGTAGAGAGATAGTGTCAAACCTGTAGAGAGATAGTGTTAAACCTGTAGAGAGATAGTGTTAAACCTGTAGTGAGATAGTGACAAACCTGTAGATATATAGTGACCTGTAGTGAGATAGTGTTAAACCTGTAGTGAGATAGTGTTAAACCTGTAGTGATAGTGTTAAACCTGTAGTGAGATAATGTTAAACCTGTAGAGAGATAGTGTTAAACCTGTAGTGAGATAGTGTTAAACATGTAGTGAGATAGTGTTAAACATGTAGTGAGATAGTGTTAAACATGTAGTGAGATAGTGTTAAACCTGTAGTGAGATAGTGATAAACCTGTAGAGAGATAGTGTTAAACCTGTAGTGAGATAGTGTTAAACCTGTAGTGAGATAGTGTTAAACCTGTAGTGAGATAGTGTTAAACATGTAGTGAGATAGTATTAAACATGTAGTGAGATAGTGTTAAACATGTAGTGATATAGTGTTAAACCTGTAGTGAGATAGTGTTAAACATGTAGTGAGATAGTGTTAAACATGTAGTGAGATAGTGTTAAACATGTAGTGAGATAGTGTTAAACATGTAGTGAGATAGTGTTAAACATGTAGTGAGATAGTGTTAAACATGTAGTGAGATAGTGTTTAACCTGTAGAGAGATAGTGTTAAACCTGTAGAGAGATAGTGTTAAACCTGTAGTGAGATAGTGTTAAACCTGTAGAGAGATAGAGATAAACCTGTAGAGTGATAGTGTTAAACCTGTAGTGAGATAGTGATAAACCTGTAGAGAGATAGTGTTAAACCTGTAGAGACATAGTGTTAAACATGTAGTGAGATAGTGATAAACCTGTAGTGAGATAGTGTTAAACCTGTAGTGAGATAGTGTTAAACCTGTAGTGAGATAGTGATAAACCTGTAGTGAGATAGTGATAAACCTGTAGTGAGATAGTGTTAAACATGTAGTGAGATAGTGTTAAACATGTAGTGAGATAGTGTTAAACATGTAGTGAGATAGTGTTTAACCTGTAGAGAGATAGTGTTAAACCTGTAGAGAGATAGTGTTAAACCTGTAGTGAGATAGTGTTAAACCTGTAGAGAGATAGAGATAAACCTGTAGAGTGATAGTGTTAAACCTGTAGTGAGATAGTGATAAACCTGTAGAGAGATAGTGTTAAACCTGTAGAGACATAGTGTTAAACATGTAGTGAGATAGTGATAAACCTGTAGTGAGATAGTGTTAAACCTGTAGTGAGATAGTGTTAAACCTGTAGTGAGATAGTGATAAACCTGTAGTGAGATAGTGATAAACCTGTAGAGAGATAGTGATAAACCTGTAGTGATAGTGATAAACCTGTAGTGAGATAGTGTTAAACCTGTAGTGAGATAGTGTTAAACCTGTAGAGAGATAGTGTTAAACCTGTAGAGAGATAGTGTCAAACCTGTAGAGAGATAGTGTTAAACCTGTAGAGAGATAGTGTTAAACCTGTAGTGAGATAGTGACAAACCTGTAGAGAGATAGTGACCTGTCGTGAGATAGTGTTAAACCTGTAGTGAGATAGTGTTAAACCTGTAGAGAGATAGTGACAAACCTGTAGTGAGATAGTGTTAAACCTGTAGAGAGATAGTGTCAAACCTGTAGAGAGATAGTGTTAAACCTGTAGAGAGATAGTGTTAAACCTGTAGTGAGATAGTGTTAAACCTGTAGTGATAGTGTTAAACCTGTAGTGAGATAGTGTTAAACCTGTAGAGAGATAGTGTTAAACCTGTAGTGAGATAGTGTTAAACATGTAGTGAGATAGTGTTAAACATGTAGTGAGATAGTGTTAAACCTGTAGTGAGATAGTGTTAAACCTGTATTGAGATAGTGTTAAACCTGTAGTGAGATAGTGTTAAACATGTAGTGAGATAGTGTTAAACCTGTAGCGAGATAGTGTTAAGCCTGTAGAGAGATAGTGATAAACCTGTAGAGAGATAGTGTTAAACCTGTAGTGAGATAGTGATAAACCTGTAGTGAGATAGTGTTAAACCTGTAGTGAGATAGTGACAAACCTGTAGTGAGATAGTGTTAAACCTGCAGTGATATAGTGTTTAACCTGTAGATAGATAGTGTTAAACCTGTAGAGAGATAGTGTCAAACCTGTAGAGAGATAGTGTTAAACCTGTAGTGAGATAGTGATAAACCTGTAGTGAGATAGTGTTAAACCTGTAGTGAGATAGTGATAAACCTGTAGTGAGATAGTGATAAACCTGTAGAGAGATAGTGATAAACCTGTAGTGAGATAGTGATAAACCTGTAGTGAGATAGTGTTAAACCTGTAGTGAGATAGTGTTAAACCTGTAGAGAGATAGTGTTAAACCTGTAGAGAGATAGTGTCAAACCTGTAGAGAGATAGTGTTAAACCTGTAGATAGTGTTAAACCTGTAGTGAGATAGTGACAAACCTGTAGAGAGATAGTGACCTGTAGTGAGATAGTGTTAAACCTGTAGTGAGATAGTGTTAAACCTGTAGAGAGATAGTGACAAACATGTAGTGAGATAGTGTTAAACCTGTAGAGAGATAGTGTCAAACCTGTAGAGAGATAGTGTTAAACCTGTAGAGAGATAGTGACAAACCTGTAGAGAGATAGTGACCTGTAGTGAGATAGTGTTAAACCTGTAGTGAGATAGTGTTAAACCTGTAGTGAGATAGTGTTAAACCTGTAGAGAGATAGTGTTAAACCTGTAGTGAGATAGTGTTAAACATGTAGTGAGATAGTGTTAAACCTGTAGAGAGATAGTGTTAAACCTGTAGTGAGATAGTGTTAAACATGTAGTGAGATAGTGTTAAACATGTAGTGAGATAGTGTTAAACATGTAGTGAGATAGTGTTAAACCTGTAGTGAGATAGTGATAAACCTGTAGAGAGATAGTGTTAAACCTGTAGTGAGATAGTGTTAAACCTGTAGTGAGATAGTGTTAAACATGTAGTGAGATAGTGATAAACCTGTAGTGACATAGTGTTAAACCTGTAGTGAGATATTGTTAAACCTGTAGATAGATAGTGTTAAACATGTAGAGAGATAGTGTTAAACCTGTAGTGAGATAGTGTTAAACATGTAGAGAGATAGTGTTAAACGTGTAGAGAGATAGTGTTAAACCTGTAGTGAGATAGTGTTAAACATGTAGTGAGATAGTGACAAACCTGTAGAGAGATAGTGTTAAACCTGTAGTGAGATAGTGTTAAACCTGTAGTGAGATAGTGTTAAACCTGTAGTGACATAGTGTTAAACCTGTAGTGAGATATTGTTAAACCTGTAGATAGATAGTGTTAAACATGTAGAGAGATAGTGTTAAACCTGTAGTGAGATAGTGTTAAACATGTAGAGAGATAGTGTTAAACCTGTAGAGAGCTAGTGTTAAACATGTAGTGAGATAGTGTTAAACCTGTAGTGAGATAGTGTTAAACCTGTAGAGAGATAGTGTTAAACATGTAGTGAGATAGTGTTAAACGTGTAGAGAGATAGTGTTAAACCTGTAGTGAGATAGTGTTAAACATGTAGTGAGATAGTGACAAACCTGTAGAGAGATAGTGTTAAACCTGTAGTGAGATAGTGTTAAACCTGTAGTGAGATAGTATTAAACCTGTAGTGAGATAGTGTTAAACCTGTAGTGAGATAGTGTTAAACCTGTAGTGAGATAGTGTTAAACCTGTAGTGAAATAGTGTTAAACGTGTAGTGAGATAGTGATACACCTGTAGTGAGATAGTGACAAACCTGTAGAGAGATAGTGTTAAACCTGTAGTGAGATAGTGTCAAACCTGTAGAGAGATAGTGTTAAACCTGTAGAGAGATAGTGTTAAACCTGTAGAGAGATAGTGTTAAACCTGTAGAGAGATAGTGACAAACATGTAGAGAGATAGTGTTAAACCTGTAGTGAGATAGTGTTAAACCTGTAGTGAGATAGTGTTAAACCTGTAGTGAGATAGTGTTAAACCTGTAGTGAGATAGTGATACACCTGTAGTGAGATAGTGTTAAACCTGTAGAGAGATAGTGTTAAACCTGTAGAGAGATAGTGACAAACCTGTAGAGAGATAGTGTTAAACCTGTAGTGAGATAGTGATAAACCTGTAGTGAGATAGTGATAAACCTGTAGTGAGATAGTGATAAACCTGTAGTGCGATAGTGTTAAACCTGTAGAGAGATAGTGTTAAACCTGTAGTGAGATAGTGATAAACCTGTAGTGAGATAGTGTTAAACCTGTAGAGAGATAGTGACAAACCTGTAGAGAGATAGTGTTAAACCTGTAGAGAGATAGTGTTAAACCTGTAGAGAGATAGTGACAAACCTGTAGAGAGATAGTGTTAAACCTGTAGAGAGATAGTGATAAACCTGTAGTGAGATAGTGATAAACCTGTAGTGAGATAGTGTTAAACCTGTAGAGAGATAGTGTTAAACCTGTAGAGAGATAGTGACAAACCTGTAGAGAGAGTGTTAAACCTGTAAACCTGTAGTGAGATAGTGATAAACCTGTAGTGAGATAGTGTTAAACCTGTAGAGAGATAGTGTTAAACCTGTAGTGAGATAGTGACAAACCTGTAGAGAGATAGTGACAAACCTGTAGAGATATAGTGTTAAACCTGTAGAGAGATAGTGTTAAACCTGTAGTGAGATAGTGATAAACCTGTAGTGAGATAGTGATAAACCTGTAGTGAGATAGTGTTAAATATGTAGAGAGATAGTGTTAAACCTGTAGAGAGATAGTGTTAAACCTGTAGTGAGATAGTGATAAACCTGTAGTGAGATAGTGATAAACCTGTAGTGAGATAGTGTCAAACCTGTAGAGAGATAGTGTTAAACCTGTAGAGAGATAGTGTTAAACCTGTAGTGAGATAGTGACAAACCTGTAGAGAGATAGTGACCTGTAGTGAGATAGTGTTAAACCTGTAGTGAGATAGTGTTAAACCTGTAGAGAGATAGTGTTAAACCTGTAGTGAGATAGTGATAAACCTGTAGAGAGATAGTGTTAAACCTGTAGAGAGATAGTGATAAACCTGTAGAGAGATAGTGTTAAACCTGTAGAGAGATAGTGTTAAACCTGTAGTGAGATAGTGTTAAACCTGTAGAGAGATAGTGTTAAACCTGTAGTGAGATAGTGTTAAACCTGTAGTGAGATAGTGATAAACCTGTAGAGAGATAGTGACAAACCTGTAGTGAGATAGTGACAAACCTGTAGTGAGATAGTGTTAAACCTGTAGTGAGATAGTGTTAAACCTGTAGAGAGATAGTGACAAACCTGTAGAGAGATAGTGTTAAACCTGTAGAGAGATAGTGTTAAACCTATAGTGAGATAGTGTTAAACCTGTAGAGAGATAGTGACAAACCTGTAGAGAGATAGTGTTAAACCTGTAGAGAGATAGTGTTAAACCTGTAGTGAGATAGTGACAAACCTGTAGTGAGATAGTGTTAAACCTGTAGAGAGATAGTGTTAAACCTGTAGTGAGATAGTGTTAAACATGTAGTGAGATAGTGTTAAACCTGTAGTGAGATAGTGTTAAACCTGTAGAGAGATAGTGTTAAACCTGTAGAGAGATAGTGTCAAACCTGTAGAGAGATAGTGTTAAACCTGTAGAGAGATAGTGTTAAACCTGTAGTGAGATAGTGACAAACCTGTAGAGAGATAGTGACCTGTAGTGAGATAGTGTTAAACCTGTAGTGAGATAGTGTTAAACCTGTAGAGAGATAGTGACAAACCTGTAGTGAGATAGTGTTAAACCTGTAGAGAGATAGTGTCAAACCTGTAGAGAGATAGTGTTAAACCTGTAGAGAGATAGTGTTAAACCTGTAGTGAGATAGTGACAAACCTGTAGAGAGATAGTGACATGTAGTGAGATAGTGTTAAACCTGTAGTGAGATAGTGTTAAACCTGTAGTGATAGTGTTAAACCTGTAGTGAGATAGTGTTAAACCTGTAGAGAGATAGTGTTAAACCTGTAGTGAGATAGTGTTAAACATGTAGTGAGATAGTGTTAAACATGTAGTGAGATAGTGTTAAACATGTAGTGAGATAGTGTTAAACCTGTAGTGAGATAGTGATAAACCTGTAGAGAGATAGTGTTAAACCTGTAGTGAGATAGTGTTAAACCTGTAGTGAGATAGTGTTAAACCTGTAGTGAGATAGTGTTAAACATGTAGTGAGATAGTATTAAACATGTAGTGAGATAGTGTTAAACATGTAGTGATATAGTGTTAAACCTGTAGTGAGATAGTGTTAAACATGTAGTGAGATAGTGTTAAACATGTAGTGAGATAGTGTTAAACATGTAGTGAGATAGTGTTAAACATGTAGTGAGATAGTGTTAAACATGTAGTGAGATAGTGTTAAACATGTAGTGAGATAGTGTTAAACATGTAGTGAGATAGTGTTAAACCTGTAGTGAGATAGTGATAAACCTGTAGAGAGATAGTGTTAAACCTGTAGTGAGATAGTGTTAAACCTGTAGTGAGATAGTGTTAAACATGTAGTGAGATAGTGATAAACCTGTAGTGACATAGTGTTAAACCTGTAGTGAGATATTGTTAAACCTGTAGATAGATAGTGTTAAACATGTAGAGAGATAGTGTTAAACCTGTAGTGAGATAGTGTTAAACATGTAGAGAGATAGTGTTAAACGTGTAGAGAGATAGTGTTAAACCTGTAGTGAGATAGTGTTAAACATGTAGTGAGATAGTGACAAACCTGTAGAGAGATAGTGTTAAACCTGTAGTGAGATAGTGTTAAACCTGTAGTGAGATAGTGTTAAACCTGTAGTGACATAGTGTTAAACCTGTAGTGAGATATTGTTAAACCTGTAGATAGATAGTGTTAAACATGTAGAGAGATAGTGTTAAACCTGTAGTGAGATAGTGTTAAACATGTAGAGAGATAGTGTTAAACCTGTAGAGAGCTAGTGTTAAACATGTAGTGAGATAGTGTTAAACCTGTAGTGAGATAGTGTTAAACCTGTAGAGAGATAGTGTTAAACATGTAGTGAGATAGTGTTAAACGTGTAGAGAGATAGTGTTAAACCTGTAGTGAGATAGTGTTAAACATGTAGTGAGATAGTGACAAACCTGTAGAGAGATAGTGTTAAACCTGTAGTGAGATAGTGTTAAACCTGTAGTGAGATAGTATTAAACCTGTAGTGAGATAGTGTTAAACCTGTAGTGAGATAGTGTTAAACCTGTAGTGAGATAGTGTTAAACCTGTAGTGAAATAGTGTTAAACGTGTAGTGAGATAGTGATACACCTGTAGTGAGATAGTGACAAACCTGTAGAGAGATAGTGTTAAACCTGTAGTGAGATAGTGTCAAACCTGTAGAGAGATAGTGTTAAACCTGTAGAGAGATAGTGTTAAACCTGTAGAGAGATAGTGTTAAACCTGTAGAGAGATAGTGACAAACATGTAGAGAGATAGTGTTAAACCTGTAGTGAGATAGTGTTAAACCTGTAGTGAGATAGTGTTAAACCTGTAGTGAGATAGTGTTAAACCTGTAGTGAGATAGTGATACACCTGTAGTGAGATAGTGTTAAACCTGTAGAGAGATAGTGTTAAACCTGTAGAGAGATAGTGACAAACCTGTAGAGAGATAGTGTTAAACCTGTAGTGAGATAGTGATAAACCTGTAGTGAGATAGTGATAAACCTGTAGTGAGATAGTGATAAACCTGTAGTGCGATAGTGTTAAACCTGTAGAGAGATAGTGTTAAACCTGTAGTGAGATAGTGATAAACCTGTAGTGAGATAGTGTTAAACCTGTAGAGAGATAGTGACAAACCTGTAGAGAGATAGTGTTAAACCTGTAGAGAGATAGTGTTAAACCTGTAGAGAGATAGTGACAAACCTGTAGAGAGATAGTGTTAAACCTGTAGAGAGATAGTGATAAACCTGTAGTGAGATAGTGATAAACCTGTAGTGAGATAGTGTTAAACCTGTAGAGAGATAGTGTTAAACCTGTAGAGAGATAGTGACAAACCTGTAGAGAGAGTGTTAAACCTGTAAACCTGTAGTGAGATAGTGATAAACCTGTAGTGAGATAGTGTTAAACCTGTAGAGAGATAGTGTTAAACCTGTAGTGAGATAGTGACAAACCTGTAGAGAGATAGTGACAAACCTGTAGAGATATAGTGTTAAACCTGTAGAGAGATAGTGTTAAACCTGTAGTGAGATAGTGATAAACCTGTAGTGAGATAGTGATAAACCTGTAGTGAGATAGTGTTAAATATGTAGAGAGATAGTGTTAAACCTGTAGAGAGATAGTGTTAAACCTGTAGTGAGATAGTGATAAACCTGTAGTGAGATAGTGATAAACCTGTAGTGAGATAGTGTCAAACCTGTAGAGAGATAGTGTTAAACCTGTAGAGAGATAGTGTTAAACCTGTAGTGAGATAGTGACAAACCTGTAGAGAGATAGTGACCTGTAGTGAGATAGTGTTAAACCTGTAGTGAGATAGTGTTAAACCTGTAGAGAGATAGTGTTAAACCTGTAGTGAGATAGTGATAAACCTGTAGAGAGATAGTGTTAAACCTGTAGAGAGATAGTGATAAACCTGTAGAGAGATAGTGTTAAACCTGTAGAGAGATAGTGTTAAACCTGTAGTGAGATAGTGTTAAACCTGTAGAGAGATAGTGTTAAACCTGTAGTGAGATAGTGTTAAACCTGTAGTGAGATAGTGATAAACCTGTAGAGAGATAGTGACAAACCTGTAGTGAGATAGTGACAAACCTGTAGTGAGATAGTGTTAAACCTGTAGTGAGATAGTGTTAAACCTGTAGAGAGATAGTGACAAACCTGTAGAGAGATAGTGTTAAACCTGTAGAGAGATAGTGTTAAACCTATAGTGAGATAGTGTTAAACCTGTAGAGAGATAGTGACAAACCTGTAGAGAGATAGTGTTAAACCTGTAGAGAGATAGTGTTAAACCTGTAGTGAGATAGTGACAAACCTGTAGTGAGATAGTGTTAAACCTGTAGAGAGATAGTGTTAAACCTGTAGTGAGATAGTGTTAAACATGTAGTGAGATAGTGTTAAACCTGTAGTGAGATAGTGTTAAACCTGTAGAGAGATAGTGTTAAACCTGTAGAGAGATAGTGTCAAACCTGTAGAGAGATAGTGTTAAACCTGTAGAGAGATAGTGTTAAACCTGTAGTGAGATAGTGACAAACCTGTAGAGAGATAGTGACCTGTAGTGAGATAGTGTTAAACCTGTAGTGAGATAGTGTTAAACCTGTAGAGAGATAGTGACAAACCTGTAGTGAGATAGTGTTAAACCTGTAGAGAGATAGTGTCAAACCTGTAGAGAGATAGTGTTAAACCTGTAGAGAGATAGTGTTAAACCTGTAGTGAGATAGTGACAAACCTGTAGAGAGATAGTGACATGTAGTGAGATAGTGTTAAACCTGTAGTGAGATAGTGTTAAACCTGTAGTGATAGTGTTAAACCTGTAGTGAGATAGTGTTAAACCTGTAGAGAGATAGTGTTAAACCTGTAGTGAGATAGTGTTAAACATGTAGTGAGATAGTGTTAAACATGTAGTGAGATAGTGTTAAACATGTAGTGAGATAGTGTTAAACCTGTAGTGAGATAGTGATAAACCTGTAGAGAGATAGTGTTAAACCTGTAGTGAGATAGTGTTAAACCTGTAGTGAGATAGTGTTAAACCTGTAGTGAGATAGTGTTAAACATGTAGTGAGATAGTATTAAACATGTAGTGAGATAGTGTTAAACATGTAGTGATATAGTGTTAAACCTGTAGTGAGATAGTGTTAAACATGTAGTGAGATAGTGTTAAACATGTAGTGAGATAGTGTTAAACATGTAGTGAGATAGTGTTAAACATGTAGTGAGATAGTGTTAAACATGTAGTGAGATAGTGTTAAACATGTAGTGAGATAGTGTTTAACCTGTAGAGAGATAGTGTTAAACCTGTAGAGAGATAGTGTTAAACCTGTAGTGAGATAGTGTTAAACCTGTAGAGAGATAGAGATAAACCTGTAGAGTGATAATGTTAAACCTGTAGTGAGATAGTGATAAACCTGTAGAGAGATAGTGTTAAACCTGTAGAGACATAGTGTTAAACCTGTAGTGAGATAGTGATAAACCTGTAGTGAGATAGTGTTAAACCTGTAGTGAGATAGTGTTAAACCTGTAGTGAGATAGTGATAAACCTGTAGTGAGATAGTGATAAACCTGTAGAGAGATAGTGATAAACCTGTAGTGAGATAGTGATAAACCTGTAGTGAGATAGTGTTAAACCTGTAGTGAGATAGTGTTAAACCTGTAGAGAGATAGTGTTAAACCTGTAGAGAGATAGTGTCAAACCTGTAGAGAGATAGTGTTAAACCTGTAGAGAGATAGTGTTAAACCTGTAGTGAGATAGTGACAAACCTGTAGAGAGATAGTGACCTGTCGTGAGATAGTGTTAAACCTGTAGTGAGATAGTGTTAAACCTGTAGAGAGATAGTGACAAACCTGTAGTGAGATAGTGTTAAACCTGTAGAGAGATAGTGTCAAACCTGTAGAGAGATAGTGTTAAACCTGTAGAGAGATAGTGTTAAACCTGTAGTGAGATAGTGACAAACCTGTAGAGAGATAGTGACCTGTAGTGAGATAGTGTTAAACCTGTAGTGAGATAGTGTTAAACCTGTAGTGATAGTGTTAAACCTGTAGTGAGATAGTGTTAAACCTGTAGAGAGATAGTGTTAAACCTGTAGTGAGATAGTGTTAAACATGTAGTGAGATAGTGTTAAACATGTAGTGAGATAGTGTTAAACATGTAGTGAGATAGTGTTAAACATGTAGTGAGATAGTGTTAAACCTGTAGTGAGATAGTGTTAAACATGTAGTGAGATAGTGTTAAACCTGTAGTGAGATAGTGTTAAACCTGTAGTGAGATAGTGTTAAACCTGTAGTGAGATAGTGTTAAACCTGTAGAGAGATAGTGATAAACCTGTAGAGAGATAGTGTTAAACCTGTAGTGAGATAGTGATAAACCTGTAGTGAGATAGTGTTAAACCTGTAGTGAGATAGTGACAAACCTGTAGTGAGATAGTGTTAAACCTGCAGTGATATAGTGTTTAACCTGTAGAGAGATAGTGTTAAACCTGTAGAGAGATAGTGTCAAACCTGTAGAGAGATAGTGTTAAACCTGTAGTGAGATAGTGATAAACCTGTAGTGAGATAGTGTTAAACCTGTAGTGAGATAGTGATAAACCTGTAGTGAGATAGTGATAAACCTGTAGAGAGATAGTGATAAACCTGTAGTGAGATAGTGATAAACCTGTAGTGAGATAGTGTTAAACCTGTAGTGAGATAGTGTTAAACCTGTAGAGAGATAGTGTTAAACCTGTAGAGAGATAGTGTCAAACCTGTAGAGAGATAGTGTTAAACCTGTAGATAGTGTTAAACCTGTAGTGAGATAGTGACAAACCTGTAGAGAGATAGTGACCTGTAGTGAGATAGTGTTAAACCTGTAGTGAGATAGTGTTAAACCTGTAGAGAGATAGTGACAAACATGTAGTGAGATAGTGTTAAACCTGTAGAGAGATAGTGTCAAACCTGTAGAGAGATAGTGTTAAACCTGTAGAGAGATAGTGTTAAACCTGTAGTGAGATAGTGACAAACCTGTAGAGAGATAGTGACCTGTAGTGAGATAGTGTTAAACCTGTAGTGAGATAGTGTTAAACCTGTAGTGAGATAGTGTTAAACCTGTAGAGAGATAGTGTTAAACCTGTAGTGAGATAGTGTTAAACATGTAGTGAGATAGTGTTAAACATGTAGTGAGATAGTGTTAAACCTGTAGTGAGATAGTGATAAACCTGTAGAGAGATAGTGTTAAACCTGTAGTGAGATAGTGTTAAACCTGTAGTGAGATAGTGTTAAACCTGTAGTGAGATAGTGTTAAACATGTAGTGAGATAGTGATAAACCTGTAGTGAGATAGTGTTAAACCTGTAGTGAGATAGTGTTAAACCTGTAGTGAGATATTGTTAAACCTGTAGAGAGATAGTGTTAAACATGTAGAGAGATAGTGTTAAACCTGTAGTGAGATAGTGTTAAACATGTAGAGAGATAGTGTTAAACCTGTAGTGAGATAGTATTAAACCTGTAGTGAGATAGTGTTAAACCTGTAGTGAGATAGTGACAAACCTGTAGTGAGATAGTGATAAACCTGTAGAGAGATAGTGTTAAACCTGTAGTGAGATAGTGTTAAACCTGTAGTGAGATAGTGTTAAACCTGTAGTGAGATAGTGTTAAACATGTAGTGAGATAGTGTTAAACCTGTAGTGAGATAGTGTTAAACCTGTAGTGAGATAGTGTTAAACATGTAGTGAGATAGTGACAAACCTGTAGAGAGATAGTGTTAAACCTGTAGTGAGATAGTGTTAAACCTGTAGTGAGATAGTATTAAACCTGTAGTGAGATAGTGTTAAACCTGTAGTGAGATAGTGACAAACCTGTAGTGAGATAGTGATAAACCTGTAGTGAGATAGTATTAAACCTGTAGTGAGATAGTGTTAAACCTGTAGTGAGATAGTATTAAACCTGTAGTGAGATAGTGTTAAACCTGTAGTGAGATAGTGACAAACCTGTAGTGAGATAGTGATAAACCTGTAGAGAGATAGTGTTAAACCTGTAGTGAGATAGTGACAAACATGTAGAGAGATAGTGTTAAACCTGTAGTGAGATAGTGTTAAACCTGTAGTGAGATAGTGTTAAACCTGTAGTGAGATAGTGTTAAACATGTAGTGAGATAGTATTAAACATGTAGTGAGATAGTGTTAAACATGTAGTGATATAGTGTTAAACCTGTAGTGAGATAGTGTTAAACATGTAGTGAGATAGTGTTAAACATGTAGTGAGATAGTGTTAAACATGTAGTGAGATAGTGTTAAACATGTAGTGAGATAGTGTTAAACATGTAGTGAGATAGTGTTAAACATGTAGTGAGATAGTGTTTAACCTGTAGAGAGATAGTGTTAAACCTGTAGAGAGATAGTGTTAAACCTGTAGTGAGATAGTGTTAAACCTGTAGAGAGATAGAGATAAACCTGTAGAGTGATAGTGTTAAACCTGTAGTGAGATAGTGATAAACCTGTAGAGAGATAGTGTTAAACCTGTAGAGACATAGTGTTAAACCTGTAGTGAGATAGTGATAAACCTGTAGTGAGATAGTGTTAAACCTGTAGTGAGATAGTGTTAAACCTGTAGTGAGATAGTGATAAACCTGTAGTGAGATAGTGATAAACCTGTAGAGAGATAGTGATAAACCTGTAGTGAGATAGTGATAAACCTGTAGTGAGATAGTGTTAAACCTGTAGTGAGATAGTGTTAAACCTGTAGAGAGATAGTGTTAAACCTGTAGAGAGATAGTGTCAAACCTGTAGAGAGATAGTGTTAAACCTGTAGAGAGATAGTGTTAAACCTGTAGTGAGATAGTGACAAACCTGTAGAGAGATAGTGACCTGTAGTGAGATAGTGTTAAACCTGTAGTGAGATAGTGTTAAACCTGTAGTGATAGTGTTAAACCTGTAGTGAGATAGTGTTAAACCTGTAGAGAGATAGTGTTAAACCTGTAGTGAGATAGTGTTAAACATGTAGTGAGATAGTGTTAAACATGTAGTGAGATAGTGTTAAACATGTAGTGAGATAGTGTTAAACATGTAGTGAGATAGTGTTAAACCTGTAGTGAGATAGTGTTAAACATGTAGTGAGATAGTGTTAAACCTGTAGTGAGATAGTGTTAAACCTGTAGTGAGATAGTGTTAAACCTGTAGTGAGATAGTGTTAAACCTGTAGAGAGATAGTGATAAACCTGTAGAGAGATAGTGTTAAACCTGTAGTGAGATAGTGATAAACCTGTAGTGAGATAGTGTTAAACCTGTAGTGAGATAGTGACAAACCTGTAGTGAGATAGTGTTAAACCTGCAGTGATATAGTGTTTAACCTGTAGAGAGATAGTGTTAAACCTGTAGAGAGATAGTGTCAAACCTGTAGAGAGATAGTGTTAAACCTGTAGTGAGATAGTGATAAACCTGTAGTGAGATAGTGTTAAACCTGTAGTGAGATAGTGATAAACCTGTAGTGAGATAGTGATAAACCTGTAGAGAGATAGTGATAAACCTGTAGTGAGATAGTGATAAACCTGTAGTGAGATAGTGTTAAACCTGTAGTGAGATAGTGTTAAACCTGTAGAGAGATAGTGTTAAACCTGTAGAGAGATAGTGTCAAACCTGTAGAGAGATAGTGTTAAACCTGTAGATAGTGTTAAACCTGTAGTGAGATAGTGACAAACCTGTAGAGAGATAGTGACCTGTAGTGAGATAGTGTTAAACCTGTAGTGAGATAGTGTTAAACCTGTAGAGAGATAGTGACAAACATGTAGTGAGATAGTGTTAAACCTGTAGAGAGATAGTGTCAAACCTGTAGAGAGATAGTGTTAAACCTGTAGAGAGATAGTGTTAAACCTGTAGTGAGATAGTGACAAACCTGTAGAGAGATAGTGACCTGTAGTGAGATAGTGTTAAACCTGTAGTGAGATAGTGTTAAACCTGTAGTGAGATAGTGTTAAACCTGTAGAGAGATAGTGTTAAACCTGTAGTGAGATAGTGTTAAACATGTAGTGAGATAGTGTTAAACATGTAGTGAGATAGTGTTAAACCTGTAGTGAGATAGTGATAAACCTGTAGAGAGATAGTGTTAAACCTGTAGTGAGATAGTGTTAAACCTGTAGTGAGATAGTGTTAAACCTGTAGTGAGATAGTGTTAAACATGTAGTGAGATAGTGATAAACCTGTAGTGAGATAGTGTTAAACCTGTAGTGAGATAGTGTTAAACCTGTAGTGAGATATTGTTAAACCTGTAGAGAGATAGTGTTAAACATGTAGAGAGATAGTGTTAAACCTGTAGTGAGATAGTGTTAAACATGTAGAGAGATAGTGTTAAACCTGTAGTGAGATAGTATTAAACCTGTAGTGAGATAGTGTTAAACCTGTAGTGAGATAGTGACAAACCTGTAGTGAGATAGTGATAAACCTGTAGAGAGATAGTGTTAAACCTGTAGTGAGATAGTGTTAAACCTGTAGTGAGATAGTGTTAAACCTGTAGTGAGATAGTGTTAAACATGTAGTGAGATAGTGTTAAACCTGTAGTGAGATAGTGTTAAACCTGTAGTGAGATAGTGTTAAACATGTAGTGAGATAGTGACAAACCTGTAGAGAGATAGTGTTAAACCTGTAGTGAGATAGTGTTAAACCTGTAGTGAGATAGTATTAAACCTGTAGTGAGATAGTGTTAAACCTGTAGTGAGATAGTGACAAACCTGTAGTGAGATAGTGATAAACCTGTAGTGAGATAGTATTAAACCTGTAGTGAGATAGTGTTAAACCTGTAGTGAGATAGTATTAAACCTGTAGTGAGATAGTGTTAAACCTGTAGTGAGATAGTGACAAACCTGTAGTGAGATAGTGATAAACCTGTAGAGAGATAGTGTTAAACCTGTAGTGAGATAGTGACAAACCTGTAGAGATAGTGTTAAACGTGTAGTGAGATAGTGTTAAACCTGTAGAGAGATAGTGTTAAACCTGTAGTGAGATAGTGTTAAACCTGTAGTGAGATAGTGTTAAACCTGTAGTGAGATAGTGTTAAACCTGTAGTGAGATAGTGTTAAACCTGTAGAGAGATAGTGTTAAACCTGTAGTGAGATAGTGTTAAACCTGTAGTGAGATAGTGTTAAACCTGTAGAGAGATAGTGTTAAACCTGTAGTGAGATAGTGTCAAACCTGTAGAGAGATAGTGTTAAACCTGTAGAGAGATAGTGTTAAACCTGTAGAGAGATAGTGTTAAACCTGTAGAGAGATAGTGACAAACATGTAGAGAGATAGTGTTAAACCTGTAGTGAGATAGTGTTAAACCTGTAGTGAGATAGTGTTAAACCTGTAGTGAGATAGTGTTAAACATGTAGTGAGATAGTGATACACCTGTAGTGAGATAGTGTTAAACCTGTAGAGAGATAGTGTTAAACCTGTAGAGAGATAGTGACAAACCTGTAGAGAGATAGTGTTAAACCTGTAGTGAGATAGTGATAAACCTGTAGTGACATAGTGATAAACCTGTAGTGAGATAGTGATAAACCTGTAGTGCGATAGTGTTAAACCTGTAGAGAGATAGTGTTAAACCTGTAGTGAGATAGTGATAAACCTGTAGTGAGATAGTGTTAAACCTGTAGAGAGATAGTGACAAACCTGTAGAGAGATAGTGTTAAACCTGTAGAGAGATAGTGTTAAACCTGTAGAGAGATAGTGACAAACCTGTAGAGAGATAGTGTTAAACCTGTAGAGAGATAGTGATAAACCTGTAGTGAGATAGTGATAAACCTGTAGTGAGATAGTGTTAAACCTGTAGAGAGATAGTGTTAAACCTGTAGAGAGATAGTGACAAACCTGTAGAGAGAGTGTTAAACCTGTAGTGAGATAGTGATAAACCTGTAGTGAGATAGTGATAAACCTGTAGTGAGATAGTGATAAACCTGTAGTGAGATAGTGTTAAACCTGTAGAGAGATAGTGTTAAACCTGTAGTGAGATAGTGACAAACATGTAGAGAGATAGTGACAAACCTGTAGAGAGATAGTGTTAAACCTGTAGAGAGATAGTGTTAAACCTGTAGAGAGATAGTGTTAAACCTGTAGTGAGATAGTGACAAACCTGTAGAGAGATAGTGACCTGTCGTGAGATAGTGTTAAACCTGTAGTGAGATAGTGTTAAACCTGTAGAGAGATAGTGACAAACCTGTAGTGAGATAGTGTTAAACCTGTAGAGAGATAGTGTCAAACCTGTAGAGAGATAGTGTTAAACCTGTAGAGAGATAGTGTTAAACCTGTAGTGAGATAGTGACAAACCTGTAGAGAGATAGTGACCTGTAGTGAGATAGTGTTAAACCTGTAGTGAGATAGTGTTAAACCTGTAGTGATAGTGTTAAACCTGTAGTGAGATAGTGTTAAACCTGTAGAGAGATAGTGTTAAACCTGTAGTGAGATAGTGTTAAACATGTAGTGAGATAGTGTTAAACATGTAGTGAGATAGTGTTAAACATGTAGTGAGATAGTGTTAAACATGTAGTGAGATAGTGTTAAACCTGTAGTGAGATAGTGTCAAACATGTAGTGAGATAGTGTTAAACCTGTAGTGAGATAGTGTTAAACCTGTAGTGAGATAGTGTTAAACCTGTAGTGAGATAGTGTTAAACCTGTAGAGAGATAGTGATAAACCTGTAGAGAGATAGTGTTAAACCTGTAGTGAGATAGTGATAAACCTGTAGTGAGATAGTGTTAAACCTGTAGTGAGATAGTGACAAACCTGTAGTGAGATAGTGTTAAACCTGCAGTGATATAGTGTTTAACCTGTAGAGAGATAGTGTTAAACCTGTAGAGAGATAGTGTCAAACCTGTAGAGAGATAGTGTTAAACCTGTAGTGAGATAGTGATAAACCTGTAGTGAGATAGTGTTAAACCTGTAGTGAGATAGTGATAAACCTGTAGTGAGATAGTGATAAACCTGTAGAGAGATAGTGATAAACCTGTAGTGAGATAGTGATAAACCTGTAGTGAGATAGTGTTAAACCTGTAGTGAGATAGTGTTAAACCTGTAGAGAGATAGTGTTAAACCTGTAGAGAGATAGTGTCAAACCTGTAGAGAGATAGTGTTAAACCTGTAGATAGTGTTAAACCTGTAGTGAGATAGTGACAAACCTGTAGAGAGATAGTGACCTGTAGTGAGATAGTGTTAAACCTGTAGTGAGATAGTGTTAAACCTGTAGAGAGATAGTGACAAACATGTAGTGAGATAGTGTTAAACCTGTAGAGAGATAGTGTCAAACCTGTAGAGAGATAGTGTTAAACCTGTAGAGAGATAGTGTTAAACCTGTAGTGAGATAGTGACAAACCTGTAGAGAGATAGTGACCTGTAGTGAGATAGTGTTAAACCTGTAGTGAGATAGTGTTAAACCTGTAGTGAGATAGTGTTAAACCTGTAGAGAGATAGTGTTAAACCTGTAGTGAGATAGTGTTAAACATGTAGTGAGATAGTGTTAAACATGTAGTGAGATAGTGTTAAACCTGTAGTGAGATAGTGATAAACCTGTAGAGAGATAGTGTTAAACCTGTAGTGAGATAGTGTTAAACCTGTAGTGAGATAGTGTTAAACCTGTAGTGAGATAGTGTTAAACATGTAGTGAGATAGTGATAAACCTGTAGTGAGATAGTGTTAAACCTGTAGTGAGATAGTGTTAAACCTGTAGTGAGATATTGTTAAACCTGTAGAGAGATAGTGTTAAACATGTAGAGAGATAGTGTTAAACCTGTAGTGAGATAGTGTTAAACATGTAGAGAGATAGTGT
The DNA here is from genome assembly GCF_963971535.1 of Notolepis coatsorum. NCBI lineage: Eukaryota > Metazoa > Chordata > Actinopteri > Aulopiformes > Paralepididae > Notolepis > Notolepis coatsorum. The sequence continues at coordinate 73,666,120 of NC_140169.1, read as the reverse complement.
TAAACCTGTAGTGAGATAGTATTAAACCTGTAGTGAGATAGTGTTAAACCTGTAGTGAGATAGTGACAAACCTGTAGTGAGATAGTGATAAACCTGTAGAGAGATAGTGTTAAACCTGTAGTGAGATAGTGTTAAACCTGTAGTGAGATAGTGTTAAACCTGTAGTGAGATAGTGTTAAACATGTAGTGAGATAGTGTTAAACCTGTAGTGAGATAGTGTTAAACCTGTAGTGAGATAGTGTTAAACATGTAGTGAGATAGTGACAAACCTGTAGAGAGATAGTGTTAAACCTGTAGTGAGATAGTGTTAAACCTGTAGTGAGATAGTATTAAACCTGTAGTGAGATAGTGTTAAACCTGTAGTGAGATAGTGACAAACCTGTAGTGAGATAGTGATAAACCTGTAGTGAGATAGTATTAAACCTGTAGTGAGATAGTGTTAAACCTGTAGTGAGATAGTATTAAACCTGTAGTGAGATAGTGTTAAACCTGTAGTGAGATAGTGACAAACCTGTAGTGAGATAGTGATAAACCTGTAGAGAGATAGTGTTAAACCTGTAGTGAGATAGTGACAAACCTGTAGAGATAGTGTTAAACGTGTAGTGAGATAGTGTTAAACCTGTAGAGAGATAGTGTTAAACCTGTAGTGAGATAGTGTTAAACCTGTAGTGAGATAGTGTTAAACCTGTAGTGAGATAGTGTTAAACATGTAGTGAGATAGTGTTAAACCTGTAGAGAGATAGTGTTAAACCTGTAGTGAGATAGTGTTAAACCTGTAGTGAGATAGTGTTAAACCTGTAGAGAGATAGTGTTAAACCTGTAGTGAGATAGTGTCAAACCTGTAGAGAGATAGTGTTAAACCTGTAGAGAGATAGTGTTAAACCTGTAGAGAGATAGTGTTAAACCTGTAGAGAGATAGTGACAAACATGTAGAGAGATAGTGTTAAACCTGTAGTGAGATAGTGTTAAACCTGTAGTGAGATAGTGTTAAACCTGTAGTGAGATAGTGTTAAACATGTAGTGAGATAGTGATACACCTGTAGTGAGATAGTGTTAAACCTGTAGAGAGATAGTGTTAAACCTGTAGAGAGATAGTGACAAACCTGTAGAGAGATAGTGTTAAACCTGTAGTGAGATAGTGATAAACCTGTAGTGACATAGTGATAAACCTGTAGTGAGATAGTGATAAACCTGTAGTGCGATAGTGTTAAACCTGTAGAGAGATAGTGTTAAACCTGTAGTGAGATAGTGATAAACCTGTAGTGAGATAGTGTTAAACCTGTAGAGAGATAGTGACAAACCTGTAGAGAGATAGTGTTAAACCTGTAGAGAGATAGTGTTAAACCTGTAGAGAGATAGTGACAAACCTGTAGAGAGATAGTGTTAAACCTGTAGAGAGATAGTGATAAACCTGTAGTGAGATAGTGATAAACCTGTAGTGAGATAGTGTTAAACCTGTAGAGAGATAGTGTTAAACCTGTAGAGAGATAGTGACAAACCTGTAGAGAGAGTGTTAAACCTGTAGTGAGATAGTGATAAACCTGTAGTGAGATAGTGATAAACCTGTAGTGAGATAGTGATAAACCTGTAGTGAGATAGTGTTAAACCTGTAGAGAGATAGTGTTAAACCTGTAGTGAGATAGTGACAAACATGTAGAGAGATAGTGACAAACCTGTAGAGAGATAGTGTTAAACCTGTAGAGAGATAGTGTTAAACCTGTAGTGAGATAGTGATAAACCTGTAGTGAGATAGTGATAAACCTGTAGTGAGATAGTGTTAAATATGTAGAGAGATAGTGTTAAACCTGTAGAGAGATAGTGTTAAACCTGTAGTGAGATAGTGATAAACCTGTAGTGAGATAGTGATAAACCTGTAGTGAGATAGTGTCAAACCTGTAGAGAGATAGTGTTAAACCTGTAGAGAGATAGTGTTAAACCTGTAGTGAGATAGTGACAAACCTGTAGAGAGATAGTGACCTGTAGTGAGATAGTGTTAAACCTGTAGTGAGATAGTGTTAAACCTGTAGAGAGATAGTGTTAAACCTGTAGTGAGATAGTGATAAACCTGTAGAGATAGTGTTAAACCTGTAGAGAGATAGTGATAAACCTGTAGAGATAGTGTTAAACCTGTAGAGAGATAGTGTTAAACCTGTAGTGAGATAGTGTTAAACCTGTAGAGAGATAGTGTTAAACCTGTAGTGAGATAGTGTTAAACCTGTAGTGAGATAGTGATAAACCTGTAGAGAGATAGTGACAAACCTGTAGTGAGATAGTGTTAAACCTGTAGTGAGATAGTGTTAAACCTGTAGTGAGATAGTGTTAAACATGTAGTGAGATAGTATTAAACATGTAGTGAGATAGTGTTAAACATGTAGTGATATAGTGTTAAACCTGTAGTGAGATAGTGTTAAACATGTAGTGAGATAGTGTTAAACATGTAGTGAGATAGTGTTAAACATGTAGTGAGATAGTGTTAAACATGTAGTGAGATAGTGTTAAACATGTAGTGAGATAGTGTTAAACATGTAGTGAGATAGTGTTTAACCTGTAGAGAGATAGTGTTAAACCTGTAGAGAGATAGTGTTAAACCTGTAGTGAGATAGTGTTAAACCTGTAGAGAGATAGAGATAAACCTGTAGAGTGATAATGTTAAACCTGTAGTGAGATAGTGATAAACCTGTAGAGAGATAGTGTTAAACCTGTAGAGACATAGTGTTAAACCTGTAGTGAGATAGTGATAAACCTGTAGTGAGATAGTGTTAAACCTGTAGTGAGATAGTGTTAAACCTGTAGTGAGATAGTGATAAACCTGTAGTGAGATAGTGATAAACCTGTAGAGAGATAGTGATAAACCTGTAGTGAGATAGTGATAAACCTGTAGTGAGATAGTGTTAAACCTGTAGTGAGATAGTGTTAAACCTGTAGAGAGATAGTGTTAAACCTGTAGAGAGATAGTGTCAAACCTGTAGAGAGATAGTGTTAAACCTGTAGAGAGATAGTGTTAAACCTGTAGTGAGATAGTGACAAACCTGTAGAGAGATAGTGACCTGTCGTGAGATAGTGTTAAACCTGTAGTGAGATAGTGTTAAACCTGTAGAGAGATAGTGACAAACCTGTAGTGAGATAGTGTTAAACCTGTAGAGAGATAGTGTCAAACCTGTAGAGAGATAGTGTTAAACCTGTAGAGAGATAGTGTTAAACCTGTAGTGAGATAGTGACAAACCTGTAGAGAGATAGTGACCTGTAGTGAGATAGTGTTAAACCTGTAGTGAGATAGTGTTAAACCTGTAGTGATAGTGTTAAACCTGTAGTGAGATAGTGTTAAACCTGTAGAGAGATAGTGTTAAACCTGTAGTGAGATAGTGTTAAACATGTAGTGAGATAGTGTTAAACATGTAGTGAGATAGTGTTAAACATGTAGTGAGATAGTGTTAAACATGTAGTGAGATAGTGTTAAACCTGTAGTGAGATAGTGTTAAACATGTAGTGAGATAGTGTTAAACCTGTAGTGAGATAGTGTTAAACCTGTAGTGAGATAGTGTTAAACCTGTAGTGAGATAGTGTTAAACCTGTAGAGAGATAGTGATAAACCTGTAGAGAGATAGTGTTAAACCTGTAGTGAGATAGTGATAAACCTGTAGTGAGATAGTGTTAAACCTGTAGTGAGATAGTGACAAACCTGTAGTGAGATAGTGTTAAACCTGCAGTGATATAGTGTTTAACCTGTAGAGAGATAGTGTTAAACCTGTAGAGAGATAGTGTCAAACCTGTAGAGAGATAGTGTTAAACCTGTAGTGAGATAGTGATAAACCTGTAGTGAGATAGTGTTAAACCTGTAGTGAGATAGTGATAAACCTGTAGTGAGATAGTGATAAACCTGTAGAGAGATAGTGATAAACCTGTAGTGAGATAGTGATAAACCTGTAGTGAGATAGTGTTAAACCTGTAGTGAGATAGTGTTAAACCTGTAGAGAGATAGTGTTAAACCTGTAGAGAGATAGTGTCAAACCTGTAGAGAGATAGTGTTAAACCTGTAGATAGTGTTAAACCTGTAGTGAGATAGTGACAAACCTGTAGAGAGATAGTGACCTGTAGTGAGATAGTGTTAAACCTGTAGTGAGATAGTGTTAAACCTGTAGAGAGATAGTGACAAACATGTAGTGAGATAGTGTTAAACCTGTAGAGAGATAGTGTCAAACCTGTAGAGAGATAGTGTTAAACCTGTAGAGAGATAGTGTTAAACCTGTAGTGAGATAGTGACAAACCTGTAGAGAGATAGTGACCTGTAGTGAGATAGTGTTAAACCTGTAGTGAGATAGTGTTAAACCTGTAGTGAGATAGTGTTAAACCTGTAGAGAGATAGTGTTAAACCTGTAGTGAGATAGTGTTAAACATGTAGTGAGATAGTGTTAAACATGTAGTGAGATAGTGTTAAACCTGTAGTGAGATAGTGATAAACCTGTAGAGAGATAGTGTTAAACCTGTAGTGAGATAGTGTTAAACCTGTAGTGAGATAGTGTTAAACCTGTAGTGAGATAGTGTTAAACATGTAGTGAGATAGTGATAAACCTGTAGTGAGATAGTGTTAAACCTGTAGTGAGATAGTGTTAAACCTGTAGTGAGATATTGTTAAACCTGTAGAGAGATAGTGTTAAACATGTAGAGAGATAGTGTTAAACCTGTAGTGAGATAGTGTTAAACATGTAGAGAGATAGTGTTAAACCTGTAGTGAGATAGTATTAAACCTGTAGTGAGATAGTGTTAAACCTGTAGTGAGATAGTGACAAACCTGTAGTGAGATAGTGATAAACCTGTAGAGAGATAGTGTTAAACCTGTAGTGAGATAGTGTTAAACCTGTAGTGAGATAGTGTTAAACCTGTAGTGAGATAGTGTTAAACATGTAGTGAGATAGTGTTAAACCTGTAGTGAGATAGTGTTAAACCTGTAGTGAGATAGTGTTAAACATGTAGTGAGATAGTGACAAACCTGTAGAGAGATAGTGTTAAACCTGTAGTGAGATAGTGTTAAACCTGTAGTGAGATAGTATTAAACCTGTAGTGAGATAGTGTTAAACCTGTAGTGAGATAGTGACAAACCTGTAGTGAGATAGTGATAAACCTGTAGTGAGATAGTATTAAACCTGTAGTGAGATAGTGTTAAACCTGTAGTGAGATAGTATTAAACCTGTAGTGAGATAGTGTTAAACCTGTAGTGAGATAGTGACAAACCTGTAGTGAGATAGTGATAAACCTGTAGAGAGATAGTGTTAAACCTGTAGTGAGATAGTGACAAACATGTAGAGAGATAGTGTTAAACCTGTAGTGAGATAGTGTTAAACCTGTAGTGAGATAGTGTTAAACCTGTAGTGAGATAGTGTTAAACATGTAGTGAGATAGTATTAAACATGTAGTGAGATAGTGTTAAACATGTAGTGATATAGTGTTAAACCTGTAGTGAGATAGTGTTAAACATGTAGTGAGATAGTGTTAAACATGTAGTGAGATAGTGTTAAACATGTAGTGAGATAGTGTTAAACATGTAGTGAGATAGTGTTAAACATGTAGTGAGATAGTGTTAAACATGTAGTGAGATAGTGTTTAACCTGTAGAGAGATAGTGTTAAACCTGTAGAGAGATAGTGTTAAACCTGTAGTGAGATAGTGTTAAACCTGTAGAGAGATAGAGATAAACCTGTAGAGTGATAGTGTTAAACCTGTAGTGAGATAGTGATAAACCTGTAGAGAGATAGTGTTAAACCTGTAGAGACATAGTGTTAAACCTGTAGTGAGATAGTGATAAACCTGTAGTGAGATAGTGTTAAACCTGTAGTGAGATAGTGTTAAACCTGTAGTGAGATAGTGATAAACCTGTAGTGAGATAGTGATAAACCTGTAGAGAGATAGTGATAAACCTGTAGTGAGATAGTGATAAACCTGTAGTGAGATAGTGTTAAACCTGTAGTGAGATAGTGTTAAACCTGTAGAGAGATAGTGTTAAACCTGTAGAGAGATAGTGTCAAACCTGTAGAGAGATAGTGTTAAACCTGTAGAGAGATAGTGTTAAACCTGTAGTGAGATAGTGACAAACCTGTAGAGAGATAGTGACCTGTAGTGAGATAGTGTTAAACCTGTAGTGAGATAGTGTTAAACCTGTAGTGATAGTGTTAAACCTGTAGTGAGATAGTGTTAAACCTGTAGAGAGATAGTGTTAAACCTGTAGTGAGATAGTGTTAAACATGTAGTGAGATAGTGTTAAACATGTAGTGAGATAGTGTTAAACATGTAGTGAGATAGTGTTAAACATGTAGTGAGATAGTGTTAAACCTGTAGTGAGATAGTGTTAAACATGTAGTGAGATAGTGTTAAACCTGTAGTGAGATAGTGTTAAACCTGTAGTGAGATAGTGTTAAACCTGTAGTGAGATAGTGTTAAACCTGTAGAGAGATAGTGATAAACCTGTAGAGAGATAGTGTTAAACCTGTAGTGAGATAGTGATAAACCTGTAGTGAGATAGTGTTAAACCTGTAGTGAGATAGTGACAAACCTGTAGTGAGATAGTGTTAAACCTGCAGTGATATAGTGTTTAACCTGTAGAGAGATAGTGTTAAACCTGTAGAGAGATAGTGTCAAACCTGTAGAGAGATAGTGTTAAACCTGTAGTGAGATAGTGATAAACCTGTAGTGAGATAGTGTTAAACCTGTAGTGAGATAGTGATAAACCTGTAGTGAGATAGTGATAAACCTGTAGAGAGATAGTGATAAACCTGTAGTGAGATAGTGATAAACCTGTAGTGAGATAGTGTTAAACCTGTAGTGAGATAGTGTTAAACCTGTAGAGAGATAGTGTTAAACCTGTAGAGAGATAGTGTCAAACCTGTAGAGAGATAGTGTTAAACCTGTAGATAGTGTTAAACCTGTAGTGAGATAGTGACAAACCTGTAGAGAGATAGTGACCTGTAGTGAGATAGTGTTAAACCTGTAGTGAGATAGTGTTAAACCTGTAGAGAGATAGTGACAAACATGTAGTGAGATAGTGTTAAACCTGTAGAGAGATAGTGTCAAACCTGTAGAGAGATAGTGTTAAACCTGTAGAGAGATAGTGTTAAACCTGTAGTGAGATAGTGACAAACCTGTAGAGAGATAGTGACCTGTAGTGAGATAGTGTTAAACCTGTAGTGAGATAGTGTTAAACCTGTAGTGAGATAGTGTTAAACCTGTAGAGAGATAGTGTTAAACCTGTAGTGAGATAGTGTTAAACATGTAGTGAGATAGTGTTAAACATGTAGTGAGATAGTGTTAAACCTGTAGTGAGATAGTGATAAACCTGTAGAGAGATAGTGTTAAACCTGTAGTGAGATAGTGTTAAACCTGTAGTGAGATAGTGTTAAACCTGTAGTGAGATAGTGTTAAACATGTAGTGAGATAGTGATAAACCTGTAGTGAGATAGTGTTAAACCTGTAGTGAGATAGTGTTAAACCTGTAGTGAGATATTGTTAAACCTGTAGAGAGATAGTGTTAAACATGTAGAGAGATAGTGTTAAACCTGTAGTGAGATAGTGTTAAACATGTAGAGAGATAGTGTTAAACCTGTAGTGAGATAGTATTAAACCTGTAGTGAGATAGTGTTAAACCTGTAGTGAGATAGTGACAAACCTGTAGTGAGATAGTGATAAACCTGTAGAGAGATAGTGTTAAACCTGTAGTGAGATAGTGTTAAACCTGTAGTGAGATAGTGTTAAACCTGTAGTGAGATAGTGTTAAACATGTAGTGAGATAGTGTTAAACCTGTAGTGAGATAGTGTTAAACCTGTAGTGAGATAGTGTTAAACATGTAGTGAGATAGTGACAAACCTGTAGAGAGATAGTGTTAAACCTGTAGTGAGATAGTGTTAAACCTGTAGTGAGATAGTATTAAACCTGTAGTGAGATAGTGTTAAACCTGTAGTGAGATAGTGACAAACCTGTAGTGAGATAGTGATAAACCTGTAGTGAGATAGTATTAAACCTGTAGTGAGATAGTGTTAAACCTGTAGTGAGATAGTATTAAACCTGTAGTGAGATAGTGTTAAACCTGTAGTGAGATAGTGACAAACCTGTAGTGAGATAGTGATAAACCTGTAGAGAGATAGTGTTAAACCTGTAGTGAGATAGTGACAAACCTGTAGAGATAGTGTTAAACGTGTAGTGAGATAGTGTTAAACCTGTAGAGAGATAGTGTTAAACCTGTAGTGAGATAGTGTTAAACCTGTAGTGAGATAGTGTTAAACCTGTAGTGAGATAGTGTTAAACCTGTAGTGAGATAGTGTTAAACCTGTAGAGAGATAGTGTTAAACCTGTAGTGAGATAGTGTTAAACCTGTAGTGAGATAGTGTTAAACCTGTAGAGAGATAGTGTTAAACCTGTAGTGAGATAGTGTCAAACCTGTAGAGAGATAGTGTTAAACCTGTAGAGAGATAGTGTTAAACCTGTAGAGAGATAGTGTTAAACCTGTAGAGAGATAGTGACAAACATGTAGAGAGATAGTGTTAAACCTGTAGTGAGATAGTGTTAAACCTGTAGTGAGATAGTGTTAAACCTGTAGTGAGATAGTGTTAAACATGTAGTGAGATAGTGATACACCTGTAGTGAGATAGTGTTAAACCTGTAGAGAGATAGTGTTAAACCTGTAGAGAGATAGTGACAAACCTGTAGAGAGATAGTGTTAAACCTGTAGTGAGATAGTGATAAACCTGTAGTGACATAGTGATAAACCTGTAGTGAGATAGTGATAAACCTGTAGTGCGATAGTGTTAAACCTGTAGAGAGATAGTGTTAAACCTGTAGTGAGATAGTGATAAACCTGTAGTGAGATAGTGTTAAACCTGTAGAGAGATAGTGACAAACCTGTAGAGAGATAGTGTTAAACCTGTAGAGAGATAGTGTTAAACCTGTAGAGAGATAGTGACAAACCTGTAGAGAGATAGTGTTAAACCTGTAGAGAGATAGTGATAAACCTGTAGTGAGATAGTGATAAACCTGTAGTGAGATAGTGTTAAACCTGTAGAGAGATAGTGTTAAACCTGTAGAGAGATAGTGACAAACCTGTAGAGAGAGTGTTAAACCTGTAGTGAGATAGTGATAAACCTGTAGTGAGATAGTGATAAACCTGTAGTGAGATAGTGATAAACCTGTAGTGAGATAGTGTTAAACCTGTAGAGAGATAGTGTTAAACCTGTAGTGAGATAGTGACAAACATGTAGAGAGATAGTGACAAACCTGTAGAGAGATAGTGTTAAACCTGTAGAGAGATAGTGTTAAACCTGTAGAGAGATAGTGTTAAACCTGTAGTGAGATAGTGACAAACCTGTAGAGAGATAGTGACCTGTCGTGAGATAGTGTTAAACCTGTAGTGAGATAGTGTTAAACCTGTAGAGAGATAGTGACAAACCTGTAGTGAGATAGTGTTAAACCTGTAGAGAGATAGTGTCAAACCTGTAGAGAGATAGTGTTAAACCTGTAGAGAGATAGTGTTAAACCTGTAGTGAGATAGTGACAAACCTGTAGAGAGATAGTGACCTGTAGTGAGATAGTGTTAAACCTGTAGTGAGATAGTGTTAAACCTGTAGTGATAGTGTTAAACCTGTAGTGAGATAGTGTTAAACCTGTAGAGAGATAGTGTTAAACCTGTAGTGAGATAGTGTTAAACATGTAGTGAGATAGTGTTAAACATGTAGTGAGATAGTGTTAAACATGTAGTGAGATAGTGTTAAACATGTAGTGAGATAGTGTTAAACCTGTAGTGAGATAGTGTCAAACATGTAGTGAGATAGTGTTAAACCTGTAGTGAGATAGTGTTAAACCTGTAGTGAGATAGTGTTAAACCTGTAGTGAGATAGTGTTAAACCTGTAGAGAGATAGTGATAAACCTGTAGAGAGATAGTGTTAAACCTGTAGTGAGATAGTGATAAACCTGTAGTGAGATAGTGTTAAACCTGTAGTGAGATAGTGACAAACCTGTAGTGAGATAGTGTTAAACCTGCAGTGATATAGTGTTTAACCTGTAGAGAGATAGTGTTAAACCTGTAGAGAGATAGTGTCAAACCTGTAGAGAGATAGTGTTAAACCTGTAGTGAGATAGTGATAAACCTGTAGTGAGATAGTGTTAAACCTGTAGTGAGATAGTGATAAACCTGTAGTGAGATAGTGATAAACCTGTAGAGAGATAGTGATAAACCTGTAGTGAGATAGTGATAAACCTGTAGTGAGATAGTGTTAAACCTGTAGTGAGATAGTGTTAAACCTGTAGAGAGATAGTGTTAAACCTGTAGAGAGATAGTGTCAAACCTGTAGAGAGATAGTGTTAAACCTGTAGATAGTGTTAAACCTGTAGTGAGATAGTGACAAACCTGTAGAGAGATAGTGACCTGTAGTGAGATAGTGTTAAACCTGTAGTGAGATAGTGTTAAACCTGTAGAGAGATAGTGACAAACATGTAGTGAGATAGTGTTAAACCTGTAGAGAGATAGTGTCAAACCTGTAGAGAGATAGTGTTAAACCTGTAGAGAGATAGTGTTAAACCTGTAGTGAGATAGTGACAAACCTGTAGAGAGATAGTGACCTGTAGTGAGATAGTGTTAAACCTGTAGTGAGATAGTGTTAAACCTGTAGTGAGATAGTGTTAAACCTGTAGAGAGATAGTGTTAAACCTGTAGTGAGATAGTGTTAAACATGTAGTGAGATAGTGTTAAACATGTAGTGAGATAGTGTTAAACCTGTAGTGAGATAGTGATAAACCTGTAGAGAGATAGTGTTAAACCTGTAGTGAGATAGTGTTAAACCTGTAGTGAGATAGTGTTAAACCTGTAGTGAGATAGTGTTAAACATGTAGTGAGATAGTGATAAACCTGTAGTGAGATAGTGTTAAACCTGTAGTGAGATAGTGTTAAACCTGTAGTGAGATATTGTTAAACCTGTAGAGAGATAGTGTTAAACATGTAGAGAGATAGTGTTAAACCTGTAGTGAGATAGTGTTAAACATGTAGAGAGATAGTGTTAAACCTGTAGTGAGATAGTATTAAACCTGTAGTGAGATAGTGTTAAACCTGTAGTGAGATAGTGACAAACCTGTAGTGAGATAGTGATAAACCTGTAGAGAGATAGTGTTAAACCTGTAGTGAGATAGTGTTAAACCTGTAGTGAGATAGTGTTAAACCTGTAGTGAGATAGTGTTAAACATGTAGTGAGATAGTGTTAAACCTGTAGTGAGATAGTGTTAAACCTGTAGTGAGATAGTGTTAAACATGTAGTGAGATAGTGACAAACCTGTAGAGAGATAGTGTTAAACCTGTAGTGAGATAGTGTTAAACCTGTAGTGAGATAGTATTAAACCTGTAGTGAGATAGTGTTAAACCTGTAGTGAGATAGTGACAAACCTGTAGTGAGATAGTGATAAACCTGTAGTGAGATAGTATTAAACCTGTAGTGAGATAGTGTTAAACCTGTAGTGAGATAGTATTAAACCTGTAGTGAGATAGTGTTAAACCTGTAGTGAGATAGTGACAAACCTGTAGTGAGATAGTGATAAACCTGTAGAGAGATAGTGTTAAACCTGTAGTGAGATAGTGACAAACCTGTAGAGATAGTGTTAAACGTGTAGTGAGATAGTGTTAAACCTGTAGAGAGATAGTGTTAAACCTGTAGTGAGATAGTGTTAAACCTGTAGTGAGATAGTGTTAAACCTGTAGTGAGATAGTGTTAAACATGTAGTGAGATAGTGTTAAACCTGTAGAGAGATAGTGTTAAACCTGTAGTGAGATAGTGTTAAACCTGTAGTGAGATAGTGTTAAACCTGTAGAGAGATAGTGTTAAACCTGTAGTGAGATAGTGTCAAACCTGTAGAGAGATAGTGTTAAACCTGTAGAGAGATAGTGTTAAACCTGTAGAGAGATAGTGTTAAACCTGTAGAGAGATAGTGACAAACATGTAGAGAGATAGTGTTAAACCTGTAGTGAGATAGTGTTAAACCTGTAGTGAGATAGTGTTAAACCTGTAGTGAGATAGTGTTAAACATGTAGTGAGATAGTGATACACCTGTAGTGAGATAGTGTTAAACCTGTAGAGAGATAGTGTTAAACCTGTAGAGAGATAGTGACAAACCTGTAGAGAGATAGTGTTAAACCTGTAGTGAGATAGTGATAAACCTGTAGTGACATAGTGATAAACCTGTAGTGAGATAGTGATAAACCTGTAGTGCGATAGTGTTAAACCTGTAGAGAGATAGTGTTAAACCTGTAGTGAGATAGTGATAAACCTGTAGTGAGATAGTGTTAAACCTGTAGAGAGATAGTGACAAACCTGTAGAGAGATAGTGTTAAACCTGTAGAGAGATAGTGTTAAACCTGTAGAGAGATAGTGACAAACCTGTAGAGAGATAGTGTTAAACCTGTAGAGAGATAGTGATAAACCTGTAGTGAGATAGTGATAAACCTGTAGTGAGATAGTGTTAAACCTGTAGAGAGATAGTGTTAAACCTGTAGAGAGATAGTGACAAACCTGTAGAGAGAGTGTTAAACCTGTAGTGAGATAGTGATAAACCTGTAGTGAGATAGTGATAAACCTGTAGTGAGATAGTGATAAACCTGTAGTGAGATAGTGTTAAACCTGTAGAGAGATAGTGTTAAACCTGTAGTGAGATAGTGACAAACATGTAGAGAGATAGTGACAAACCTGTAGAGAGATAGTGTTAAACCTGTAGAGAGATAGTGTTAAACCTGTAGTGAGATAGTGATAAACCTGTAGTGAGATAGTGATAAACCTGTAGTGAGATAGTGTTAAATATGTAGAGAGATAGTGTTAAACCTGTAGAGAGATAGTGTTAAACCTGTAGTGAGATAGTGATAAACCTGTAGTGAGATAGTGATAAACCTGTAGTGAGATAGTGTCAAACCTGTAGAGAGATAGTGTTAAACCTGTAGAGAGATAGTGTTAAACCTGTAGTGAGATAGTGACAAACCTGTAGAGAGATAGTGACCTGTAGTGAGATAGTGTTAAACCTGTAGTGAGATAGTGTTAAACCTGTAGAGAGATAGTGTTAAACCTGTAGTGAGATAGTGATAAACCTGTAGAGATAGTGTTAAACCTGTAGAGAGATAGTGATAAACCTGTAGAGATAGTGTTAAACCTGTAGAGAGATAGTGTTAAACCTGTAGTGAGATAGTGTTAAACCTGTAGAGAGATAGTGTTAAACCTGTAGTGAGATAGTGTTAAACCTGTAGTGAGATAGTGATAAACCTGTAGAGAGATAGTGACAAACCTGTAGTGAGATAGTGTTAAACCTGTAGAGAGATAGAGATAAACCTGTAGAGTGATAGTGTTAAACCTGTAGTGAGATAGTGATAAACCTGTAGAGAGATAGTGTTAAACCTGTAGAGACATAGTGTTAAACCTGTAGTGAGATAGTGATAAACCTGTAGTGAGATAGTGTTAAACCTGTAGTGAGATAGTGTTAAACCTGTAGTGAGATAGTGATAAACCTGTAGTGAGATAGTGATAAACCTGTAGAGAGATAGTGATAAACCTGTAGTGAGATAGTGATAAACCTGTAGTGAGATAGTGTTAAACCTGTAGTGAGATAGTGTTAAACCTGTAGAGAGATAGTGTTAAACCTGTAGAGAGATAGTGTCAAACCTGTAGAGAGATAGTGTTAAACCTGTAGAGAGATAGTGTTAAACCTGTAGTGAGATAGTGACAAACCTGTAGAGAGATAGTGACCTGTCGTGAGATAGTGTTAAACCTGTAGTGAGATAGTGTTAAACCTGTAGAGAGATAGTGACAAACCTGTAGTGAGATAGTGTTAAACCTGTAGAGAGATAGTGTCAAACCTGTAGAGAGATAGTGTTAAACCTGTAGAGAGATAGTGTTAAACCTGTAGTGAGATAGTGACAAACCTGTAGAGAGATAGTGACCTGTAGTGAGATAGTGTTAAACCTGTAGTGAGATAGTGTTAAACCTGTAGTGATAGTGTTAAACCTGTAGTGAGATAGTGTTAAACCTGTAGAGAGATAGTGTTAAACCTGTAGTGAGATAGTGTTAAACATGTAGTGAGATAGTGTTAAACATGTAGTGAGATAGTGTTAAACATGTAGTGAGATAGTGTTAAACATGTAGTGAGATAGTGTTAAACCTGTAGTGAGATAGTGTTAAACATGTAGTGAGATAGTGTTAAACCTGTAGTGAGATAGTGTTAAACCTGTAGTGAGATAGTGTTAAACCTGTAGTGAGATAGTGTTAAACCTGTAGAGAGATAGTGATAAACCTGTAGAGAGATAGTGTTAAACCTGTAGTGAGATAGTGATAAACCTGTAGTGAGATAGTGTTAAACCTGTAGTGAGATAGTGACAAACCTGTAGTGAGATAGTGTTAAACCTGCAGTGATATAGTGTTTAACCTGTAGAGAGATAGTGTTAAACCTGTAGAGAGATAGTGTCAAACCTGTAGAGAGATAGTGTTAAACCTGTAGTGAGATAGTGATAAACCTGTAGTGAGATAGTGTTAAACCTGTAGTGAGATAGTGATAAACCTGTAGTGAGATAGTGATAAACCTGTAGAGAGATAGTGATAAACCTGTAGTGAGATAGTGATAAACCTGTAGTGAGATAGTGTTAAACCTGTAGTGAGATAGTGTTAAACCTGTAGAGAGATAGTGTTAAACCTGTAGAGAGATAGTGTCAAACCTGTAGAGAGATAGTGTTAAACCTGTAGATAGTGTTAAACCTGTAGTGAGATAGTGACAAACCTGTAGAGAGATAGTGACCTGTAGTGAGATAGTGTTAAACCTGTAGTGAGATAGTGTTAAACCTGTAGAGAGATAGTGACAAACATGTAGTGAGATAGTGTTAAACCTGTAGAGAGATAGTGTCAAACCTGTAGAGAGATAGTGTTAAACCTGTAGAGAGATAGTGTTAAACCTGTAGTGAGATAGTGACAAACCTGTAGAGAGATAGTGACCTGTAGTGAGATAGTGTTAAACCTGTAGTGAGATAGTGTTAAACCTGTAGTGAGATAGTGTTAAACCTGTAGAGAGATAGTGTTAAACCTGTAGTGAGATAGTGTTAAACATGTAGTGAGATAGTGTTAAACATGTAGTGAGATAGTGTTAAACCTGTAGTGAGATAGTGATAAACCTGTAGAGAGATAGTGTTAAACCTGTAGTGAGATAGTGTTAAACCTGTAGTGAGATAGTGTTAAACCTGTAGTGAGATAGTGTTAAACATGTAGTGAGATAGTGATAAACCTGTAGTGAGATAGTGTTAAACCTGTAGTGAGATAGTGTTAAACCTGTAGTGAGATATTGTTAAACCTGTAGAGAGATAGTGTTAAACATGTAGAGAGATAGTGTTAAACCTGTAGTGAGATAGTGTTAAACATGTAGAGAGATAGTGTTAAACCTGTAGTGAGATAGTATTAAACCTGTAGTGAGATAGTGTTAAACCTGTAGTGAGATAGTGACAAACCTGTAGTGAGATAGTGATAAACCTGTAGAGAGATAGTGTTAAACCTGTAGTGAGATAGTGTTAAACCTGTAGTGAGATAGTGTTAAACCTGTAGTGAGATAGTGTTAAACATGTAGTGAGATAGTGTTAAACCTGTAGTGAGATAGTGTTAAACCTGTAGTGAGATAGTGTTAAACATGTAGTGAGATAGTGACAAACCTGTAGAGAGATAGTGTTAAACCTGTAGTGAGATAGTGTTAAACCTGTAGTGAGATAGTATTAAACCTGTAGTGAGATAGTGTTAAACCTGTAGTGAGATAGTGACAAACCTGTAGTGAGATAGTGATAAACCTGTAGTGAGATAGTATTAAACCTGTAGTGAGATAGTGTTAAACCTGTAGTGAGATAGTATTAAACCTGTAGTGAGATAGTGTTAAACCTGTAGTGAGATAGTGACAAACCTGTAGTGAGATAGTGATAAACCTGTAGAGAGATAGTGTTAAACCTGTAGTGAGATAGTGACAAACCTGTAGAGATAGTGTTAAACGTGTAGTGAGATAGTGTTAAACCTGTAGAGAGATAGTGTTAAACCTGTAGTGAGATAGTGTTAAACCTGTAGTGAGATAGTGTTAAACCTGTAGTGAGATAGTGTTAAACCTGTAGTGAGATAGTGTTAAACCTGTAGAGAGATAGTGTTAAACCTGTAGTGAGATAGTGTTAAACCTGTAGTGAGATAGTGTTAAACCTGTAGAGAGATAGTGTTAAACCTGTAGTGAGATAGTGTCAAACCTGTAGAGAGATAGTGTTAAACCTGTAGAGAGATAGTGTTAAACCTGTAGAGAGATAGTGTTAAACCTGTAGAGAGATAGTGACAAACATGTAGAGAGATAGTGTTAAACCTGTAGTGAGATAGTGTTAAACCTGTAGTGAGATAGTGTTAAACCTGTAGTGAGATAGTGTTAAACATGTAGTGAGATAGTGATACACCTGTAGTGAGATAGTGTTAAACCTGTAGAGAGATAGTGTTAAACCTGTAGAGAGATAGTGACAAACCTGTAGAGAGATAGTGTTAAACCTGTAGTGAGATAGTGATAAACCTGTAGTGACATAGTGATAAACCTGTAGTGAGATAGTGATAAACCTGTAGTGCGATAGTGTTAAACCTGTAGAGAGATAGTGTTAAACCTGTAGTGAGATAGTGATAAACCTGTAGTGAGATAGTGTTAAACCTGTAGAGAGATAGTGACAAACCTGTAGAGAGATAGTGTTAAACCTGTAGAGAGATAGTGTTAAACCTGTAGAGAGATAGTGACAAACCTGTAGAGAGATAGTGTTAAACCTGTAGAGAGATAGTGATAAACCTGTAGTGAGATAGTGATAAACCTGTAGTGAGATAGTGTTAAACCTGTAGAGAGATAGTGTTAAACCTGTAGAGAGATAGTGACAAACCTGTAGAGAGAGTGTTAAACCTGTAGTGAGATAGTGATAAACCTGTAGTGAGATAGTGATAAACCTGTAGTGAGATAGTGATAAACCTGTAGTGAGATAGTGTTAAACCTGTAGAGAGATAGTGTTAAACCTGTAGTGAGATAGTGACAAACATGTAGAGAGATAGTGACAAACCTGTAGAGAGATAGTGTTAAACCTGTAGAGAGATAGTGTTAAACCTGTAGTGAGATAGTGATAAACCTGTAGTGAGATAGTGATAAACCTGTAGTGAGATAGTGTTAAATATGTAGAGAGATAGTGTTAAACCTGTAGAGAGATAGTGTTAAACCTGTAGTGAGATAGTGATAAACCTGTAGTGAGATAGTGATAAACCTGTAGTGAGATAGTGTCAAACCTGTAGAGAGATAGTGTTAAACCTGTAGAGAGATAGTGTTAAACCTGTAGTGAGATAGTGACAAACCTGTAGAGAGATAGTGACCTGTAGTGAGATAGTGTTAAACCTGTAGTGAGATAGTGTTAAACCTGTAGAGAGATAGTGTTAAACCTGTAGTGAGATAGTGATAAACCTGTAGAGATAGTGTTAAACCTGTAGAGAGATAGTGATAAACCTGTAGAGATAGTGTTAAACCTGTAGAGAGATAGTGTTAAACCTGTAGTGAGATAGTGTTAAACCTGTAGAGAGATAGTGTTAAACCTGTAGTGAGATAGTGTTAAACCTGTAGTGAGATAGTGATAAACCTGTAGAGAGATAGTGACAAACCTGTAGTGAGATAGTGACAAACCTGTAGTGAGATAGTGTTAAACCTGTAGTGAGATAGTGTTAAACCTGTAGAGAGATAGTGACAAACCTGTAGAGAGATAGTGTTAAACCTGTAGAGAGATAGTGTTAAACCTGTAGTGAGATAGTGTTAAACCTGTAGAGAGATAGTGACAAACCTGTAGAGAGATAGTGTTAAACCTGTAGAGAGATAGTGTTAAACCTGTAGTGAGATAGTGACAAACCTGTAGTGAGATAGTGTTAAACCTGTAGAGAGATAGTGTTAAACCTGTAGAGAGATAGTGACAAACATGTAGAGAGATAGTGTTAAACCTGTAGTGAGATAGTGTTAAACCTGTAGTGAGATAGTGTTAAACCTGTAGTGAGATAGTGTTAAACATGTAGTGAGATAGTGATACACCTGTAGTGAGATAGTGTTAAACCTGTAGAGAGATAGTGTTAAACCTGTAGAGAGATAGTGACAAACCTGTAGAGAGATAGTGTTAAACCTGTAGTGAGATAGTGATAAACCTGTAGTGAGATAGTGATAAACCTGTAGTGAGATAGTGATAAACCTGTAGTGCGATAGTGTTAAACCTGTAGAGAGATAGTGTTAAACCTGTAGTGAGATAGTGATAAACCTGTAGTGAGATAGTGTTAAACCTGTAGAGAGATAGTGACAAACCTGTAGAGAGATAGTGTTAAACCTGTAGAGAGATAGTGTTAAACCTGTAGAGAGATAGTGACAAACATGTAGAGAGATAGTGTTAAACATGTAGAGAGATAGTGATAAACCTGTAGTGAGATAGTGATAAACCTGTAGTGAGATAGTGTTAAACCTGTAGAGAGATAGTGTTAAACCTGTAGAGAGATAGTGACAAACCTGTAGAGAGAGTGTTAAACCTGTAGTGAGATAGTGATAAACCTGTAGTGAGATAGTGATAAACCTGTAGTGAGATAGTGATAAACCTGTAGTGAGATAGTGTTAAACCTGTAGAGAGATAGTGTTAAACCTGTAGTGAGATAGTGACAAACATGTAGAGAGATAGTGACAAACCTGTAGAGAGATAGTGTTAAACCTGTAGAGAGATAGTGTTAAACCTGTAGTGAGATAGTGATAAACCTGTAGTGAGATAGTGATAAACCTGTAGTGAGATAGTGTTAAATATGTAGAGAGATAGTGTTAAACCTGTAGAGAGATAGTGTTAAACCTGTAGTGAGATAGTGATAAACCTGTAGTGAGATAGTGATAAACATGTAGTGAGATAGTGTCAAACCTGTAGAGAGATAGTGTTAAACCTGTAGAGAGATAGTGTTAAACCTGTAGTGAGATAGTGACAAACCTGTAGAGAGATAGTGACCTGTAGTGAGATAGTGTTAAACCTGTAGTGAGATAGTGTTAAACCTGTAGAGAGATAGTGTTAAACCTGTAGTGAGATAGTGATAAACCTGTAGAGATAGTGTTAAACCTGTAGAGAGATAGTGATAAACCTGTAGAGATAGTGTTAAACCTGTAGAGAGATAGTGTTAAACCTGTAGTGAGATAGTGTTAAACCTGTAGAGAGATAGTGTTAAACCTGTAGTGAGATAGTGTTAAACCTGTAGTGAGATAGTGATAAACCTGTAGAGAGATAGTGACAAACCTGTAGTGAGATAGTGACAAACCTGTAGTGAGATAGTGTTAAACCTGTAGTGAGATAGTGTTAAACCTGTAGAGAGATAGTGACAAACCTGTAGAGAGATAGTGTTAAACCTGTAGAGAGATAGTGTTAAACCTGTAGTGAGATAGTGTTAAACCTGTAGAGAGATAGTGACAAACCTGTAGAGAGATAGTGTTAAACCTGTAGAGAGATAGTGTTAAACCTGTAGTGAGATAGTGACAAACCTGTAGTGAGATAGTGTTAAACCTGTAGAGAGATAGTGTTAAACCTGTAGTGAGATAGTGTTAAACATGTAGTGAGATAGTGTTAAACCTGTAGTGAGATAGTGTTAAACCTGTAGAGAGATAGTGTTAAACCTGTAGAGAGATAGTGTCAAACCTGTAGAGAGATAGTGTTAAACCTGTAGAGAGATAGTGTTAAACCTGTAGTGAGATAGTGACAAACCTGTAGAGAGATAGTGACCTGTAGTGAGATAGTGTTAAACCTGTAGTGAGATAGTGTTAAACCTGTAGAGAGATAGTGACAAACCTGTAGTGAGATAGTGTTAAACCTGTAGAGAGATAGTGTCAAACCTGTAGAGAGATAGTGTTAAACCTGTAGAGAGATAGTGTTAAACCTGTAGTGAGATAGTGACAAACCTGTAGAGAGATAGTGACCTGTAGTGAGATAGTGTTAAACCTGTAGTGAGATAGTGTTAAACCTGTAGTGATAGTGTTAAACCTGTAGTGAGATAATGTTAAACCTGTAGAGAGATAGTGTTAAACCTGTAGTGAGATAGTGTTAAACATGTAGTGAGATAGTGTTAAACATGTAGTGAGATAGTGTTAAACATGTAGTGAGATAGTGTTAAACCTGTAGTGAGATAGTGATAAACCTGTAGAGAGATAGTGTTAAACCTGTAGTGAGATAGTGTTAAACCTGTAGTGAGATAGTGTTAAACCTGTAGTGAGATAGTGTTAAACATGTAGTGAGATAGTATTAAACATGTAGTGAGATAGTGTTAAACATGTAGTGATATAGTGTTAAACCTGTAGTGAGATAGTGTTAAACATGTAGTGAGATAGTGTTAAACATGTAGTGAGATAGTGTTAAACATGTAGTGAGATAGTGTTAAACATGTAGTGAGATAGTGTTAAACATGTAGTGAGATAGTGTTAAACATGTAGTGAGATAGTGTTTAACCTGTAGAGAGATAGTGTTAAACCTGTAGAGAGATAGTGTTAAACCTGTAGTGAGATAGTGTTAAACCTGTAGAGAGATAGAGATAAACCTGTAGAGTGATAGTGTTAAACCTGTAGTGAGATAGTGATAAACCTGTAGAGAGATAGTGTTAAACCTGTAGAGACATAGTGTTAAACATGTAGTGAGATAGTGATAAACCTGTAGTGAGATAGTGTTAAACCTGTAGTGAGATAGTGTTAAACCTGTAGTGAGATAGTGATAAACCTGTAGTGAGATAGTGATAAACCTGTAGAGAGATAGTGATAAACCTGTAGTGATAGTGATAAACCTGTAGTGAGATAGTGTTAAACCTGTAGTGAGATAGTGTTAAACATGTAGAGAGATAGTGTTAAACCTGTAGAGAGATAGTGTCAAACCTGTAGAGAGATAGTGTTAAACCTGTAGAGAGATAGTGTTAAACCTGTAGTGAGATAGTGACAAACCTGTAGAGAGATAGTGACCTGTCGTGAGATAGTGTTAAACCTGTAGTGAGATAGTGTTAAACCTGTAGAGAGATAGTGACAAACCTGTAGTGAGATAGTGTTAAACCTGTAGAGAGATAGTGTCAAACCTGTAGAGAGATAGTGTTAAACCTGTAGAGAGATAGTGTTAAACCTGTAGTGAGATAGTGTTAAACCTGTAGTGATAGTGTTAAACCTGTAGTGAGATAGTGTTAAACCTGTAGAGAGATAGTGTTAAACCTGTAGTGAGATAGTGTTAAACATGTAGTGAGATAGTGTTAAACATGTAGTGAGATAGTGTTAAACCTGTAGTGAGATAGTGTTAAACCTGTAGTGAGATAGTGTTAAACCTGTAGTGAGATAGTGTTAAACATGTAGTGAGATAGTGTTAAACCTGTAGT
This sequence comes from Notolepis coatsorum, assembly GCF_963971535.1. Lineage (NCBI taxonomy): Eukaryota > Metazoa > Chordata > Actinopteri > Aulopiformes > Paralepididae > Notolepis > Notolepis coatsorum. Next base: position 73,644,700 of record NC_140169.1, on the reverse strand, counting down.
GAGATAGTGTTAAGCCTGTAGAGAGATAGTGATAAACCTGTAGAGAGATAGTGTTAAACCTGTAGTGAGATAGTGATAAACCTGTAGTGAGATAGTGTTAAACCTGTAGTGAGATAGTGACAAACCTGTAGTGAGATAGTGTTAAACCTGCAGTGATATAGTGTTTAACCTGTAGATAGATAGTGTTAAACCTGTAGAGAGATAGTGTCAAACCTGTAGAGAGATAGTGTTAAACCTGTAGTGAGATAGTGATAAACCTGTAGTGAGATAGTGTTAAACCTGTAGTGAGATAGTGATAAACCTGTAGTGAGATAGTGATAAACCTGTAGAGAGATAGTGATAAACCTGTAGTGAGATAGTGATAAACCTGTAGTGAGATAGTGTTAAACCTGTAGTGAGATAGTGTTAAACCTGTAGAGAGATAGTGTTAAACCTGTAGAGAGATAGTGTCAAACCTGTAGAGAGATAGTGTTAAACCTGTAGATAGTGTTAAACCTGTAGTGAGATAGTGACAAACCTGTAGAGAGATAGTGACCTGTAGTGAGATAGTGTTAAACCTGTAGTGAGATAGTGTTAAACCTGTAGAGAGATAGTGACAAACATGTAGTGAGATAGTGTTAAACCTGTAGAGAGATAGTGTCAAACCTGTAGAGAGATAGTGTTAAACCTGTAGAGAGATAGTGACAAACCTGTAGAGAGATAGTGACCTGTAGTGAGATAGTGTTAAACCTGTAGTGAGATAGTGTTAAACCTGTAGTGAGATAGTGTTAAACCTGTAGAGAGATAGTGTTAAACCTGTAGTGAGATAGTGTCAAACCTGTAGTGAGATAGTGATAAACCTGTAGAGAGATAGTGTTAAACCTGTAGTGAGATAGTGTTAAACCTGTAGTGAGATAGTGTTAAACCTGTAGTGAGATAGTGTTAAACATGTAGTAGGATAGTGATAAACCTGTAGTGAGATAGTGTTAAACCTGTAGTGAGATAGTGTTAAACCTGTAGTGAGATAGTGATAAACCTGTAGAGAGATAGTGTTAAACCTGTAGTGAGATAGTGTTAAACCTGTAGTGAGATAGTGTTAAACCTGTAGTGAGATAGTGTTAAACATGTAGTAGGATAGTGATAAACCTGTAGTGAGATAGTGTTAAACCTGTAGTGAGATAGTGTTAAACCTGTAGTGAGATATTGTTAAACCTGTAGAGAGATAGTGTTAAACATGTAGAGAGATAGTGTTAAACCTGTAGTGAGATAGTGTTAAACATGTAGAGAGATAGTGTTAAACCTGTAGAGAGCTAGTGTTAAACATGTAGTGAGATAGTGTTAAACCTGTAGTGAGATAGTGTTAAACCTGTAGAGAGATAGTGTTAAACCTGTAGTGAGATAGTGTCAAACCTGTAGTGAGATAGTGTTAAACCTGTAGTGAGATAGTGTTAAACCTGTAGTGAGATAGTGTTAAACCTGTAGTGAGATAGTGTTAAACCTGTAGTGAGATAGTGATAAACCTGTAGAGAGATAGTGTTAAACCTGTAGAGATATAGTGTTAAACCTGTAGAGAGATAGTGTTAAACCTGTAGAGAGATAGTGTTAAACCTGTAGAGAGATAGAGTTAAACCTGTAGTGAGATAGTGTTAAACCTGTAGAGAGATAGCGTTAAACCTGTAGAGAGATAGAGTTAAACCTGTAGTGAGATAGTGTTAAACCTGTAGAGAGATAGTGTTAAACCTGTAGAGAGATAGTGTTAAACCTGTAGAGAGATAGTGTTAAACCTGTAGAGAGATAGTGTTAAACATGTAGAGAGATAGTGTTAAACCTGTAGTGAGATAGTGTTAAACATGTAGTGAGATAGTGTTAAACCTGTAGTGAGATAGTGATAAACCTGTAGAGAGATAGTGTTAAACCTGTAGAGAGATAGAGTTAAACCTGTAGTGAGATAGAGTTAAACCTGTAGTGAGATAGTGTTAAACCTGTAGTGAGATAGTGTTAAACATGTAGAGAGATAGAGTTAAACCTGTAGTGAGATAGTGTTAAACCTGTAGAGAGATAGAGTTAAACCTGTAGTGAGATAGTGTTAAACCTGTAGAGAGATAGAGTTAAACCTGTAGAGAGATAGAGTTAAACCTGTAGTGAGATAGAGTTAAACCTGTAGTGAGATTGTGTTAAACCTGTAGTGAGATAGTGTTAAACATGTAGAGAGATATAGTTAAACCTGTAGTGAGATAGTGTTAAACCTGTAGAGAGATAGAGTTAAACCTGTAGTGAGATAGTGTTAAACCTGTAGAGAGATAGAGTTAAACCTGTAGTGAGATAGTGTTAAACCTGTAGAGAGATAGAGTTAAACCTGTAGAGAGATATAGTTAAACCTGTAGAGAGATAGAGTTAAACCTGTAGAGAGATAGTGTTAAACCTGTAGAGAGATAGCGTTAAACCTGTAGAGAGATAGTGTTAAACCTGTAGAGAGATAGTGTTAAACATGTAGAGAGATAGTGTTAAACCTGTAGTGAGATAGTGTTAAACATGTAGTGAGATAGTGTTAAACCTGTAGTGAGATAGTGATAAACCTGTAGAGAGATAGTTAAACCTGTAGTGAGATAAAGTTAAACCTGTAGAGAGATAGTGTTAAACCTGTAGTGAGATAGTGTTAAACCTGTAGAGAGATAGTGATAAACCTGTAGAGAGATAGTGTTAAACCTGTATAGAGATAGTGATAAACCTGTAGAGAGATAGAGTTAAACCTGTAGTGAGATAGTGATAAACCTGTAGAGAGATAGTGATAAACCTGTAGAGAGATAGTGTTAAACCTGTAGTGAGATAGTGTTAAACCTGTAGAGAGATAGTGTTAAACCTGTAGTGAGATAGTGTTAAACCTGTAGTGAGATAGTGATAAACCTGTAGAGAGATAGTGACAAACCTGTAGTGAGATAGTGACAAACCTGTAGTGAGATAGTGTTAAACCTGTAGTGAGATAGTGTTAAACCTGTAGAGAGATAGTGACAAACCTGTAGAGAGATAGTGTTAAACCTGTAGAGAGATAGTGTTAAACCTGTAGTGAGATAGTGTTAAACCTGTAGAGAGATAGTGACAAACCTGTAGAGAGATAGTGTTAAACCTGTAGAGAGATAGTGTTAAACCTGTAGTGAGATAGTGACAAACCTGTAGTGAGATAGTGTTAAACCTGTAGAGAGATAGTGTTAAACCTGTAGTGAGATAGTGTTAAACATGTAGTGAGATAGTGTTAAACCTGTAGTGAGATAGTGTTAAACCTGTAGAGAGATAGTGTTAAACCTGTAGAGAGATAGTGTCAAACCTGTAGAGAGATAGTGTTAAACCTGTAGAGAGATAGTGTTAAACCTGTAGTGAGATAGTGACAAACCTGTAGAGAGATAGTGACCTGTAGTGAGATAGTGTTAAACCTGTAGTGAGATAGTGTTAAACCTGTAGAGAGATAGTGACAAACCTGTAGTGAGATAGTGTTAAACCTGTAGAGAGATAGTGTCAAACCTGTAGAGAGATAGTGTTAAACCTGTAGAGAGATAGTGTTAAACCTGTAGTGAGATAGTGACAAACCTGTAGAGAGATAGTGACCTGTAGTGAGATAGTGTTAAACCTGTAGTGAGATAGTGTTAAACCTGTAGTGATAGTGTTAAACCTGTAGTGAGATAATGTTAAACCTGTAGAGAGATAGTGTTAAACCTGTAGTGAGATAGTGTTAAACATGTAGTGAGATAGTGTTAAACATGTAGTGAGATAGTGTTAAACATGTAGTGAGATAGTGTTAAACCTGTAGTGAGATAGTGATAAACCTGTAGAGAGATAGTGTTAAACCTGTAGTGAGATAGTGTTAAACCTGTAGTGAGATAGTGTTAAACCTGTAGTGAGATAGTGTTAAACATGTAGTGAGATAGTATTAAACATGTAGTGAGATAGTGTTAAACATGTAGTGATATAGTGTTAAACCTGTAGTGAGATAGTGTTAAACATGTAGTGAGATAGTGTTAAACATGTAGTGAGATAGTGTTAAACATGTAGTGAGATAGTGTTAAACATGTAGTGAGATAGTGTTAAACATGTAGTGAGATAGTGTTAAACATGTAGTGAGATAGTGTTTAACCTGTAGAGAGATAGTGTTAAACCTGTAGAGAGATAGTGTTAAACCTGTAGTGAGATAGTGTTAAACATGTAGTGAGATAGTGTTAAACATGTAGTGAGATAGTGTTAAACATGTAGTGAGATAGTGTTAAACATGTAGTGAGATAGTGTTAAACATGTAGTGAGATAGTGTTTAACCTGTAGAGAGATAGTGTTAAACCTGTAGAGAGATAGTGTTAAACCTGTAGTGAGATAGTGTTAAACCTGTAGAGAGATAGAGATAAACCTGTAGAGTGATAGTGTTAAACCTGTAGTGAGATAGTGATAAACCTGTAGAGAGATAGTGTTAAACCTGTAGAGACATAGTGTTAAACATGTAGTGAGATAGTGATAAACCTGTAGTGAGATAGTGTTAAACCTGTAGTGAGATAGTGTTAAACCTGTAGTGAGATAGTGATAAACCTGTAGTGAGATAGTGATAAACCTGTAGAGAGATAGTGATAAACCTGTAGTGATAGTGATAAACCTGTAGTGAGATAGTGTTAAACCTGTAGTGAGATAGTGTTAAACCTGTAGAGAGATAGTGTTAAACCTGTAGAGAGATAGTGTCAAACCTGTAGAGAGATAGTGTTAAACCTGTAGAGAGATAGTGTTAAACCTGTAGTGAGATAGTGACAAACCTGTAGAGAGATAGTGACCTGTCGTGAGATAGTGTTAAACCTGTAGTGAGATAGTGTTAAACCTGTAGAGAGATAGTGACAAACCTGTAGTGAGATAGTGTTAAACCTGTAGAGAGATAGAGTTAAACCTGTAGAGAGATAGAGTTAAACCTGTAGAGAGATAGTGTTAAACCTGTAGTGAGATAGTGTTAAACATGTAGTGAGATAGTGTTAAACATGTAGTGAGATAGTGTTAAACATGTAGTGAGATAGTGTTAAACCTGTAGTGAGATAGTGATAAGCCTGTAGAGAGATAGTGTTAAACATGTAGAGAGATAGTGTTAAACCTGTAGTGAGATAGTGTTAAACATGTAGAGAGATAGTGTTAAACCTGTAGAGAGCTAGTGTTAAACATGTAGTGAGATAGTGTTAAACCTGTAGTGAGATAGTGTTAAACCTGTAAAGAGATAGTGTTAAACCTGTAGTGAGATAGTGTCAAACCTGTAGTGAGATAGTGTTAAACCTGTAGTGAGATAGTGTTAAACCTGTAGTGAGATAGTGTTAAACCTGTAGTGAGATAGTGTTAAACCTGTAGTGAGATAGTGATAAACCTGTAGAGAGATAGTGTTAAACCTGTAGAGATATAGTGTTAAACCTGTAGAGAGATAGTGTTAAACCTGTAGAGAGATAGTGTTAAACCTGTAGAGAGATAGAGTTAAACCTGTAGTGAGATAGTGTTAAACCTGTAGAGAGATAGTGTTAAACCTGTAGAGAGATAGAGTTAAACCTGTAGTGAGATAGTGTTAAACCTGTAGAGAGATAGTGTTAAACCTGTAGAGAGATAGTGTTAAACCTGTAGAGAGATAGTGTTAAACCTGTAGAGAGATAGTGTTAAACATGTAGAGAGATAGTGTTAAACCTGTAGTGAGATAGTGTTAAACATGTAGTGAGATAGTGTTAAACCTGTAGTGAGATAGTGATAAACCTGTAGAGAGATAGTGTTAAACCTGTAGAGAGATAGAGTTAAACCTGTAGTGAGATAGAGTTAAACCTGTAGTGAGATAGTGTTAAACCTGTAGTGAGATAGTGTTAAACATGTAGAGAGATAGAGTTAAACCTGTAGTGAGATAGTGTTAAACCTGTAGAGAGATAGAGTTAAACATGTAGTGAGATAGTGTTAAACCTGTAGAGAGATAGAGTTAAACCTGTAGAGAGATAGAGTTAAACCTGTAGTGAGATAGAGTTAAACCTGTAGTGAGATTGTGTTAAACCTGTAGTGAGATAGTGTTAAACATGTAGAGAGATATAGTTAAACCTGTAGTGAGATAGTGTTAAACCTGTAGAGAGATAGAGTTAAACCTGTAGTGAGATAGTGTTAAACCTGTAGAGAGATAGAGTTAAACCTGTAGTGAGATAGTGTTAAACCTGTAGAGAGATAGAGTTAAACCTGTAGAGAGATAGAGTTAAACCTGTAGAGAGATAGAGTTAAACCTGTAGAGAGATAGTGTTAAACCTGTAGAGAGATAGCGTTAAACCTGTAGAGAGATAGTGTTAAACCTGTAGAGAGATAGTGTTAAACATGTAGAGAGATAGTGTTAAACCTGTAGTGAGATAGTGTTAAACATGTAGTGAGATAGTGTTAAACCTGTAGTGAGATAGTGATAAACCTGTAGAGAGATAGAGTTAAACCTGTAGTGAGATAGTGTTAAACCTGTAGAGAGATAGTGTTAAACCTGTAGAGAGATAGAGTTAAACCTGTAGTGAGATAGTGTTAAACCTGTAGAGAGATAGTGTTAAACCTGTAGAGAGATAGTGTTAAACCTGTAGAGAGATAGTGTTAAACCTGTAGAGAGATAGTGTTAAACATGTAGAGAGATAGTGTTAAACCTGTAGTGAGATAGTGTTAAACATGTAGTGAGATAGTGTTAAACCTGTAGTGAGATAGTGATAAACCTGTAGAGAGATAGTGTTAAACATGTAGAGAGATAGAGTTAAACCTGTAGTGAGATAGAGTTAAACCTGTAGTGAGATAGTGTTAAACCTGTAGTGAGATAGTGTTAAACATGTAGAGAGATAGAGTTAAACCTGTAGTGAGATAGTGTTAAACCTGTAGAGAGATAGAGTTAAACCTGTAGTGAGATAGTGTTAAACCTGTAGAGAGATAGAGTTAAACCTGTAGAGAGATAGAGTTAAACCTGTAGTGAGATAGAGTTAAACCTGTAGTGAGATTGTGTTAAACCTGTAGTGAGATAGTGTTAAACATGTAGAGAGATATAGTTAAACCTGTAGTGAGATAGTGTTAAACCTGTAGAGAGATAGAGTTAAACCTGTAGTGAGATAGTGTTAAACCTGTAGAGAGATAGAGTTAAACCTGTAGTGAGATAGTGTTAAACCTGTAGAGAGATAGAGTTAAACCTGTAGAGAGATAGAGTTAAACCTGTAGAGAGATAGAGTTAAACCTGTAGAGAGATAGTGTTAAACCTGTAGAGAGATAGCGTTAAACCTGTAGAGAGATAGTGTTAAACCTGTAGAGAGATAGTGTTAAACATGTAGAGAGATAGTGTTAAACCTGTAGTGAGATAGTGTTAAACATGTAGTGAGATAGTGTTAAACCTGTAGTGAGATAGTGATAAACCTGTAGAGAGATAGTTAAACCTGTAGTGAGATAGAGTTAAACCTGTAGTGAGATAGTGTTAAACCTGTAGTGAGATAGTGTTAAACATGTAGAGAGATAGAGTTAAACCTGTAGTGAGATAGTGTTAAACCTGTAGAGAGATAGAGTTAAACCTGTAGTGAGATAGTGTTAAACCTGTAGAGAGATAGAGTTAAACCTGTAGTGAGATAGTGTTAAACCTGTAGAGAGATAGAGTTAAACCTGTAGTGAGATAGTGTTATACCTGTAGTGAGATAGTGATAAACCTGTAGAGAGATAGAGTTAAACCTGTAGTGAGATAGAGTTAAACCTGTAGTGAGATAGTGTTAAACCTGTAGTGAGATAGTGTTAAACTTGTAGTGAGATAGTATTAAACCTGTAGAGAGATAGAGTTAAACATGTAGTGAGATAGTGTTAAACCTGTAGTGAGATAGTATTAAACCTGTAGAGAGATAGAGTTAAACCTGTAGTGAGATAGTGTTAAACCTGTAGTGAGATAGTGTTAAACCTGTAGAGAGATAGAGTTAAACCTGTAGAGAGATAGTGTTAAACCTGTAGAGAGATAGTGTTAAACCTGTAGTGAGATAGTGTTAAACATGTAGTGAGATAGTGTTAAACCTGTAGTGAGATAGTGTTAAACCTGTAGAGAGATAGTGTTAAACCTGTAGAGAGATAGAGTTAAACCTGTAGAGATATAGTGTTAAACCTGTAGTGAGATAGTGACACACCTGTAGTGAGATAGTGTTAAACCTGTAGTGAGATAGTGTTAAACCTGTAGAGAGATAGTGTTAAACCTGTAGTGAGATAGTGTTAAACCTGTAGAGAGATAGTGTTAAACCTGTAGAGAGATAGTGTTAAACCTGTAGAGAGATAGTGTTAAACCTGTAGTGAGATAGTGTTAAACCTGTAGAGAGATAGTGATAAACCTGTAGTGAGATAGTGTTAAACCTGTAGAGAGATAGTGTTAAACCTGTAGAGAGATAGTGTTAAACCTGTAGTGAGATAGTGTTAAACCTGTAGAGAGATAGTGACCTGTAGTGAGATAGTGTTAAACCTGTAGAGAGATAGAGTTAAACCTGTAGTGAGATAGTGTTAAACCTGTAGTGAGATATTGTTAAACCTGTAGAGAGATAGTGTTAAACATGTAGAGAGATAGTGTTAAACCTGTAGTGAGATAGTGTTAAACATGTAGAGAGATAGTGTTAAACCTGTAGAGAGATAGTGTTAAACCTGTAGTGAGATAGTGTCAAACCTGTAGTGAGATAGTGTTAAACATGTAGTGAGATAGTGTTAAACATGTAGTGAGATAGAGTTAAACATGTAGTGAGATAGTGTTAAACCTGTAGATAGTGTTAAACCTGTAGTGAGATAGTGACAAACCTGTAGAGAGATAGTGACCTGTAGTGAGATAGTGTTAAACCTGTAGTGAGATAGTGTTAAACCTGTAGAGAGATAGTGACAAACATGTAGTGAGATAGTGTTAAACCTGTAGAGAGATAGTGTCAAACCTGTAGAGAGATAGTGTTAAACCTGTAGAGAGATAGTGACAAACCTGTAGAGAGATAGTGACCTGTAGTGAGATAGTGTTAAACCTGTAGTGAGATAGTGTTAAACCTGTAGTGAGATAGTGTTAAACCTGTAGAGAGATAGTGTTAAACCTGTAGTGAGATAGTGTTAAACATGTAGTGAGATAGTGTTAAACATGTAGTGAGATAGTGTTAAACATGTAGTGAGATAGTGTTAAACCTGTAGTGAGATAGTGATAAACCTGTAGAGAGATAGTGTTAAACCTGTAGTGAGATAGTGTTAAACCTGTAGTGAGATAGTGTTAAACCTGTAGTGAGATAGTGTTAAACATGTAGTAGGATAGTGATACACCTGTAGTGAGATAGTGTTAAACCTGTAGTGAGATAGTGTTAAACCTGTAGTGAGATATTGTTAAACCTGTAGAGAGATAGTGTTAAACATGTAGAGAGATAGTGTTAAACCTGTAGTGAGATAGTGTTAAACATGTAGAGAGATAGTGTTAAACCTGTAGAGAGCTAGTGTTAAACATGTAGTGAGATAGTGTTAAACCTGTAGTGAGATAGTGTTAAACCTGTAGAGAGATAGTGTTAAACCTGTAGTGAGATAGTGTCAAACCTGTAGTGAGATAGTGTTAAACCTGTAGTGAGATAGTGTTAAACCTGTAGTGAGATAGTGTTAAACCTGTAGTGAGATAGTGTTAAACCTGTAGTGAGATAGTGATAAACCTGTAGAGAGATAGTGTTAAACCTGTAGAGATATAGTGTTAAACCTGTAGAGAGATAGTGTTAAACCTGTAGAGAGATAGTGTTAAACCTGTAGAGAGATAGAGTTAAACCTGTAGTGAGATAGTGTTAAACCTGTAGAGAGATAGTGTTAAACCTGTAGAGAGATAGAGTTAAACCTGTAGTGAGATAGTGTTAAACCTGTAGAGAGATAGTGTTAAACCTGTAGAGAGATAGTGTTAAACCTGTAGAGAGATAGTGTTAAACCTGTAAAGAGATAGTGTTAAACATGTAGAGAGATAGTGTTAAACCTGTAGTGAGATAGTGTTAAACATGTAGTGAGATAGTGTTAAACCTGTAGTGAGATAGTGATAAACCTGTAGAGAGATAGTGTTAAACCTGTAGAGAGATAGAGTTAAACCTGTAGTGAGATAGAGTTAAACCTGTAGTGAGATAGTGTTAAACCTGTAGTGAGATAGTGTTAAACATGTAGAGAGATAGAGTTAAACCTGTAGTGAGATAGTGTTAAACCTGTAGAGAGATAGAGTTAAACCTGTAGTGAGATAGTGTTAAACCTGTAGAGAGATAGAGTTAAACCTGTAGAGAGATAGAGTTAAACCTGTAGTGAGATATAGTTAAACCTGTAGTGAGATTGTGTTAAACCTGTAGTGAGATAGTGTTAAACATGTAGAGAGATATAGTTAAACCTGTAGTGAGATAGTGTTAAACCTGTAGAGAGATAGAGTTAAACCTGTAGTGAGATAGTGTTAAACCTGTAGAGAGATAGAGTTAAACCTGTAGTGAGATAGTGTTAAACCTGTAGAGAGATAGAGTTAAACCTGTAGAGAGATAGAGTTAAACCTGTAGTGAGATAGTGTTAAACATGTAGAGAGATAGAGTTAAACCTGTAGTGAGATAGTGTTAAACCTGTAGAGAGATAGAGTTAAACCTGTAGTGAGATAGTGTTAAACCTGTAGAGAGATAGAGTTAAACCTGTAGTGAGATAGTGTTAAACCTGTAGAGAGATAGAGTTAAACCTGTAGTGAGATAGTGTTAAACATGTAGTGAGATAGTGATAAACCTGTAGAGAGATAGAGTTAAACCTGTAGTGAGATAGAGTTAAACCTGTAGTGAGATAGTGTTAAACCTGTAGTGAGATAGTGTTAAACTTGTAGTGAGATAGTATTAAACCTGTAGAGAGATAGAGTTAAACATGTAGTGAGATAGTGTTAAACCTGTAGTGAGATAGTATTAAACCTGTAGAGAGATAGAGTTAAACCTGTAGTGAGATAGTGTTAAACCTGTAGTGAGATAGTGTTAAACCTGTAGAGAGATAGAGTTAAACCTGTAGAGAGATAGTGTTAAACCTGTAGAGAGATAGTGTTAAACCTGTAGTGAGATAGAGTTAAACCTGTAGAGATATAGTGTTAAACCTGTAGTGAGATAGTGACAAACCTGTAGTGAGATAGTGTTAAACCTGTAGTGAGATAGTGTTAAACCTGTAGAGAGATAGTGTTAAACCTGTAGTGAGATAGTGTTAAACCTGTAGAGAGATAGTGTTAAACCTGTAGAGAGATAGAGTTAAACCTGTAGTGAGATAGTGTTAAACATGTAGTGAGATAGTGATAAACCTGTAGAGAGATAGAGTTAAACCTGTAGTGAGATAGAGTTAAACCTGTAGTGAGATAGTGTTAAACCTGTAGTGAGATAGTGTTAAACTTGTAGTGAGATAGTATTAAACCTGTAGAGAGATAGAGTTAAACATGTAGTGAGATAGTGTTAAACCTGTAGTGAGATAGTATTAAACCTGTAGAGAGATAGAGTTAAACCTGTAGTGAGATAGTGTTAAACCTGTAGTGAGATAGTGTTAAACCTGTAGAGAGATAGAGTTAAACCTGTAGAGAGATAGTGTTAAACCTGTAGAGAGATAGTGTTAAACCTGTAGTGAGATAGAGTTAAACCTGTAGAGATATAGTGTTAAACCTGTAGTGAGATAGTGACAAACCTGTAGTGAGATAGTGTTAAACCTGTAGTGAGATAGTGTTAAACCTGTAGAGAGATAGTGTTAAACCTGTAGTGAGATAGTGTTAAACCTGTAGAGAGATAGTGTTAAACCTGTAGAGAGATAGTGTTAAACCTGTAGAGAGATAGTGTTAAACCTGTAGTGAGATAGTGTTAAACCTGTAGAGAGATAGTGATAAACCTGTAGTGAGATAGTGTTAAACCTGTAGAGAGATAGTGTTAAACCTGTAGAGAGATAGTGTTAAACCTGTAGTGAGATAGTGTTAAACCTGTAGAGAGATAGTGACCTGTAGTGAGATAGTGTTAAACCTGTAGAGAGATAGAGTTAAACCTGTAGTGAGATAGTGTTAAACCTGTAGTGAGATAGTGTTAAACCTGTAGAGAGATAGAGTTAAACCTGTAGAGAGATAGAGTTAAACATGTAGTGAGATAGAGTTAAACCTGTAGAGAGATAGTTAAACCTGTAGTGAGATAGAGTTAAACCTGTAGTGAGATAGTGTTAAACCTGTAGTGAGATAGTGTTAAACATGTAGAGAGATAGAGTTAAACCTGTAGTGAGATAGTGTTAAACCTGTAGAGAGATAGAGTTAAACCTGTAGTGAGATAGTGTTAAACCTGTAGAGAGATAGAGTTAAACCTGTAGTGAGATAGTGTTAAACCTGTAGAGAGATAGAGTTAAACCTGTAGTGAGATAGTGTTATACCTGTAGTGAGATAGTGTTAAACCTGTAGTGAGATAGTGTTAAACCTGTAGAGAGATAGTGTTAAACCTGTAGTGAGATAGTGTTAAACATGTAGTGAGATAGTGTTAAACATGTAGTGAGATAGTGTTAAACATGTAGTGAGATAGTGTTAAACCTGTAGTGAGATAGTGATAAACCTGTAGAGAGATAGTGTTAAACCTGTAGTGAGATAGTGTTAAACCTGTAGTGAGATAGTGTTAAACCTGTAGTGAGATAGTGTTAAACATGTAGAGAGATAGAGTTAAACCTGTAGTGAGATAGTGTTAAACCTGTAGAGAGATAGAGTTAAACATGTAGTGAGATAGTGTTAAACCTGTAGAGAGATAGAGTTAAACCTGTAGAGAGATAGAGTTAAACCTGTAGTGAGATAGAGTTAAACCTGTAGTGAGATTGTGTTAAACCTGTAGTGAGATAGTGTTAAACATGTAGAGAGATATAGTTAAACCTGTAGTGAGATAGTGTTAAACCTGTAGAGAGATAGAGTTAAACCTGTAGTGAGATAGTGTTAAACCTGTAGAGAGATAGAGTTAAACCTGTAGTGAGATAGTGTTAAACCTGTAGAGAGATAGAGTTAAACCTGTAGAGAGATAGAGTTAAACCTGTAGAGAGATAGAGTTAAACCTGTAGAGAGATAGTGTTAAACCTGTAGAGAGATAGCGTTAAACCTGTAGAGAGATAGTGTTAAACCTGTAGAGAGATAGTGTTAAACATGTAGAGAGATAGTGTTAAACCTGTAGTGAGATAGTGTTAAACATGTAGTGAGATAGTGTTAAACCTGTAGTGAGATAGTGATAAACCTGTAGAGAGATAGAGTTAAACCTGTAGTGAGATAGTGTTAAACCTGTAGAGAGATAGTGTTAAACCTGTAGAGAGATAGAGTTAAACCTGTAGTGAGATAGTGTTAAACCTGTAGAGAGATAGTGTTAAACCTGTAGAGAGATAGTGTTAAACCTGTAGAGAGATAGTGTTAAACCTGTAGAGAGATAGTGTTAAACATGTAGAGAGATAGTGTTAAACCTGTAGTGAGATAGTGTTAAACATGTAGTGAGATAGTGTTAAACCTGTAGTGAGATAGTGATAAACCTGTAGAGAGATAGTGTTAAACCTGTAGAGAGATAGAGTTAAACCTGTAGTGAGATAGAGTTAAACCTGTAGTGAGATAGTGTTAAACCTGTAGTGAGATAGTGTTAAACATGTAGAGAGATAGAGTTAAACCTGTAGTGAGATAGTGTTAAACCTGTAGAGAGATAGAGTTAAACCTGTAGTGAGATAGTGTTAAACCTGTAGAGAGATAGAGTTAAACCTGTAGAGAGATAGAGTTAAACCTGTAGTGAGATAGAGTTAAACCTGTAGTGAGATTGTGTTAAACCTGTAGTGAGATAGTGTTAAACATGTAGAGAGATATAGTTAAACCTGTAGTGAGATAGTGTTAAACCTGTAGAGAGATAGAGTTAAACCTGTAGTGAGATAGTGTTAAACCTGTAGAGAGATAGAGTTAAACCTGTAGTGAGATAGTGTTAAACCTGTAGAGAGATAGAGTTAAACCTGTAGAGAGATAGAGTTAAACCTGTAGAGAGATAGAGTTAAACATGTAGAGAGATAGTGTTAAACCTGTAGAGAGATAGTGTTAAACCTGTAGTGAGATAGTGTCAAACCTGTAGTGAGATAGTGTTAAACATGTAGTGAGATAGTGTTAAACATGTAGTGAGATAGAGTTAAACATGTAGTGAGATAGTGTTAAACCTGTAGATAGTGTTAAACCTGTAGTGAGATAGTGACAAACCTGTAGAGAGATAGTGACCTGTAGTGAGATAGTGTTAAACCTGTAGTGAGATAGTGTTAAACCTGTAGAGAGATAGTGACAAACATGTAGTGAGATAGTGTTAAACCTGTAGAGAGATAGTGTCAAACCTGTAGAGAGATAGTGTTAAACCTGTAGAGAGATAGTGACAAACCTGTAGAGAGATAGTGACCTGTAGTGAGATAGTGTTAAACCTGTAGTGAGATAGTGTTAAACCTGTAGTGAGATAGTGTTAAACCTGTAGAGAGATAGTGTTAAACCTGTAGTGAGATAGTGTTAAACATGTAGTGAGATAGTGTTAAACATGTAGTGAGATAGTGTTAAACATGTAGTGAGATAGTGTTAAACCTGTAGTGAGATAGTGATAAACCTGTAGAGAGATAGTGTTAAACCTGTAGTGAGATAGTGTTAAACCTGTAGTGAGATAGTGTTAAACCTGTAGTGAGATAGTGTTAAACATGTAGTAGGATAGTGATAAACCTGTAGTGAGATAGTGTTAAACCTGTAGTGAGATAGTGTTAAACCTGTAGTGAGATATTGTTAAACCTGTAGAGAGATAGTGTTAAACATGTAGAGAGATAGTGTTAAACCTGTAGTGAGATAGTGTTAAACATGTAGAGAGATAGTGTTAAACCTGTAGAGAGCTAGTGTTAAACATGTAGTGAGATAGTGTTAAACCTGTAGTGAGATAGTGTTAAACCTGTAGAGAGATAGTGTTAAACCTGTAGTGAGATAGTGTCAAACCTGTAGTGAGATAGTGTTAAACCTGTAGTGAGATAGTGTTAAACCTGTAGTGAGATAGTGTTAAACCTGTAGTGAGATAGTGTTAAACCTGTAGTGAGATAGTGATAAACCTGTAGAGAGATAGTGTTAAACCTGTAGAGATATAGTGTTAAACCTGTAGAGAGATAGTGTTAAACCTGTAGAGAGATAGTGTTAAACCTGTAGAGAGATAGAGTTAAACCTGTAGTGAGATAGTGTTAAACCTGTAGAGAGATAGTGTTAAACCTGTAGAGAGATAGAGTTAAACCTGTAGTGAGATAGTGTTAAACCTGTAGAGAGATAGTGTTAAACCTGTAGAGAGATAGTGTTAAACCTGTAGAGAGATAGTGTTAAACCTGTAAAGAGATAGTGTTAAACATGTAGAGAGATAGTGTTAAACCTGTAGTGAGATAGTGTTAAACATGTAGTGAGATAGTGTTAAACCTGTAGTGAGATAGTGATAAACCTGTAGAGAGATAGTGTTAAACCTGTAGAGAGATAGAGTTAAACCTGTAGTGAGATAGAGTTAAACCTGTAGTGAGATAGTGTTAAACCTGTAGTGAGATAGTGTTAAACATGTAGAGAGATAGAGTTAAACCTGTAGTGAGATAGTGTTAAACCTGTAGAGAGATAGAGTTAAACCTGTAGTGAGATAGTGTTAAACCTGTAGAGAGATAGAGTTAAACCTGTAGAGAGATAGAGTTAAACCTGTAGTGAGATATAGTTAAACCTGTAGTGAGATTGTGTTAAACCTGTAGTGAGATAGTGTTAAACATGTAGAGAGATATAGTTAAACCTGTAGTGAGATAGTGTTAAACCTGTAGAGAGATAGAGTTAAACCTGTAGTGAGATAGTGTTAAACCTGTAGAGAGATAGAGTTAAACCTGTAGTGAGATAGTGTTAAACCTGTAGAGAGATAGAGTTAAACCTGTAGAGAGATAGAGTTAAACCTGTAGTGAGATAGTGTTAAACATGTAGAGAGATAGAGTTAAACCTGTAGTGAGATAGTGTTAAACCTGTAGAGAGATAGAGTTAAACCTGTAGTGAGATAGTGTTAAACCTGTAGAGAGATAGAGTTAAACCTGTAGTGAGATAGTGTTAAACCTGTAGAGAGATAGAGTTAAACCTGTAGTGAGATAGTGTTAAACATGTAGTGAGATAGTGATAAACCTGTAGAGAGATAGAGTTAAACCTGTAGTGAGATAGAGTTAAACCTGTAGTGAGATAGTGTTAAACCTGTAGTGAGATAGTGTTAAACTTGTAGTGAGATAGTATTAAACCTGTAGAGAGATAGAGTTAAACATGTAGTGAGATAGTGTTAAACCTGTAGTGAGATAGTATTAAACCTGTAGAGAGATAGAGTTAAACCTGTAGTGAGATAGTGTTAAACCTGTAGTGAGATAGTGTTAAACCTGTAGAGAGATAGAGTTAAACCTGTAGAGAGATAGTGTTAAACCTGTAGAGAGATAGTGTTAAACCTGTAGTGAGATAGAGTTAAACCTGTAGAGATATAGTGTTAAACCTGTAGTGAGATAGTGACAAACCTGTAGTGAGATAGTGTTAAACCTGTAGTGAGATAGTGTTAAACCTGTAGAGAGATAGTGTTAAACCTGTAGTGAGATAGTGTTAAACCTGTAGAGAGATAGTGTTAAACCTGTAGAGAGATAGAGTTAAACCTGTAGTGAGATAGTGTTAAACATGTAGTGAGATAGTGATAAACCTGTAGAGAGATAGAGTTAAACCTGTAGTGAGATAGAGTTAAACCTGTAGTGAGATAGTGTTAAACCTGTAGTGAGATAGTGTTAAACTTGTAGTGAGATAGTATTAAACCTGTAGAGAGATAGAGTTAAACATGTAGTGAGATAGTGTTAAACCTGTAGTGAGATAGTATTAAACCTGTAGAGAGATAGAGTTAAACCTGTAGTGAGATAGTGTTAAACCTGTAGTGAGATAGTGTTAAACCTGTAGAGAGATAGAGTTAAACCTGTAGAGAGATAGTGTTAAACCTGTAGAGAGATAGTGTTAAACCTGTAGTGAGATAGAGTTAAACCTGTAGAGATATAGTGTTAAACCTGTAGTGAGATAGTGACAAACCTGTAGTGAGATAGTGTTAAACCTGTAGTGAGATAGTGTTAAACCTGTAGAGAGATAGTGTTAAACCTGTAGTGAGATAGTGTTAAACCTGTAGAGAGATAGTGTTAAACCTGTAGAGAGATAGTGTTAAACCTGTAGAGAGATAGTGTTAAACCTGTAGTGAGATAGTGTTAAACCTGTAGAGAGATAGTGATAAACCTGTAGTGAGATAGTGTTAAACCTGTAGAGAGATAGTGTTAAACCTGTAGAGAGATAGTGTTAAACCTGTAGTGAGATAGTGTTAAACCTGTAGAGAGATAGTGACCTGTAGTGAGATAGTGTTAAACCTGTAGAGAGATAGAGTTAAACCTGTAGTGAGATAGTGTTAAACCTGTAGTGAGATAGTGTTAAACCTGTAGAGAGATAGAGTTAAACCTGTAGAGAGATAGAGTTAAACATGTAGTGAGATAGAGTTAAACCTGTAGAGAGATAGTTAAACCTGTAGTGAGATAGAGTTAAACCTGTAGTGAGATAGTGTTAAACCTGTAGTGAGATAGTGTTAAACATGTAGAGAGATAGAGTTAAACCTGTAGTGAGATAGTGTTAAACCTGTAGAGAGATAGAGTTAAACCTGTAGTGAGATAGTGTTAAACCTGTAGAGAGATAGAGTTAAACCTGTAGTGAGATAGTGTTAAACCTGTAGAGAGATAGAGTTAAACCTGTAGTGAGATAGTGTTATACCTGTAGTGAGATAGTGTTAAACCTGTAGTGAGATAGTGTTAAACCTGTAGAGAGATAGTGTTAAACCTGTAGTGAGATAGTGTTAAACATGTAGTGAGATAGTGTTAAACATGTAGTGAGATAGTGTTAAACATGTAGTGAGATAGTGTTAAACCTGTAGTGAGATAGTGATAAACCTGAAGAGAGATAGTGTTAAACCTGTAGTGAGATAGTGTTAAACCTGTAGTGAGATAGTGTTAAACCTGTAGTGAGATAGTGTTAAACATGTAGTAGGATAGTGATAAACCTGTAGTGAGATAGTGTTAAACCTGTAGTGAGATAGTGTTAAACCTGTAGTGAGATATTGTTAAACCTGTAGAGAGATAGTGTTAAACATGTAGAGAGATAGTGTTAAACCTGTAGTGAGATAGTGTTAAACATGTAGAGAGATAGTGTTAAACCTGTAGAGAGCTAGTGTTAAACATGTAGTGAGATAGTGTTAAACCTGTAGTGAGATAGTGTTAAACCTGTAGAGAGATAGTGTTAAACCTGTAGTGAGATAGTGTCAAACCTGTAGTGAGATAGTGTTAAACCTGTAGTGAGATAGTGTTAAACCTGTAGTGAGATAGTGTTAAACCTGTAGTGAGATAGTGTTAAACCTGTAGTGAGATAGTGATAAACCTGTAGAGAGATAGTGTTAAACCTGTAGAGATATAGTGTTAAACCTGTAGAGAGATAGTGTTAAACCTGTAGAGAGATAGTGTTAAACCTGTAGAGAGATAGAGTTAAACCTGTAGTGAGATAGTGTTAAACCTGTAGAGAGATAGTGTTAAACCTGTAGAGAGATAGAGTTAAACCTGTAGTGAGATAGTGTTAAACCTGTAGAGAGATAGTGTTAAACCTGTAGAGAGATAGTGTTAAACCTGTAGAGAGATAGTGTTAAACCTGTAGAGAGATAGTGTTAAACATGTAGAGAGATAGTGTTAAACCTGTAGTGAGATAGTGTTAAACATGTAGTGAGATAGTGTTAAACCTGTAGTGAGATAGTGATAAACCTGTAGAGAGATAGTGTTAAACCTGTAGAGAGATAGAGTTAAACCTGTAGTGAGATAGAGTTAAACCTGTAGTGAGATAGTGTTAAACCTGTAGTGAGATAGTGTTAAACATGTAGAGAGATAGAGTTAAACCTGTAGTGAGATAGTGTTAAACCTGTAGAGAGATAGAGTTAAACATGTAGTGAGATAGTGTTAAACCTGTAGAGAGATAGAGTTAAACCTGTAGAGAGATAGAGTTAAACCTGTAGTGAGATAGAGTTAAACCTGTAGTGAGATTGTGTTAAACCTGTAGTGAGATAGTGTTAAACATGTAGAGAGATATAGTTAAACCTGTAGTGAGATAGTGTTAAACCTGTAGAGAGATAGAGTTAAACCTGTAGTGAGATAGTGTTAAACCTGTAGAGAGATAGAGTTAAACCTGTAGTGAGATAGTGTTAAACCTGTAGAGAGATAGAGTTAAACCTGTAGAGAGATAGAGTTAAACCTGTAGAGAGATAGAGTTAAACCTGTAGAGAGATAGTGTTAAACCTGTAGAGAGATAGCGTTAAACCTGTAGAGAGATAGTGTTAAACCTGTAGAGAGATAGTGTTAAACATGTAGAGAGATAGTGTTAAACCTGTAGTGAGATAGTGTTAAACATGTAGTGAGATAGTGTTAAACCTGTAGTGAGATAGTGATAAACCTGTAGAGAGATAGAGTTAAACCTGTAGTGAGATAGTGTTAAACCTGTAGAGAGATAGTGTTAAACCTGTAGAGAGATAGAGTTAAACCTGTAGTGAGATAGTGTTAAACCTGTAGAGAGATAGTGTTAAACCTGTAGAGAGATAGTGTTAAACCTGTAGAGAGATAGTGTTAAACCTGTAGAGAGATAGTGTTAAACATGTAGAGAGATAGTGTTAAACCTGTAGTGAGATAGTGTTAAACATGTAGTGAGATAGTGTTAAACCTGTAGTGAGATAGTGATAAACCTGTAGAGAGATAGTGTTAAACCTGTAGAGAGATAGAGTTAAACCTGTAGTGAGATAGAGTTAAACCTGTAGTGAGATAGTGTTAAACCTGTAGTGAGATAGTGTTAAACATGTAGAGAGATAGAGTTAAACCTGTAGTGAGATAGTGTTAAACCTGTAGAGAGATAGAGTTAAACCTGTAGTGAGATAGTGTTAAACCTGTAGAGAGATAGAGTTAAACCTGTAGAGAGATAGAGTTAAACCTGTAGTGAGATAGAGTTAAACCTGTAGTGAGATTGTGTTAAACCTGTAGTGAGATAGTGTTAAACATGTAGAGAGATATAGTTAAACCTGTAGTGAGATAGTGTTAAACCTGTAGAGAGATAGAGTTAAACCTGTAGTGAGATAGTGTTAAACCTGTAGAGAGATAGAGTTAAACCTGTAGTGAGATAGTGTTAAACCTGTAGAGAGATAGAGTTAAACCTGTAGAGAGATAGAGTTAAACCTGTAGAGAGATAGAGTTAAACCTGTAGAGAGATAGTGTTAAACCTGTAGAGAGATAGCGTTAAACCTGTAGAGAGATAGTGTTAAACCTGTAGAGAGATAGTGTTAAACATGTAGAGAGATAGTGTTAAACCTGTAGTGAGATAGTGTTAAACATGTAGTGAGATAGTGTTAAACCTGTAGTGAGATAGTGATAAACCTGTAGAGAGATAGTTAAACCTGTAGTGAGATAGAGTTAAACCTGTAGTGAGATAGTGTTAAACCTGTAGTGAGATAGTGTTAAACATGTAGAGAGATAGAGTTAAACCTGTAGTGAGATAGTGTTAAACCTGTAGAGAGATAGAGTTAAACCTGTAGTGAGATAGTGTTAAACCTGTAGAGAGATAGAGTTAAACCTGTAGTGAGATAGTGTTAAACCTGTAGAGAGATAGAGTTAAACCTGTAGTGAGATAGTGTTATACCTGTAGTGAGATAGTGATAAACCTGTAGAGAGATAGAGTTAAACCTGTAGTGAGATAGAGTTAAACCTGTAGTGAGATAGTGTTAAACCTGTAGTGAGATAGTGTTAAACTTGTAGTGAGATAGTATTAAACCTGTAGAGAGATAGAGTTAAACATGTAGTGAGATAGTGTTAAACCTGTAGTGAGATAGTATTAAACCTGTAGAGAGATAGAGTTAAACCTGTAGTGAGATAGTGTTAAACCTGTAGTGAGATAGTGTTAAACCTGTAGAGAGATAGAGTTAAACCTGTAGAGAGATAGTGTTAAACCTGTAGAGAGATAGAGTTAAACCTGTAGTGAGATAGTGTTAAACCTGTAGTGAGATAGTGTTAAACCTGTAGAGAGATAGTGTTAAACCTGTAGTGAGATAGTGTTAAACATGTAGTGAGATAGTGTTAAACATGTAGTGAGATAGTGTTAAACATGTAGTGAGATAGTGTTAAACCTGTAGTGAGATAGTGATAAACCTGTAGAGAGATAGTGTTAAACCTGTAGTGAGATAGTGTTAAACCTGTAGTGAGATAGTGTTAAACCTGTAGTGAGATAGTGTTAAACATGTAGTAGGATAGTGATAAACCTGTAGTGAGATAGTGTTAAACCTGTAGTGAGATAGTGTTAAACCTGTAGTGAGATATTGTTAAACCTGTAGAGAGATAGTGTTAAACATGTAGAGAGATAGTGTTAAACCTGTAGTGAGATAGTGTTAAACATGTAGAGAGATAGTGTTAAACCTGTAGAGAGCTAGTGTTAAACATGTAGTGAGATAGTGTTAAACCTGTAGTGAGATAGTGTTAAACCTGTAGAGAGATAGTGTTAAACCTGTAGTGAGATAGTGTCAAACCTGTAGTGAGATAGTGTTAAACCTGTAGTGAGATAGTGTTAAACCTGTAGTGAGATAGTGTTAAACCTGTAGTGAGATAGTGTTAAACCTGTAGTGAGATAGTGATAAACCTGTAGAGAGATAGTGTTAAACCTGTAGAGATATAGTGTTAAACCTGTAGAGAGATAGTGTTAAACCTGTAGAGAGATAGTGTTAAACCTGTAGAGAGATAGAGTTAAACCTGTAGTGAGATAGTGTTAAACCTGTAGAGAGATAGTGTTAAACCTGTAGAGAGATAGAGTTAAACCTGTAGTGAGATAGTGTTAAACCTGTAGAGAGATAGTGTTAAACCTGTAGAGAGATAGTGTTAAACCTGTAGAGAGATAGTGTTAAACCTGTAAAGAGATAGTGTTAAACATGTAGAGAGATAGTGTTAAACCTGTAGTGAGATAGTGTTAAACATGTAGTGAGATAGTGTTAAACCTGTAGTGAGATAGTGATAAACCTGTAGAGAGATAGTGTTAAACCTGTAGAGAGATAGAGTTAAACCTGTAGTGAGATAGAGTTAAACCTGTAGTGAGATAGTGTTAAACCTGTAGTGAGATAGTGTTAAACATGTAGAGAGATAGAGTTAAACCTGTAGTGAGATAGTGTTAAACCTGTAGAGAGATAGAGTTAAACCTGTAGTGAGATAGTGTTAAACCTGTAGAGAGATAGAGTTAAACCTGTAGAGAGATAGAGTTAAACCTGTAGTGAGATATAGTTAAACCTGTAGTGAGATTGTGTTAAACCTGTAGTGAGATAGTGTTAAACATGTAGAGAGATATAGTTAAACCTGTAGTGAGATAGTGTTAAACCTGTAGAGAGATAGAGTTAAACCTGTAGTGAGATAGTGTTAAACCTGTAGAGAGATAGAGTTAAACCTGTAGTGAGATAGTGTTAAACCTGTAGAGAGATAGAGTTAAACCTGTAGAGAGATAGAGTTAAACCTGTAGTGAGATAGTGTTAAACATGTAGAGAGATAGAGTTAAACCTGTAGTGAGATAGTGTTAAACCTGTAGAGAGATAGAGTTAAACCTGTAGTGAGATAGTGTTAAACCTGTAGAGAGATAGAGTTAAACCTGTAGTGAGATAGTGTTAAACCTGTAGAGAGATAGAGTTAAACCTGTAGTGAGATAGTGTTAAACATGTAGTGAGATAGTGATAAACCTGTAGAGAGATAGAGTTAAACCTGTAGTGAGATAGAGTTAAACCTGTAGTGAGATAGTGTTAAACCTGTAGTGAGATAGTGTTAAACTTGTAGTGAGATAGTATTAAACCTGTAGAGAGATAGAGTTAAACATGTAGTGAGATAGTGTTAAACCTGTAGTGAGATAGTATTAAACCTGTAGAGAGATAGAGTTAAACCTGTAGTGAGATAGTGTTAAACCTGTAGTGAGATAGTGTTAAACCTGTAGAGAGATAGAGTTAAACCTGTAGAGAGATAGTGTTAAACCTGTAGAGAGATAGTGTTAAACCTGTAGTGAGATAGAGTTAAACCTGTAGAGATATAGTGTTAAACCTGTAGTGAGATAGTGACAAACCTGTAGTGAGATAGTGTTAAACCTGTAGTGAGATAGTGTTAAACCTGTAGAGAGATAGTGTTAAACCTGTAGTGAGATAGTGTTAAACCTGTAGAGAGATAGTGTTAAACCTGTAGAGAGATAGTGTTAAACCTGTAGAGAGATAGTGTTAAACCTGTAGTGAGATAGTGTTAAACCTGTAGAGAGATAGTGATAAACCTGTAGTGAGATAGTGTTAAACCTGTAGAGAGATAGTGTTAAACCTGTAGAGAGATAGTGTTAAACCTGTAGTGAGATAGTGTTAAACCTGTAGAGAGATAGTGACCTGTAGTGAGATAGTGTTAAACCTGTAGAGAGATAGAGTTAAACCTGTAGTGAGATAGTGTTAAACCTGTAGTGAGATAGTGTTAAACCTGTAGAGAGATAGAGTTAAACCTGTAGAGAGATAGAGTTAAACATGTAGTGAGATAGAGTTAAACCTGTAGAGAGATAGTTAAACCTGTAGTGAGATAGAGTTAAACCTGTAGTGAGATAGTGTTAAACCTGTAGTGAGATAGTGTTAAACATGTAGAGAGATAGAGTTAAACCTGTAGTGAGATAGTGTTAAACCTGTAGAGAGATAGAGTTAAACCTGTAGTGAGATAGTGTTAAACCTGTAGAGAGATAGAGTTAAACCTGTAGTGAGATAGTGTTAAACCTGTAGAGAGATAGAGTTAAACCTGTAGTGAGATAGTGTTATACCTGTAGTGAGATAGTGTTAAACCTGTAGTGAGATAGTGTTAAACCTGTAGAGAGATAGTGTTAAACCTGTAGTGAGATAGTGTTAAACATGTAGTGAGATAGTGTTAAACATGTAGTGAGATAGTGTTAAACATGTAGTGAGATAGTGTTAAACCTGTAGTGAGATAGTGATAAACCTGTAGAGAGATAGTGTTAAACCTGTAGTGAGATAGTGTTAAACCTGTAGTGAGATAGTGTTAAACCTGTAGTGAGATAGTGTTAAACATGTAGTAGGATAGTGATAAACCTGTAGTGAGATAGTGTTAAACCTGTAGTGAGATAGTGTTAAACCTGTAGTGAGATATTGTTAAACCTGTAGAGAGATAGTGTTAAACATGTAGAGAGATAGTGTTAAACCTGTAGTGAGATAGTGTTAAACATGTAGAGAGATAGTGTTAAACCTGTAGAGAGCTAGTGTTAAACATGTAGTGAGATAGTGTTAAACCTGTAGTGAGATAGTGTTAAACCTGTAGAGAGATAGTGTTAAACCTGTAGTGAGATAGTGTCAAACCTGTAGTGAGATAGTGTTAAACCTGTAGTGAGATAGTGTTAAACCTGTAGTGAGATAGTGTTAAACCTGTAGTGAGATAGTGTTAAACCTGTAGTGAGATAGTGATAAACCTGTAGAGAGATAGTGTTAAACCTGTAGAGATATAGTGTTAAACCTGTAGAGAGATAGTGTTAAACCTGTAGAGAGATAGTGTTAAACCTGTAGAGAGATAGAGTTAAACCTGTAGTGAGATAGTGTTAAACCTGTAGAGAGATAGTGTTAAACCTGTAGAGAGATAGAGTTAAACCTGTAGTGAGATAGTGTTAAACCTGTAGAGAGATAGTGTTAAACCTGTAGAGAGATAGTGTTAAACCTGTAGAGAGATAGTGTTAAACCTGTAGAGAGATAGTGTTAAACATGTAGAGAGATAGTGTTAAACCTGTAGTGAGATAGTGTTAAACATGTAGTGAGATAGTGTTAAACCTGTAGTGAGATAGTGATAAACCTGTAGAGAGATAGTGTTAAACCTGTAGAGAGATAGAGTTAAACCTGTAGTGAGATAGAGTTAAACCTGTAGTGAGATAGTGTTAAACCTGTAGTGAGATAGTGTTAAACATGTAGAGAGATAGAGTTAAACCTGTAGTGAGATAGTGTTAAACCTGTAGAGAGATAGAGTTAAACATGTAGTGAGATAGTGTTAAACCTGTAGAGAGATAGAGTTAAACCTGTAGAGAGATAGAGTTAAACCTGTAGTGAGATAGAGTTAAACCTGTAGTGAGATTGTGTTAAACCTGTAGTGAGATAGTGTTAAACATGTAGAGAGATATAGTTAAACCTGTAGTGAGATAGTGTTAAACCTGTAGAGAGATAGAGTTAAACCTGTAGTGAGATAGTGTTAAACCTGTAGAGAGATAGAGTTAAACCTGTAGTGAGATAGTGTTAAACCTGTAGAGAGATAGAGTTAAACCTGTAGAGAGATAGAGTTAAACCTGTAGAGAGATAGAGTTAAACCTGTAGAGAGATAGTGTTAAACCTGTAGAGAGATAGCGTTAAACCTGTAGAGAGATAGTGTTAAACCTGTAGAGAGATAGTGTTAAACATGTAGAGAGATAGTGTTAAACCTGTAGTGAGATAGTGTTAAACATGTAGTGAGATAGTGTTAAACCTGTAGTGAGATAGTGATAAACCTGTAGAGAGATAGAGTTAAACCTGTAGTGAGATAGTGTTAAACCTGTAGAGAGATAGTGTTAAACCTGTAGAGAGATAGAGTTAAACCTGTAGTGAGATAGTGTTAAACCTGTAGAGAGATAGTGTTAAACCTGTAGAGAGATAGTGTTAAACCTGTAGAGAGATAGTGTTAAACCTGTAGAGAGATAGTGTTAAACATGTAGAGAGATAGTGTTAAACCTGTAGTGAGATAGTGTTAAACATGTAGTGAGATAGTGTTAAACCTGTAGTGAGATAGTGATAAACCTGTAGAGAGATAGTGTTAAACCTGTAGAGAGATAGAGTTAAACCTGTAGTGAGATAGAGTTAAACCTGTAGTGAGATAGTGTTAAACCTGTAGTGAGATAGTGTTAAACATGTAGAGAGATAGAGTTAAACCTGTAGTGAGATAGTGTTAAACCTGTAGAGAGATAGAGTTAAACCTGTAGTGAGATAGTGTTAAACCTGTAGAGAGATAGAGTTAAACCTGTAGAGAGATAGAGTTAAACCTGTAGTGAGATAGAGTTAAACCTGTAGTGAGATTGTGTTAAACCTGTAGTGAGATAGTGTTAAACATGTAGAGAGATATAGTTAAACCTGTAGTGAGATAGTGTTAAACCTGTAGAGAGATAGAGTTAAACCTGTAGTGAGATAGTGTTAAACCTGTAGAGAGATAGAGTTAAACCTGTAGTGAGATAGTGTTAAACCTGTAGAGAGATAGAGTTAAACCTGTAGAGAGATAGAGTTAAACCTGTAGAGAGATAGAGTTAAACCTGTAGAGAGATAGTGTTAAACCTGTAGAGAGATAGCGTTAAACCTGTAGAGAGATAGTGTTAAACCTGTAGAGAGATAGTGTTAAACATGTAGAGAGATAGTGTTAAACCTGTAGTGAGATAGTGTTAAACATGTAGTGAGATAGTGTTAAACCTGTAGTGAGATAGTGATAAACCTGTAGAGAGATAGTTAAACCTGTAGTGAGATAGAGTTAAACCTGTAGTGAGATAGTGTTAAACCTGTAGTGAGATAGTGTTAAACATGTAGAGAGATAGAGTTAAACCTGTAGTGAGATAGTGTTAAACCTGTAGAGAGATAGAGTTAAACCTGTAGTGAGATAGTGTTAAACCTGTAGAGAGATAGAGTTAAACCTGTAGTGAGATAGTGTTAAACCTGTAGAGAGATAGAGTTAAACCTGTAGTGAGATAGTGTTATACCTGTAGTGAGATAGTGATAAACCTGTAGAGAGATAGAGTTAAACCTGTAGTGAGATAGAGTTAAACCTGTAGTGAGATAGTGTTAAACCTGTAGTGAGATAGTGTTAAACTTGTAGTGAGATAGTATTAAACCTGTAGAGAGATAGAGTTAAACATGTAGTGAGATAGTGTTAAACCTGTAGTGAGATAGTATTAAACCTGTAGAGAGATAGAGTTAAACCTGTAGTGAGATAGTGTTAAACCTGTAGTGAGATAGTGTTAAACCTGTAGAGAGATAGAGTTAAACCTGTAGAGAGATAGTGTTAAACCTGTAGAGAGATAGTGTTAAACCTGTAGTGAGATAGTGTTAAACATGTAGTGAGATAGTGTTAAACCTGTAGTGAGATAGTGTTAAACCTGTAGAGAGATAGTGTTAAACCTGTAGAGAGATAGAGTTAAACCTGTAGAGATATAGTGTTAAACCTGTAGTGAGATAGTGACACACCTGTAGTGAGATAGTGTTAAACCTGTAGTGAGATAGTGTTAAACCTGTAGAGAGATAGTGTTAAACCTGTAGTGAGATAGTGTTAAACCTGTAGAGAGATAGTGTTAAACCTGTAGAGAGATAGTGTTAAACCTGTAGAGAGATAGTGTTAAACCTGTAGTGAGATAGTGTTAAACCTGTAGAGAGATAGTGATAAACCTGTAGTGAGATAGTGTTAAACCTGTAGAGAGATAGTGTTAAACCTGTAGAGAGATAGTGTTAAACCTGTAGTGAGATAGTGTTAAACCTGTAGAGAGATAGTGACCTGTAGTGAGATAGTGTTAAACCTGTAGAGAGATAGAGTTAAACCTGTAGTGAGATAGTGTTAAACCTGTAGTGAGATATTGTTAAACCTGTAGAGAGATAGTGTTAAACATGTAGAGAGATAGTGTTAAACCTGTAGTGAGATAGTGTTAAACATGTAGAGAGATAGTGTTAAACCTGTAGAGAGATAGTGTTAAACCTGTAGTGAGATAGTGTCAAACCTGTAGTGAGATAGTGTTAAACATGTAGTGAGATAGTGTTAAACATGTAGTGAGATAGAGTTAAACATGTAGTGAGATAGTGTTAAACCTGTAGATAGTGTTAAACCTGTAGTGAGATAGTGACAAACCTGTAGAGAGATAGTGACCTGTAGTGAGATAGTGTTAAACCTGTAGTGAGATAGTGTTAAACCTGTAGAGAGATAGTGACAAACATGTAGTGAGATAGTGTTAAACCTGTAGAGAGATAGTGTCAAACCTGTAGAGAGATAGTGTTAAACCTGTAGAGAGATAGTGACAAACCTGTAGAGAGATAGTGACCTGTAGTGAGATAGTGTTAAACCTATAGTGAGATAGTGTTAAACCTGTAGTGAGATAGTGTTAAACCTGTAGAGAGATGGTGTTAAACCTGTAGTGAGATAGTGTTAAACATGTAGTGAGATAGTGTTAAACATGTAGTGAGATAGTGTTAAACATGTAGTGAGATAGTGTTAAACCTGTAGTGAGATAGTGATAAACCTGTAGAGAGATAGTGTTAAACCTGTAGTGAGATAGTGTTAAACCTGTAGTGAGATAGTGTTAAACCTGTAGTGAGATAGTGTTAAACATGTAGTAGGATAGTGATAAACCTGTAGTGAGATAGTGTTAAACCTGTAGTGAGATAGTGTTAAACCTGTAGTGAGATATTGTTAAACCTGTAGAGAGATAGTGTTAAACATGTAGAGAGATAGTGTTAAACCTGTAGTGAGATAGTGTTAAACATGTAGAGAGATAGTGTTAAACCTGTAGAGAGCTAGTGTTAAACATGTAGTGAGATAGTGTTAAACCTGTAGTGAGATAGTGTTAAACCTGTAGAGAGATAGTGTTAAACCTGTAGTGAGATAGTGTCAAACCTGTAGTGAGATAGTGTTAAACCTGTAGTGAGATAGTGTTAAACCTGTAGTGAGATAGTGTTAAACCTGTAGTGAGATAGTGTTAAACCTGTAGTGAGATAGTGATAAACCTGTAGAGAGATAGTGTTAAACCTGTAGAGATATAGTGTTAAACCTGTAGAGAGATAGTGTTAAACCTGTAGAGAGATAGTGTTAAACCTGTAGAGAGATAGAGTTAAACCTGTAGTGAGATAGTGTTAAACCTGTAGAGAGATAGTGTTAAACCTGTAGAGAGATAGAGTTAAACCTGTAGTGAGATAGTGTTAAACCTGTAGAGAGATAGTGTTAAACCTGTAGAGAGATAGTGTTAAACCTGTAGAGAGATAGTGTTAAACCTGTAAAGAGATAGTGTTAAACATGTAGAGAGATAGTGTTAAACCTGTAGTGAGATAGTGTTAAACATGTAGTGAGATAGTGTTAAACCTGTAGTGAGATAGTGATAAACCTGTAGAGAGATAGTGTTAAACCTGTAGAGAGATAGAGTTAAACCTGTAGTGAGATAGAGTTAAACCTGTAGTGAGATAGTGTTAAACCTGTAGTGAGATAGTGTTAAACATGTAGAGAGATAGAGTTAAACCTGTAGTGAGATAGTGTTAAACCTGTAGAGAGATAGAGTTAAACCTGTAGTGAGATAGTGTTAAACCTGTAGAGAGATAGAGTTAAACCTGTAGAGAGATAGAGTTAAACCTGTAGTGAGATATAGTTAAACCTGTAGTGAGATTGTGTTAAACCTGTAGTGAGATAGTGTTAAACATGTAGAGAGATATAGTTAAACCTGTAGTGAGATAGTGTTAAACCTGTAGAGAGATAGAGTTAAACCTGTAGTGAGATAGTGTTAAACCTGTAGAGAGATAGAGTTAAACCTGTAGTGAGATAGTGTTAAACCTGTAGAGAGATAGAGTTAAACCTGTAGAGAGATAGAGTTAAACCTGTAGTGAGATAGTGTTAAACATGTAGAGAGATAGAGTTAAACCTGTAGTGAGATAGTGTTAAACCTGTAGAGAGATAGAGTTAAACCTGTAGTGAGATAGTGTTAAACCTGTAGAGAGATAGAGTTAAACCTGTAGTGAGATAGTGTTAAACCTGTAGAGAGATAGAGTTAAACCTGTAGTGAGATAGTGTTAAACATGTAGTGAGATAGTGATAAACCTGTAGAGAGATAGAGTTAAACCTGTAGTGAGATAGAGTTAAACCTGTAGTGAGATAGTGTTAAACCTGTAGTGAGATAGTGTTAAACTTGTAGTGAGATAGTATTAAACCTGTAGAGAGATAGAGTTAAACATGTAGTGAGATAGTGTTAAACCTGTAGTGAGATAGTATTAAACCTGTAGAGAGATAGAGTTAAACCTGTAGTGAGATAGTGTTAAACCTGTAGTGAGATAGTGTTAAACCTGTAGAGAGATAGAGTTAAACCTGTAGAGAGATAGTGTTAAACCTGTAGAGAGATAGTGTTAAACCTGTAGTGAGATAGAGTTAAACCTGTAGAGATATAGTGTTAAACCTGTAGTGAGATAGTGACAAACCTGTAGTGAGATAGTGTTAAACCTGTAGTGAGATAGTGTTAAACCTGTAGAGAGATAGTGTTAAACCTGTAGTGAGATAGTGTTAAACCTGTAGAGAGATAGTGTTAAACCTGTAGAGAGATAGTGTTAAACCTGTAGAGAGATAGTGTTAAACCTGTAGTGAGATAGTGTTAAACCTGTAGAGAGATAGTGATAAACCTGTAGTGAGATAGTGTTAAACCTGTAGAGAGATAGTGTTAAACCTGTAGAGAGATAGTGTTAAACCTGTAGTGAGATAGTGTTAAACCTGTAGAGAGATAGTGACCTGTAGTGAGATAGTGTTAAACCTGTAGAGAGATAGAGTTAAACCTGTAGTGAGATAGTGTTAAACCTGTAGTGAGATAGTGTTAAACCTGTAGAGAGATAGAGTTAAACCTGTAGAGAGATAGAGTTAAACATGTAGTGAGATAGAGTTAAACCTGTAGTGAGATAGTGTTAAACCTGTAGAGAGATAGTGTTAAACCTGTAGTGAGATAGTGTTAAACCTGTAGAGAGATAGAGTTAAACCTGTAGTGAGATAGTGTTAAACATGTAGAGAGATAGAGTTAAACCTGTAGAGAGATAGAGTTAAACATGTAGTGAGATAGAGTTAAACCTGTAGTGAGATAGTGTTAAACCTGTAGTGAGATAGTGTTAAACCTGTAGAGAGATAGTGTTAAACCTGTAGTGAGATAGTGTTAAACCTGTAGAGAGATAGTGATAAACCTGTAGTGAGATAGTGTTAAACCTGTAGAGAGATAGTGTTAAACCTGTAGAGAGATAGTGTTAAACCTGTAGTGAGATAGTGTTAAACCTGTAGAGAGATAGTGTTAAACCTGTAGTGAGATAGTGTTAAACCTGTAGAGAGATAGTGATAAACCTGTAGAGAGATAGTGTTAAACCTGTATAGAGATAGTGATAAACCTGTAGAGAGATAGAGTTAAACCTGTAGTGAGATAGTGATAAACCTGTAGAGAGATAGTGATAAACCTGTAGAGAGATAGAGTTAAACCTGTAGTGAGATAGTGTTAAACCTGTAGAGAGATAGAGTTAAACCTGTAGTGAGATAGTGATAAACCTGTAATGAGATAGTGTTAAACCTGTAGAGAGATAGTGTTAAACCTGTAGTGAGATAGTGTTAAACCTGTAGATAGATAGAGTTAAAACGTGTAGTGAGATAGTGTTAAACCTGTAGAGAGATAGAGTTAAACATGTAGTGAGATAGTGTTAAACCTGTAGTGAGATAGTATTAAACCTGTAGAGAGATAGAGTTAAACCTGTAGTGAGATAGTGTTAAACCTGTAGTGAGATAGTGTTAAACCTGTAGAGAGATAGAGTTAAACCTGTAGAGAGATAGTGTTAAACCTGTAGAGAGATAGTGTTAAACCTGTAGTGAGATAGTGTTAAACATGTAGTGAGATAGTGTTAAACCTGTAGTGAGATAGTGTTAAACCTGTAGAGAGATAGAGTTAAACCTGTAGAGAGATAGTGTTAAACCTGTAGAGAGATAGTGTTAAACCTGTAGTGAGATAGTGTTAAACATGTAGTGAGATAGTGTTAAACCTGTAGTGAGATAGTGTTAAACCTGTAGAGAGATAGTGTTAAACCTGTAGAGAGATAGAGTTAAACCTGTAGAGATATAGTGTTAAACCTGTAGTGAGATAGTGACAAACCTGTAGTGAGATAGTGTTAAACCTGTAGTGAGATAGTGTTAAACCTGTAGAGAGATAGTGTTAAACCTGTAGTGAGATAGTGTTAAACCTGTAGAGAGATAGTGTTAAACCTGTAGAGAGATAGTGTTAAACCTGTAGAGAGATAGTGTTAAACCTGTAGTGAGATAGTGTTAAACCTGTAGAGAGATAGTGATAAACCTGTAGTGAGATAGTGTTAAACCTGTAGAGAGATAGTGTTAAACCTGTAGAGAGATAGTGTTAAACCTGTAGTGAGATAGTGTTAAACCTGTAGAGAGATAGTGACCTGTAGTGAGATAGTGTTAAACCTGTAGAGAGATAGAGTTAAACCTGTAGTGAGATAGTGTTAAACCTGTAGTGAGATAGTGTTAAACCTGTAGAGAGATAGAGTTAAACCTGTAGAGAGATAGAGTTAAACATGTAGTGAGATAGAGTTAAACCTGTAGTGAGATAGTGTTAAACCTGTAGAGAGATAGTGTTAAACCTGTAGTGAGATAGTGTTAAACCTGTAGAGAGATAGTGTTAAACATGTAGAGAGATAGTGTTAAACCTGTAGTGAGATAGTGTTAAACATGTAGTGAGATAGTGTTAAACCTGTAGTGAGATAGTGATAAACCTGTAGAGAGATAGTTAAACCTGTAGTGAGATAGAGTTAAACCTGTAGTGAGATAGTGTTAAACCTGTAGTGAGATAGTGTTAAACATGTAGAGAGATAGAGTTAAACCTGTAGTGAGATAGTGTTAAACCTGTAGAGAGATATAGTTAAACCTGTAGTGAGATAGTGTTAAACCTGTAGAGAGATAGAGTTAAACCTGTAGTGAGATAGTGTTAAACCTGTAGAGAGATAGAGTTAAACCTGTAGTGAGATAGTGTTAAACCTGTAGTGAGATAGTGATAAACCTGTAGAGAGATAGAGTTAAACCTGTAGTGAGATAGAGTTAAACCTGTAGTGAGATAGTGTTAAACCTGTAGTGAGATAGTGTTAAACTTGTAGTGAGATAGTATTAAACCTGTAGAGAGATAGAGTTAAACATGTAGTGAGATAGTGTTAAACCTGTAGTGAGATAGTATTAAACCTGTAGAGAGATAGAGTTAAACCTGTAGTGAGATAGTGTTAAACCTGTAGTGAGATAGTGTTAAACCTGTAGAGAGATAGAGTTAAACCTGTAGAGAGATAGTGTTAAACCTGTAGAGAGATAGTGTTAAACCTGTAGTGAGATAGTGTTAAACATGTAGTGAGATAGTGTTAAACCTGTAGTGAGATAGTGTTAAACCTGTAGAGAGATAGTGTTAAACCTGTAGAGAGATAGAGTTAAACCTGTAGAGATATAGTGTTAAACCTGTAGTGAGATAGTGACAAACCTGTAGTGAGATAGTGTTAAACCTGTAGTGAGATAGTGTTAAACCTGTAGAGAGATAGTGTTAAACCTGTAGTGAGATAGTGTTAAACCTGTAGAGAGATAGTGTTAAACCTGTAGAGAGATAGTGTTAAACCTGTAGAGAGATAGTGTTAAACCTGTAGTGAGATAGTGTTAAACCTGTAGAGAGATAGTGATAAACCTGTAGTGAGATAGTGTTAAACCTGTAGAGAGATAGTGTTAAACCTGTAGAGAGATAGTGTTAAACCTGTAGTGAGATAGTGTTAAACCTGTAGAGAGATAGTGACCTGTAGTGAGATAGTGTTAAACCTGTAGAGAGATAGAGTTAAACCTGTAGTGAGATAGTGTTAAACCTGTAGTGAGATAGTGTTAAACCTGTAGAGAGATAGAGTTAAACCTGTAGAGAGATAGAGTTAAACATGTAGTGAGATAGAGTTAAACCTGTAGTGAGATAGTGTTAAACCTGTAGAGAGATAGTGTTAAACCTGTAGTGAGATAGTGTTAAACCTGTAGAGAGATAGAGTTAAACCTGTAGTGAGATAGTGTTAAACCTGTAGAGAGATAGAGTTAAACCTGTAGAGAGATATAGTTAAACATGTAGTGAGATAGAGTTAAACCTGTAGTGAGATAGTGTTAAACCTGTAGTGAGATAGTGTTAAACCTGTAGAGAGATAGTGTTAAACCTGTAGTGAGATAGTGTTAAACCTGTAGAGAGATAGTGATAAACCTGTAGTGAGATAGTGTTAAACCTGTAGAGAGATAGTGTTAAACCTGTAGAGAGATAGTGTTAAACCTGTAGTGAGATAGTGTTAAACCTGTAGAGAGATAGTGTTAAACCTGTAGTGAGATAGTGTTAAACCTGTAGAGAGATAGTGATAAACCTGTAGAGAGATAGTGTTAAACCTGTATAGAGATAGTGATAAACCTGTAGAGAGATAGAGTTAAACCTGTAGTGAGATAGTGATAAACCTGTAGAGAGATAGTGTTAAACCTGTAGTGAGATAGTGTTAAACCTGTAGAGAGATAGTGATAAACCTGTAGAGAGATAGTGTTAAACCTGTATAGAGATAGTGATAAACCTGTAGAGAGATAGAGTTAAACCTGTAGTGAGATAGTGATAAACCTGTAGAGAGATAGTGATAAACCTGTAGAGAGATAGAGTTAAACCTGTAGTGAGATAGTGTTAAACCTGTAGAGAGATAGAGTTAAACCTGTAGTGAGATAGTGATAAACCTGTAATGAGATAGTGTTAAACCTGTAGAGAGATAGTGTTAAACCTGTAGTGAGATAGTGTTAAACCTGTAGATAGATAGAGTTAAAACGTGTAGTGAGATAGTGTTAAACCTGTAGAGAGATAGAGTTAAACATGTAGTGAGATAGTGTTAAACCTGTAGTGAGATAGTATTAAACCTGTAGAGAGATAGAGTTAAACCTGTAGTGAGATAGTGTTAAACCTGTAGTGAGATAGTGTTAAACCTGTAGAGAGATAGAGTTAAACCTGTAGAGAGATAGTGTTAAACCTGTAGAGAGATAGTGTTAAACCTGTAGTGAGATAGTGTTAAACATGTAGTGAGATAGTGTTAAACCTGTAGTGAGATAGTGTTAAACCTGTAGAGAGATAGAGTTAAACCTGTAGAGAGATAGTGTTAAACCTGTAGAGAGATAGTGTTAAACCTGTAGTGAGATAGTGTTAAACATGTAGTGAGATAGTGTTAAACCTGTAGTGAGATAGTGTTAAACCTGTAGAGAGATAGTGTTAAACCTGTAGAGAGATAGAGTTAAACCTGTAGAGATATAGTGTTAAACCTGTAGTGAGATAGTGACAAACCTGTAGTGAGATAGTGTTAAACCTGTAGTGAGATAGTGTTAAACCTGTAGAGAGATAGTGTTAAACCTGTAGTGAGATAGTGTTAAACCTGTAGAGAGATAGTGTTAAACCTGTAGAGAGATAGTGTTAAACCTGTAGAGAGATAGTGTTAAACCTGTAGTGAGATAGTGTTAAACCTGTAGAGAGATAGTGATAAACCTGTAGTGAGATAGTGTTAAACCTGTAGAGAGATAGTGTTAAACCTGTAGAGAGATAGTGTTAAACCTGTAGTGAGATAGTGTTAAACCTGTAGAGAGATAGTGACCTGTAGTGAGATAGTGTTAAACCTGTAGAGAGATAGAGTTAAACCTGTAGTGAGATAGTGTTAAACCTGTAGTGAGATAGTGTTAAACCTGTAGAGAGATAGAGTTAAACCTGTAGAGAGATAGAGTTAAACATGTAGTGAGATAGAGTTAAACCTGTAGTGAGATAGTGTTAAACCTGTAGAGAGATAGTGTTAAACCTGTAGTGAGATAGTGTTAAACCTGTAGAGAGATAGAGTTAAACCTGTAGTGAGATAGTGTTAAACCTGTAGAGAGATAGAGTTAAACCTGTAGAGAGATAGAGTTAAACATGTAGTGAGATAGAGTTAAACCTGTAGTGAGATAGTGTTAAACCTGTAGTGAGATAGTGTTAAACCTGTAGAGAGATAGTGTTAAACCTGTAGTGAGATAGTGTTAAACCTGTAGAGAGATAGTGATAAACCTGTAGTGAGATAGTGTTAAACCTGTAGAGAGATAGTGTTAAACCTGTAGAGAGATAGTGTTAAACCTGTAGTGAGATAGTGTTAAACCTGTAGAGAGATAGTGTTAAACCTGTAGTGAGATAGTGTTAAACCTGTAGAGAGATAGTGATAAACCTGTAGAGAGATAGTGTTAAACCTGTATAGAGATAGTGATAAACCTGTAGAGAGATAGAGTTAAACCTGTAGTGAGATAGTGATAAACCTGTAGAGAGATAGTGATAAACCTGTAGAGATAGAGTTAAACCTGTAGTGAGATAGTGTTAAACCTGTAGAGAGATAGAGTTAAACCTGTAGTGAGATAGTGATAAACCTGTAATGAGATAGTGTTAAACCTGTAGAGAGATAGTGTTAAACATGTAGTGAGATAGTGTTAAACCTGTAGATAGATAGAGTTAAAACGTGTAGTGAGATAGTGTTAAACCTGTAGAGAGATAGAGTTAAACCTGTAGTGAGATAGTGTTAAACCTGTAGTGAGATAGTGATAAACCTGTAGAGAGATAGAGTTAAACCTGTAGTGAGATAGAGTTAAACCTGTAGTGAGATAGTGTTAAACCTGTAGTGAGATAGTGTTAAACTTGTAGTGAGATAGTATTAAACCTGTAGAGAGATAGAGTTAAACATGTAGTGAGATAGTGTTAAACCTGTAGTGAGATAGTATTAAACCTGTAGAGAGATAGAGTTAAACCTGTAGTGAGATAGTGTTAAACCTGTAGTGAGATAGTGTTAAACCTGTAGAGAGATAGAGTTAAACCTGTAGAGAGATAGTGTTAAACCTGTAGAGAGATAGTGTTAAACCTGTAGTGAGATAGTGTTAAACATGTAGTGAGATAGTGTTAAACCTGTAGTGAGATAGTGTTAAACCTGTAGAGAGATAGTGTTAAACCTGTAGAGAGATAGAGTTAAACCTGTAGAGATATAGTGTTAAACCTGTAGTGAGATAGTGACAAACCTGTAGTGAGATAGTGTTAAACCTGTAGTGAGATAGTGTTAAACCTGTAGAGAGATAGTGTTAAACCTGTAGTGAGATAGTGTTAAACCTGTAGAGAGATAGTGTTAAACCTGTAGAGAGATAGTGTTAAACCTGTAGAGAGATAGTGTTAAACCTGTAGTGAGATAGTGTTAAACCTGTAGAGAGATAGTGATAAACCTGTAGTGAGATAGTGTTAAACCTGTAGAGAGATAGTGTTAAACCTGTAGAGAGATAGTGTTAAACCTGTAGTGAGATAGTGTTAAACCTGTAGAGAGATAGTGACCTGTAGTGAGATAGTGTTAAACCTGTAGAGAGATAGAGTTAAACCTGTAGTGAGATAGTGTTAAACCTGTAGTGAGATAGTGTTAAACCTGTAGAGAGATAGAGTTAAACCTGTAGAGAGATAGAGTTAAACATGTAGTGAGATAGAGTTAAACCTGTAGTGAGATAGTGTTAAACCTGTAGAGAGATAGTGTTAAACCTGTAGTGAGATAGTGTTAAACCTGTAGAGAGATAGAGTTAAACCTGTAGTGAGATAGTGTTAAACCTGTAGAGAGATAGAGTTAAACCTGTAGAGAGATATAGTTAAACATGTAGTGAGATAGAGTTAAACCTGTAGTGAGATAGTGTTAAACCTGTAGTGAGATAGTGTTAAACCTGTAGAGAGATAGTGTTAAACCTGTAGTGAGATAGTGTTAAACCTGTAGAGAGATAGTGATAAACCTGTAGTGAGATAGTGTTAAACCTGTAGAGAGATAGTGTTAAACCTGTAGAGAGATAGTGTTAAACCTGTAGTGAGATAGTGTTAAACCTGTAGAGAGATAGTGTTAAACCTGTAGTGAGATAGTGTTAAACCTGTAGAGAGATAGTGATAAACCTGTAGAGAGATAGTGTTAAACCTGTATAGAGATAGTGATAAACCTGTAGAGAGATAGAGTTAAACCTGTAGTGAGATAGTGATAAACCTGTAGAGAGATAGTGTTAAACCTGTAGTGAGATAGTGTTAAACCTGTAGAGAGATAGTGATAAACCTGTAGAGAGATAGTGTTAAACCTGTATAGAGATAGTGATAAACCTGTAGAGAGATAGAGTTAAACCTGTAGTGAGATAGTGATAAACCTGTAGAGAGATAGTGATAAACCTGTAGAGAGATAGAGTTAAACCTGTAGTGAGATAGTGTTAAACCTGTAGAGAGATAGAGTTAAACCTGTAGTGAGATAGTGATAAACCTGTAATGAGATAGTGTTAAACCTGTAGAGAGATAGTGTTAAACCTGTAGTGAGATAGTGTTAAACCTGTAGATAGATAGAGTTAAAACGTGTAGTGAGATAGTGTTAAACCTGTAGAGAGATAGAGTTAAACATGTAGTGAGATAGTGTTAAACCTGTAGTGAGATAGTATTAAACCTGTAGAGAGATAGAGTTAAACCTGTAGTGAGATAGTGTTAAACCTGTAGTGAGATAGTGTTAAACCTGTAGAGAGATAGAGTTAAACCTGTAGAGAGATAGTGTTAAACCTGTAGAGAGATAGTGTTAAACCTGTAGTGAGATAGTGTTAAACATGTAGTGAGATAGTGTTAAACCTGTAGTGAGATAGTGTTAAACCTGTAGAGAGATAGAGTTAAACCTGTAGAGAGATAGTGTTAAACCTGTAGAGAGATAGTGTTAAACCTGTAGTGAGATAGTGTTAAACATGTAGTGAGATAGTGTTAAACCTGTAGTGAGATAGTGTTAAACCTGTAGAGAGATAGTGTTAAACCTGTAGAGAGATAGAGTTAAACCTGTAGAGATATAGTGTTAAACCTGTAGTGAGATAGTGACAAACCTGTAGTGAGATAGTGTTAAACCTGTAGTGAGATAGTGTTAAACCTGTAGAGAGATAGTGTTAAACCTGTAGTGAGATAGTGTTAAACCTGTAGAGAGATAGTGTTAAACCTGTAGAGAGATAGTGTTAAACCTGTAGAGAGATAGTGTTAAACCTGTAGTGAGATAGTGTTAAACCTGTAGAGAGATAGTGATAAACCTGTAGTGAGATAGTGTTAAACCTGTAGAGAGATAGTGTTAAACCTGTAGAGAGATAGTGTTAAACCTGTAGTGAGATAGTGTTAAACCTGTAGAGAGATAGTGACCTGTAGTGAGATAGTGTTAAACCTGTAGAGAGATAGAGTTAAACCTGTAGTGAGATAGTGTTAAACCTGTAGTGAGATAGTGTTAAACCTGTAGAGAGATAGAGTTAAACCTGTAGAGAGATAGAGTTAAACATGTAGTGAGATAGAGTTAAACCTGTAGTGAGATAGTGTTAAACCTGTAGAGAGATAGTGTTAAACCTGTAGTGAGATAGTGTTAAACCTGTAGAGAGATAGAGTTAAACCTGTAGTGAGATAGTGTTAAACCTGTAGAGAGATAGAGTTAAACCTGTAGAGAGATAGAGTTAAACATGTAGTGAGATAGAGTTAAACCTGTAGTGAGATAGTGTTAAACCTGTAGTGAGATAGTGTTAAACCTGTAGAGAGATAGTGTTAAACCTGTAGTGAGATAGTGTTAAACCTGTAGAGAGATAGTGATAAACCTGTAGTGAGATAGTGTTAAACCTGTAGAGAGATAGTGTTAAACCTGTAGAGAGATAGTGTTAAACCTGTAGTGAGATAGTGTTAAACCTGTAGAGAGATAGTGTTAAACCTGTAGTGAGATAGTGTTAAACCTGTAGAGAGATAGTGATAAACCTGTAGAGAGATAGTGTTAAACCTGTATAGAGATAGTGATAAACCTGTAGAGAGATAGAGTTAAACCTGTAGTGAGATAGTGATAAACCTGTAGAGAGATAGTGATAAACCTGTAGAGATAGAGTTAAACCTGTAGTGAGATAGTGTTAAACCTGTAGAGAGATAGAGTTAAACCTGTAGTGAGATAGTGATAAACCTGTAATGAGATAGTGTTAAACCTGTAGAGAGATAGTGTTAAACATGTAGTGAGATAGTGTTAAACCTGTAGATAGATAGAGTTAAAACGTGTAGTGAGATAGTGTTAAACCTGTAGAGAGATAGAGTTAAACATGTAGTGAGATAGTGTTAAACCTGTAGTGAGATAGTATTAAACCTGTAGAGAGATAGAGTTAAACCTGTAGTGAGATAGTGTTAAACCTGTAGTGAGATAGTGTTAAACCTGTAGAGAGATAGAGTTAAACCTGTAGAGAGATAGTGTTAAACCTGTAGAGAGATAGTGTTAAACCTGTAGTGAGATAGTGTTAAACATGTAGTGAGATAGTGTTAAACCTGTAGTGAGATAGTGTTAAACCTGTAGAGAGATAGTGTTAAACCTGTAGAGAGATAGAGTTAAACCTGTAGAGATATAGTGTTAAACCTGTAGTGAGATAGTGACAAACCTGTAGTGAGATAGTGTTAAACCTGTAGTGAGATAGTGTTAAACCTGTAGAGAGATAGTGTTAAACCTGTAGTGAGATAGTGTTAAACCTGTAGAGAGATAGTGTTAAACCTGTAGAGAGATAGTGTTAAACCTGTAGAGAGATAGTGTTAAACCTGTAGTGAGATAGTGTTAAACCTGTAGAGAGATAGAGTTAAACCTGTAGAGATATAGTGTTAAACCTGTAGTGAGATAGTGACAAACCTGTAGTGAGATAGTGTTAAACCTGTAGTGAGATAGTGTTAAACCTGTAGAGAGATAGTGTTAAACCTGTAGTGAGATAGTGTTAAACCTGTAGAGAGATAGTGTTAAACCTGTAGAGAGATAGTGTTAAACCTGTAGTGAGATAGTGTTAAACCTGTAGAGAGATAGTGATAAACCTGTAGTGAGATAGTGTTAAACCTGTAGAGAGATAGTGTTAAACCTGTAGAGAGATAGTGTTAAACCTGTAGTGAGATAGTGTTAAACCTGTAGAGAGATAGTGACCTGTAGTGAGATAGTGTTAAACCTGTAGAGAGATAGAGTTAAACCTGTAGTGAGATAGTGTTAAACCTGTAGTGAGATAGTGTTAAACCTGTAGAGAGATAGAGTTAAACCTGTAGAGAGATAGAGTTAAACATGTAGTGAGATAGAGTTAAACCTGTAGTGAGATAGTGTTAAACCTGTAGAGAGATAGTGTTAAACCTGTAGTGAGATAGTGTTAAACCTGTAGAGAGATAGAGTTAAACATGTAGTGAGATAGTGTTAAACCTGTAGAGAGATAGAGTTAAACCTGTAGAGAGATAGAGTTAAACATGTAGTGAGATAGAGTTAAACCTGTAGTGAGATAGTGTTAAACCTGTAGTGAGATAGTGTTAAACCTGTAGAGAGATAGTGTTAAACCTGTAGTGAGATAGTGTTAAACCTGTAGAGAGATAGTGATACACCTGTAGTGAGATAGTGTTAAACCTGTAGTGAGATAGTGACAAACCTGTAGT
The DNA here is from genome assembly GCF_963971535.1 of Notolepis coatsorum. Lineage (NCBI taxonomy): Eukaryota > Metazoa > Chordata > Actinopteri > Aulopiformes > Paralepididae > Notolepis > Notolepis coatsorum. The sequence goes on along the minus strand of NC_140169.1, from coordinate 73,603,335 downwards.
GAGATAGTGTTAAACCTGCAGTGATATAGTGTTTAACCTGTAGATAGATAGTGTTAAACCTGTAGAGAGATAGTGTCAAACCTGTAGAGAGATAGTGTTAAACCTGTAGTGAGATAGTGATAAACCTGTAGTGAGATAGTGTTAAACCTGTAGTGAGATAGTGATAAACCTGTAGTGAGATAGTGATAAACCTGTAGAGAGATAGTGATAAACCTGTAGTGAGATAGTGATAAACCTGTAGTGAGATAGTGTTAAACCTGTAGTGAGATAGTGTTAAACCTGTAGAGAGATAGTGTTAAACCTGTAGAGAGATAGTGTCAAACCTGTAGAGAGATAGTGTTAAACCTGTAGATAGTGTTAAACCTGTAGTGAGATAGTGACAAACCTGTAGAGAGATAGTGACCTGTAGTGAGATAGTGTTAAACCTGTAGAGAGATAGAGTTAAACCTGTAGTGAGATAGTGTTAAACCTGTAGAGAGATAGAGTTAAACCTGTAGAGAGATAGAGTTAAACCTGTAGAGAGATAGAGTTAAACCTGTAGAGAGATAGTGTTAAACCTGTAGAGAGATAGCGTTAAACCTGTAGAGAGATAGTGTTAAACCTGTAGAGAGATAGTGTTAAACATGTAGAGAGATAGTGTTAAACCTGTAGTGAGATAGTGTTAAACATGTAGTGAGATAGTGTTAAACCTGTAGTGAGATAGTGATAAACCTGTAGAGAGATAGTTAAACCTGTAGTGAGATAGAGTTAAACCTGTAGTGAGATAGTGTTAAACCTGTAGTGAGATAGTGTTAAACATGTAGAGAGATAGAGTTAAACCTGTAGTGAGATAGTGTTAAACCTGTAGAGAGATAGAGTTAAACCTGTAGTGAGATAGTGTTAAACCTGTAGAGAGATAGAGTTAAACCTGTAGTGAGATAGTGTTAAACCTGTAGAGAGATAGAGTTAAACCTGTAGTGAGATAGTGTTAAACCTGTAGTGAGATAGTGATAAACCTGTAGAGAGATAGAGTTAAACCTGTAGTGAGATAGAGTTAAACCTGTAGTGAGATAGTGTTAAACCTGTAGTGAGATAGTGTTAAACTTGTAGTGAGATAGTATTAAACCTGTAGAGAGATAGAGTTAAACATGTAGTGAGATAGTGTTAAACCTGTAGTGAGATAGTATTAAACCTGTAGAGAGATAGAGTTAAACCTGTAGTGAGATAGTGTTAAACCTGTAGTGAGATAGTGTTAAACCTGTAGAGAGATAGAGTTAAACCTGTAGAGAGATAGTGTTAAACCTGTAGAGAGATAGTGTTAAACCTGTAGTGAGATAGTGTTAAACATGTAGTGAGATAGTGTTAAACCTGTAGTGAGATAGTGTTAAACCTGTAGAGAGATAGTGTTAAACCTGTAGAGAGATAGAGTTAAACCTGTAGAGATATAGTGTTAAACCTGTAGTGAGATAGTGACAAACCTGTAGTGAGATAGTGTTAAACCTGTAGTGAGATAGTGTTAAACCTGTAGAGCGATAGTGTTAAACCTGTAGTGAGATAGTGTTAAACCTGTAGAGAGATAGTGTTAAACCTGTAGAGAGATAGTGTTAAACCTGTAGAGAGATAGTGTTAAACCTGTAGTGAGATAGTGTTAAACCTGTAGAGAGATAGTGATAAACCTGTAGTGAGATAGTGTTAAACCTGTAGAGAGATAGTGTTAAACCTGTAGAGAGATAGTGTTAAACCTGTAGTGAGATAGTGTTAAACCTGTAGAGAGATAGTGACCTGTAGTGAGATAGTGTTAAACCTGTAGAGAGATAGAGTTAAACCTGTAGTGAGATAGTGTTAAACCTGTAGTGAGATATTGTTAAACCTGTAGAGAGATAGTGTTAAACATGTAGAGAGATAGTGTTAAACCTGTAGTGAGATAGTGTTAAACATGTAGAGAGATAGTGTTAAACCTGTAGAGAGATAGTGTTAAACCTGTAGTGAGATAGTGTCAAACCTGTAGTGAGATAGTGTTAAACATGTAGTGAGATAGTGTTAAACATGTAGTGAGATAGAGTTAAACATGTAGTGAGATAGTGTTAAACCTGTAGATAGTGTTAAACCTGTAGTGAGATAGTGACAAACCTGTAGAGAGATAGTGACCTGTAGTGAGATACTGTTAAACCTGTAGTGAGATAGTGTTAAACCTGTAGAGAGATAGTGACAAACATGTAGTGAGATAGTGTTAAACCTGTAGAGAGATAGTGTCAAACCTGTAGAGAGATAGTGTTAAACCTGTAGAGAGATAGTGACAAACCTGTAGAGAGATAGTGACCTGTAGTGAGATAGTGTTAAACCTGTAGTGAGATAGTGTTAAACCTGTAGTGAGATAGTGTTAAACCTGTAGAGAGATAGTGTTAAACCTGTAGTGAGATAGTGTTAAACATGTAGTGAGATAGTGTTAAACATGTAGTGAGATAGTGTTAAACATGTAGTGAGATAGTGTTAAACCTGTAGTGAGATAGTGATAAACCTGTAGAGAGATAGTGTTAAACCTGTAGTGAGATAGTGTTAAACCTGTAGTGAGATAGTGTTAAACCTGTAGTGAGATAGTGTTAAACATGTAGTAGGATAGTGATAAACCTGTAGTGAGATAGTGTTAAACCTGTAGTGAGATATTGTTAAACCTGTAGAGAGATAGTGTTAAACATGTAGAGAGATAGTGTTAAACCTGTAGTGAGATAGTGTTAAACATGTAGAGAGATAGTGTTAAACCTGTAGAGAGCTAGTGTTAAACATGTAGTGAGATAGTGTTAAACCTGTAGTGAGATAGTGTTAAACCTGTAGAGAGATAGTGTTAAACCTGTAGTGAGATAGTGTCAAACCTGTAGTGAGATAGTGTTAAACCTGTAGTGAGATAGTGTTAAACCTGTAGTGAGATAGTGTTAAACCTGTAGTGAGATAGTGTTAAACCTGTAGTGAGATAGTGATAAACCTGTAGAGAGATAGTGTTAAACCTGTAGAGATATAGTGTTAAACCTGTAGAGAGATAGTGTTAAACCTGTAGAGAGATAGTGTTAAACCTGTAGAGAGATAGAGTTAAACCTGTAGTGAGATAGTGTTAAACCTGTAGAGAGATAGTGTTAAACCTGTAGAGAGATAGAGTTAAACCTGTAGTGAGATAGTGTTAAACCTGTAGAGAGATAGTGTTAAACCTGTAGAGAGATAGTGTTAAACCTGTAGAGAGATAGTGTTAAACCTGTAGAGAGATAGTGTTAAACATGTAGAGAGATAGTGTTAAACCTGTAGTGAGATAGTGTTAAACATGTAGTGAGATAGTGTTAAACCTGTAGTGAGATAGTGATAAACCTGTAGAGAGATAGTGTTAAACCTGTAGAGAGATAGAGTTAAACCTGTAGTGAGATAGAGTTAAACCTGTAGTGAGATAGTGTTAAACCTGTAGTGAGATAGTGTTAAACATGTAGAGAGATAGAGTTAAACCTGTAGTGAGATAGTGTTAAACCTGTAGAGAGATAGAGTTAAACCTGTAGTGAGATAGTGTTAAACCTGTAGAGAGATAGAGTTAAACCTGTAGAGAGATAGAGTTAAACCTGTAGTGAGATAGAGTTAAACCTGTAGTGAGATTGTGTTAAACCTGTAGTGAGATAGTGTTAAACATGTAGAGAGATATAGTTAAACCTGTAGTGAGATAGTGTTAAACCTGTAGAGAGATAGAGTTAAACCTGTAGTGAGATAGTGTTAAACATGTAGAGAGATAGAGTTAAACATGTAGTGAGATAGTGTTAAACCTGTAGAGAGATAGAGTTAAACCTGTAGAGAGATAGAGTTAAACCTGTAGAGAGATAGAGTTAAACCTGTAGAGAGATAGTGTTAAACCTGTAGAGAGATAGCGTTAAACCTGTAGAGAGATAGTGTTAAACCTGTAGAGAGATAGTGTTAAACATGTAGAGAGATAGTGTTAAACCTGTAGTGAGATAGTGTTAAACATGTAGTGAGATAGTGTTAAACCTGTAGTGAGATAGTGATAAACCTGTAGAGAGATAGTTAAACCTGTAGTGAGATAGAGTTAAACCTGTAGTGAGATAGTGTTAAACCTGTAGTGAGATAGTGTTAAACATGTAGAGAGATAGAGTTAAACCTGTAGTGAGATAGTGTTAAACCTGTAGAGAGATATAGTTAAACCTGTAGTGAGATAGTGTTAAACCTGTAGAGAGATAGAGTTAAACCTGTAGTGAGATAGTGTTAAACCTGTAGAGAGATAGAGTTAAACCTGTAGTGAGATAGTGTTAAACCTGTAGTGAGATAGTGATAAACCTGTAGAGAGATAGAGTTAAACCTGTAGTGAGATAGAGTTAAACCTGTAGTGAGATAGTGTTAAACCTGTAGTGAGATAGTGTTAAACTTGTAGTGAGATAGTATTAAACCTGTAGAGAGATAGAGTTAAACATGTAGTGAGATAGTGTTAAACCTGTAGTGAGATAGTATTAAACCTGTAGAGAGATAGAGTTAAACCTGTAGAGAGATAGTGTTAAACCTGTAGAGAGATAGAGTTAAACCTGTAGAGATATAGTGTTAAACCTGTAGTGAGATAGTGACAAACCTGTAGTGAGATAGTGTTAAACCTGTAGTGAGATAGTGTTAAACCTGTAGAGAGATAGTGTTAAACCTGTAGTGAGATAGTGTTAAACCTGTAGAGAGATAGTGTTAAACCTGTAGAGAGATAGTGTTAAACCTGTAGAGAGATAGTGTTAAACCTGTAGTGATATAGTGTTAAACCTGTAGAGAGATAGTGATAAACCTGTAGTGAGATAGTGTTAAACCTGTAGAGAGATAGTGTTAAACCTGTAGAGAGATAGTGTTAAACCTGTAGTGAGATAGTGTTAAACCTGTAGAGAGATAGTGACCTGTAGTGAGATAGTGTTAAACCTGTAGAGAGATAGAGTTAAACCTGTAGTGAGATAGTGTTAAACCTGTAGTGAGATAGTGTTAAACCTGTAGAGAGATAGAGTTAAACCTGTAGAGAGATAGAGTTAAACATGTAGTGAGATAGAGTTAAACCTGTAGTGAGATAGTGTTAAACCTGTAGAGAGATAGTGTTAAACCTGTAGTGAGATAGTGTTAAACCTGTAGAGAGATAGAGTTAAACCTGTAGTGAGATAGTGTTAAACCTGTAGAGAGATAGAGTTAAACCTGTAGAGAGATAGAGTTAAACATGTAGTGAGATAGAGTTAAACCTGTAGTGAGATAGTGTTAAACCTGTAGTGAGATAGTGTTAAACCTGTAGAGAGATAGTGTTAAACCTGTAGTGAGATAGTGTTAAACCTGTAGAGAGATAGTGATAAACCTGTAGTGAGATAGTGTTAAACCTGTAGAGAGATAGTGTTAAACCTGTAGAGAGATAGTGTTAAACCTGTAGTGAGATAGTGTTAAACCTGTAGAGAGATAGTGTTAAACCTGTAGTGAGATAGTGTTAAACCTGTAGAGAGATAGTGATAAACCTGTAGAGAGATAGTGTTAAACCTGTATAGAGATAGTGATAAACCTGTAGAGAGATAGAGTTAAACCTGTAGTGAGATAGTGATAAACCTGTAGAGAGATAGTGATAAACCTGTAGAGAGATAGAGTTAAACCTGTAGTGAGATAGTGTTAAACCTGTAGAGAGATATAGTTAAACCTGTAGTGAGATAGTGATAAACCTGTAATGAGATAGTGTTAAACCTGTAGAGAGATAGTGTTAAACCTGTAGTGAGATAGTGTTAAACCTGTAGATAGATAGAGTTAAAACGTGTAGTGAGATAGTGTTAAACCTGTAGAGAGATAGAGTTAAACATGTAGTGAGATAGTGTTAAACCTGTAGTGAGATAGTATTAAACCTGTAGAGAGATAGAGTTAAACCTGTAGTGAGATAGTGTTAAACCTGTAGTGAGATAGTGTTAAACCTGTAGAGAGATAGAGTTAAACCTGTAGAGAGATAGTGTTAAACCTGTAGAGAGATAGTGTTAAACCTGTAGTGAGATAGTGTTAAACATGTAGTGAGATAGTGTTAAACCTGTAGTGAGATAGTGTTAAACCTGTAGAGAGATAGTGTTAAACCTGTAGTGAGATAGTGTTAAACATGTAGTGAGATAGTGTTAAACCTGTAGTGAGATAGTGTTAAACCTGTAGAGAGATAGTGTTAAACCTGTAGAGAGATAGAGTTAAACCTGTAGAGATATAGTGTTAAACCTGTAGTGAGATAGTGACAAACCTGTAGTGAGATAGTGTTAAACCTGTAGTGAGATAGTGTTAAACCTGTAGAGAGATAGTGTTAAACCTGTAGTGAGATAGTGTTAAACCTGTAGAGAGATAGTGTTAAACCTGTAGAGAGATAGTGTTAAACCTGTAGAGAGATAGTGTTAAACCTGTAGTGAGATAGTGTTAAACCTGTAGAGAGATAGTGTTAAACCTGTAGTGAGATAGTGATAAACCTGTAGAGAGATAGAGTTAAACCTGTAGTGAGATAGAGTTAAACCTGTAGTGAGATAGTGTTAAACCTGTAGTGAGATAGTGTTAAACTTGTAGTGAGATAGTATTAAACCTGTAGAGAGATAGAGTTAAACATGTAGTGAGATAGTGTTAAACCTGTAGTGAGATAGTATTAAACCTGTAGAGAGATAGAGTTAAACCTGTAGTGAGATAGTGTTAAACCTGTAGTGAGATAGTGTTAAACCTGTAGAGAGATAGAGTTAAACCTGTAGAGAGATAGTGTTAAACCTGTAGAGAGATAGTGTTAAACCTGTAGAGAGATATAGTTAAACCTGTAGAGATATAGTGTTAAACCTGTAGTGAGATAGTGACAAACCTGTAGTGAGATAGTGTTAAACCTGTAGTGAGATAGTGTTAAACATGTAGAGAGATAGTGTTAAACCTGTAGTGAGATAGTGTTAAACCTGTAGAGAGATAGTGTTAAACCTGTAGAGAGATAGTGTTAAACCTGTAGAGAGATAGTGTTAAACCTGTAGTGAGATAGTGTTAAACCTGTAGAGAGATAGTGATAAACCTGTAGTGAGATAGTGTTAAACCTGTAGAGAGATAGTGTTAAACCTGTAGAGAGATAGTGTTAAACCTGTAGTGAGATAGTGTTAAACCTGTAGAGAGATAGTGACCTGTAGTGAGATAGTGTTAAACCTGTAGAGAGATAGAGTTAAACCTGTAGTGAGATAGTGTTAAACCTGTAGTGAGATAGTGTTAAACCTGTAGAGAGATAGAGTTAAACCTGTAGAGAGATAGAGTTAAACATGTAGTGAGATAGAGTTAAACCTGTAGTGAGATAGTGTTAAACCTGTAGAGAGATAGTGTTAAACCTGTAGTGAGATAGTGTTAAACCTGTAGAGAGATAGAGTTAAACCTGTAGTGAGATAGTGTTAAACCTGTAGAGAGATAGAGTTAAACCTGTAGAGAGATAGAGTTAAACATGTAGTGAGATAGAGTTAAACCTGTAGTGAGATAGTGTTAAACCTGTAGTGAGATAGTGTTAAACCTGTAGAGAGATAGTGTTAAACCTGTAGTGAGATAGTGTTAAACCTGTAGAGAGATAGTGATAAACCTGTAGTGAGATAGTGTTAAACCTGTAGAGAGATAGTGTTAAACATGTTGAGAGATAGTGTTAAACCTGTAGTGAGATAGTGTTAAACCTGTAGAGAGATAGTGTTAAACCTGTAGTGAGATAGTGTTAAACCTGTAGAGAGATAGTGATAAACCTGTAGAGAGATAGTGTTAAACCTGTATAGAGATAGTGATAAACCTGTAGAGAGATAGAGTTAAACCTGTAGTGAGATAGTGATAAACCTGTAGAGAGATAGTGATAAACCTGTAGAGAGATAGAGTTAAACCTGTAGTGAGATAGTGTTAAACCTGTAGAGAGATAGAGTTAAACCTGTAGTGAGATAGTGATAAACCTGTAATGAGATAGTGTTAAACCTGTAGAGAGATAGTGTTAAACCTGTAGTGAGATAGTGTTAAACCTGTAGATAGATAGAGTTAAAACGTGTAGTGAGATAGTGTTAAACCTGTAGAGAGATAGAGTTAAACATGTAGTGAGATAGTGTTAAACCTGTAGTGAGATAGTATTAAACCTGTAGAGAGATAGAGTTAAACCTGTAGTGAGATAGTGTTAAACCTGTAGTGAGATAGTGTTAAACCTGTAGAGAGATAGAGTTAAACCTGTAGAGAGATAGTGTTAAACCTGTAGAGAGATAGTGTTAAACCTGTAGTGAGATAGTGTTAAACATGTAGTGAGATAGTGTTAAACCTGTAGTGAGATAGTGTTAAACCTGTAGAGAGATAGAGTTAAACCTGTAGAGAGATAGTGTTAAACCTGTAGAGAGATAGTGTTAAACCTGTAGTGAGATAGTGTTAAACATGTAGTGAGATAGTGTTAAACCTGTAGTGAGATAGTGTTAAACCTGTAGAGAGATAGTGTTAAACCTGTAGAGAGATAGAGTTAAACCTGTAGAGATATAGTGTTAAACCTGTAGTGAGATAGTGACAAACCTGTAGTGAGATAGTGTTAAACCTGTAGTGAGATAGTGTTAAACCTGTAGAGAGATAGTGTTAAACCTGTAGTGAGATAGTGTTAAACCTGTAGAGAGATAGTGTTAAACCTGTAGAGAGATAGTGTTAAACCTGTAGAGAGATAGTGTTAAACCTGTAGTGAGATAGTGTTAAACCTGTAGAGAGATAGTGATAAACCTGTAGTGAGATAGTGTTAAACCTGTAGAGAGATAGTGTTAAACCTGTAGAGAGATAGTGTTAAACCTGTAGTGAGATAGTGTTAAACCTGTAGAGAGATAGTGACCTGTAGTGAGATAGTGTTAAACCTGTAGAGAGATAGAGTTAAACCTGTAGTGAGATAGTGTTAAACCTGTAGTGAGATAGTGTTAAACCTGTAGAGAGATAGAGTTAAACCTGTAGAGAGATAGAGTTAAACATGTAGTGAGATAGAGTTAAACCTGTAGTGAGATAGTGTTAAACCTGTAGAGAGATAGTGTTAAACCTGTAGTGAGATAGTGTTAAACCTGTAGAGAGATAGAGTTAAACATGTAGTGAGATAGTGTTAAACCTGTAGAGAGATAGAGTTAAACCTGTAGAGAGATAGAGTTAAACATGTAGTGAGATAGAGTTAAACCTGTAGTGAGATAGTGTTAAACCTGTAGTGAGATAGTGTTAAACCTGTAGAGAGATAGTGTTAAACCTGTAGTGAGATAGTGTTAAACCTGTAGAGAGATAGTGATAAACCTGTAGTGAGATAGTGTTAAACCTGTAGAGAGATAGTGTTAAACCTGTAGAGAGATAGTGTTAAACCTGTAGTGAGATAGTGTTAAACCTGTAGAGAGATAGTGTTAAACCTGTAGTGAGATAGTGTTAAACCTGTAGAGAGATAGTGATAAACCTGTAGAGAGATAGTGTTAAACCTGTATAGAGATAGTGATAAACCTGTAGAGAGATAGAGTTAAACCTGTAGTGAGATAGTGATAAACCTGTAGAGAGATAGTGATAAACCTGTAGAGATAGAGTTAAACCTGTAGTGAGATAGTGTTAAACCTGTAGAGAGATAGAGTTAAACCTGTAGTGAGATAGTGATAAACCTGTAATGAGATAGTGTTAAACCTGTAGAGAGATAGTGTTAAACCTGTAGTGAGATAGTGTTAAACCTGTAGATAGATAGAGTTAAAACGTGTAGTGAGATAGTGTTAAACCTGTAGAGAGATAGAGTTAAACATGTAGTGAGATAGTGTTAAACCTGTAGTGAGATAGTATTAAACCTGTAGAGAGATAGAGTTAAACCTGTAGTGAGATAGTGTTAAACCTGTAGTGAGATAGTGTTAAACCTGTAGAGAGATAGAGTTAAACCTGTAGAGAGATAGTGTTAAACCTGTAGAGAGATAGTGTTAAACCTGTAGTGAGATAGTGTTAAACATGTAGTGAGATAGTGTTAAACCTGTAGTGAGATAGTGTTAAACCTGTAGAGAGATAGTGTTAAACCTGTAGAGAGATAGAGTTAAACCTGTAGAGATATAGTGTTAAACCTGTAGTGAGATAGTGACAAACCTGTAGTGAGATAGTGTTAAACCTGTAGTGAGATAGTGTTAAACCTGTAGAGAGATAGTGTTAAACCTGTAGTGAGATAGTGTTAAACCTGTAGAGAGATAGTGTTAAACCTGTAGAGAGATAGTGTTAAACCTGTAGAGAGATAGTGTTAAACCTGTAGTGAGATAGTGTTAAACCTGTAGAGAGATAGTGATAAACCTGTAGTGAGATAGTGTTAAACCTGTAGAGAGATAGTGTTAAACCTGTAGAGAGATAGTGTTAAACCTGTAGTGAGATAGTGTTAAACCTGTAGAGAGATAGTGACCTGTAGTGAGATAGTGTAAAACCTGTAGAGAGATAGAGTTAAACCTGTAGTGAGATAGTGTTAAACCTGTAGTGAGATAGTGTTAAACCTGTAGAGAGATAGAGTTAAACCTGTAGAGAGATAGAGTTAAACATGTAGTGAGATAGAGTTAAACCTGTAGTGAGATAGTGTTAAACCTGTAGAGAGATAGTGTTAAACCTGTAGTGAGATAGTGTTAAACCTGTAGAGAGATAGAGTTAAACCTGTAGAGAGATAGAGTTAAACATGTAGTGAGATAGAGTTAAACCCGTAGTGAGATAGTGTTAAACCTGTAGTGAGATAGTGTTAAACCTGTAGAGAGATAGTGTTAAACCTGTAGTGAGATAGTGTTAAACCTGTAGAGAGATAGTGATACACCTGTAGTGAGATAGTGTTAAACCTGTAGTGAGATAGTGACAAACCTGTAGTGAGATAGTGTTAAACCTGCAGTGATATAGTGTTTAACCTGTAGATAGATAGTGTTAAACCTGTAGAGAGATAGTGTCAAACCTGTTGAGAGATAGTGTTAAACCTGTAGTGAGATAGTGATAAACCTGTAGTGAGATAGTGTTAAACCTGTAGTGAGATAGTGATAAACCTGTAGTGAGATAGTGATAAACCTGTAGAGAGATAGTGATAAACCTGTAGTGAGATAGTGATAAACCTGTAGTGAGATAGTGTTAAACCTGTAGTGAGATAGTGTTAAACCTGTAGAGAGATAGTGTTAAACCTGTAGAGAGATAGTGTCAAACCTGTAGAGAGATAGTGTTAAACCTGTAGATAGTGTTAAACCTGTAGTGAGATAGTGACAAACCTGTAGAGAGATAGTGACCTGTAGTGAGATAGTGTTAAACCTGTAGTGAGATAGTGTTAAACCTGTAGAGAGATAGTGACAAACATGTAGTGAGATAGTGTTAAACCTGTAGAGAGATAGTGTCAAACCTGTAGAGAGATAGTGTTAAACCTGTAGAGAGATAGTGACAAACCTGTAGAGAGATAGTGACCTGTAGTGAGATAGTGTTAAACCTGTAGTGAGATAGTGTTAAACCTGTAGTGAGATAGTGTTAAACCTGTAGAGAGATAGTGTTAAACCTGTAGTGAGATAGTGTTAAACATGTAGTGAGATAGTGTTAAACATGTAGTGAGATAGTGTTAAACATGTAGTGAGATAGTGTTAAACCTGTAGTGAGATAGTGATAAACCTGTAGAGAGATAGTGTTAAACCTGTAGTGAGATAGTGTTAAACCTGTAGTGAGATAGTGTTAAACCTGTAGTGAGATAGTGTTAAACATGTAGTAGGATAGTGATAAACCTGTAGTGAGATAGTGTTAAACCTGTAGTGAGATAGTGTTAAACCTGTAGTGAGATATTGTTAAACCTGTAGAGAGATAGTGTTAAACATGTAGAGAGATAGTGTTAAACCTGTAGTGAGATAGTGTTAAACATGTAGAGAGATAGTGTTAAACCTGTAGATAGCTAGTGTTAAACATGTAGTGAGATAGTGTTAAACCTGTAGTGAGATAGTGTTAAACCTGTAGAGAGATAGTGTTAAACCTGTAGTGAGATAGTGTCAAACCTGTAGTGAGATAGTGTTAAACCTGTAGTGAGATAGTGTTAAACCTGTAGTGAGATAGTGTTAAACCTGTAGTGAGATAGTGTTAAACCTGTAGTGAGATAGTGATAAACCTGTAGAGAGATAGTGTTAAACCTGTAGAGATATAGTGTTAAACCTGTAGAGAGATAGTGTTAAACCTGTAGAGAGATAGTGTTAAACCTGTAGAGAGATAGAGTTAAACCTGTAGTGAGATAGTGTTAAACCTGTAGAGAGATAGTGTTAAACCTGTAGAGAGATAGAGTTAAACCTGTAGTGAGATAGTGTTAAACCTGTAGAGAGATAGTGTTAAACCTGTAGAGAGATAGTGTTAAACCTGTAGAGAGATAGTGTTAAACCTGTAGAGAGATAGTGTTAAACATGTAGAGAGATAGTGTTAAACCTGTAGTGAGATAGTGTTAAACATGTAGTGAGATAGTGTTAAACCTGTAGTGAGATAGTGATAAACCTGTAGAGAGATAGTGTTAAACCTGTAGAGAGATAGAGTTAAACCTGTAGTGAGATAGAGTTAAACCTGTAGTGAGATAGTGTTAAACCTGTAGTGAGATAGTGTTAAACATGTAGAGAGATAGAGTTAAACCTGTAGTGAGATAGTGTTAAACCTGTAGAGAGATAGAGTTAAACCTGTAGTGAGATAGTGTTAAACCTGTAGAGAGATAGAGTTAAACCTGTAGAGAGATATAGTTAAACCTGTAGTGAGATAGAGTTAAACCTGTAGTGAGATAGTGTTAAACCTGTAGTGAGATAGTGTTAAACATGTAGAGAGATATAGTTAAACCTGTAGTGAGATAGTGTTAAACCTGTAGAGAGATAGAGTTAAACCTGTAGTGAGATAGTGTTAAACCTGTAGAGAGATAGAGTTAAACCTGTAGTGAGATAGTGTTAAACCTGTAGAGAGATAGAGTTAAACCTGTAGAGAGATAGTGTTAAACCTGTAGAGAGATAGTGTTAAACCTGTAGAGAGATAGTGTTAAACCTGTAGAGAGATAGTGTTAAACATGTAGAGAGATAGTGTTAAACCTGTAGTGAGATAGTGTTAAACATGTAGTGAGATAGTGTTAAACCTGTAGTGAGATAGTGATAAACCTGTAGAGAGATAGTTAAACCTGTAGTGAGATAGAGTTAAACCTGTAGTGAGATAGTGTTAAACCTGTAGTGAGATAGTGTTAAACATGTAGAGAGATAGAGTTAAACCTGTAGTGAGATAGTGTTAAACCTGTAGAGAGATAGAGTTAAACCTGTAGTGAGATAGTGTTAAACCTGTAGAGAGATAGAGTTAAACCTGTAGTGAGATAGTGTTAAACCTGTAGAGAGATAGAGTTAAACCTGTAGTGAGATAGTGTTAAACCTGTAGTGAGATAGTGATAAACCTGTAGAGAGATAGAGTTAAACCTGTAGTGAGATAGAGTTAAACCTGTAGTGAGATAGTGTTAAACCTGTAGTGAGATAGTGTTAAACCTGTAGTGAGATAGTATTAAACCTGTAGAGAGATAGAGTTAAACATGTAGTGAGATAGTGTTAAACCTGTAGTGAGATAGTATTAAACCTGTAGAGAGATAGAGTTAAACCTGTAGTGAGATAGTGTTAAACCTGTAGTGAGATAGTGTTAAACCTGTAGAGAGATAGAGTTAAACCTGTAGAGAGATAGTGTTAAACCTGTAGAGAGATAGTGTTAAACCTGTAGTGAGATAGTGTTAAACATGTAGTGAGATAGTGTTAAACCTGTAGTGAGATAGTGTTAAACCTGTAGAGAGATAGTGTTAAACCTGTAGAGAGATAGAGTTAAACCTGTAGAGATATAGTGTTAAACCTGTAGTGAGATAGTGACAAACCTGTAGTGAGATAGTGTTAAACCTGTAGTGAGATAGTGTTAAACCTGTAGAGAGATAGTGTTAAACCTGTAGTGAGATAGTGTTAAACCTGTAGAGAGATAGTGTTAAACCTGTAGAGAGATAGTGTTAAACCTGTAGAGAGATAGTGTTAAACCTGTAGTGAGATAGTGTTAAACCTGTAGAGAGATAGTGATAAACCTGTAGTGAGATAGTGTTAAACCTGTAGAGAGATAGTGTTAAACCTGTAGAGAGATAGTGTTAAACCTGTAGTGAGATAGTGTTAAACCTGTAGAGAGATAGTGACCTGTAGTGAGATAGTGTTAAACCTGTAGAGAGATAGAGTTAAACCTGTAGTGAGATAGTGTTAAACCTGTAGTGAGATAGTGTTAAACCTGTAGAGAGATAGAGTTAAACCTGTAGAGAGATAGAGTTAAACATGTAGTGAGATAGAGTTAAACCTGTAGTGAGATAGTGTTAAACCTGTAGAGAGATAGTGTTAAACCTGTAGTGAGATAGTGTTAAACCTGTAGAGAGATAGAGTTAAACCTGTAGTGAGATAGTGTTAAACCTGTAGAGAGATAGAGTTAAACCTGTAGAGAGATAGAGTTAAACATGTAGTGAGATAGAGTTAAACCTGTAGTGAGATAGTGTTAAACCTGTAGTGAGATAGTGTTAAACCTGTAGAGAGATAGTGTTAAACCTGTAGTGAGATAGTGTTAAACCTGTAGAGAGATAGTGATAAACCTGTAGTGAGATAGTGTTAAACCTGTAGAGAGATAGTGTTAAACCTGTAGAGAGATAGTGTTAAACCTGTAGTGAGATAGTGTTAAACCTGTAGAGAGATAGTGTTAAACCTGTAGTGAGATAGTGTTAAACCTGTAGAGAGATAGTGATAAACCTGTAGAGAGATAGTGTTAAACCTGTATAGAGATAGTGATAAACCTGTAGAGAGATAGAGTTAAACCTGTAGTGAGATAGTGATAAACCTGTAGAGAGATAGTGATAAACCTGTAGAGAGATAGAGTTAAACCTGTAGTGAGATAGTGTTAAACCTGTAGAGAGATAGAGTTAAACCTGTAGTGAGATAGTGATAAACCTGTAATGAGATAGTGTTAAACCTGTAGAGAGATAGTGTTAAACCTGTAGTGAGATAGTGTTAAACCTGTAGATAGATAGAGTTAAAACGTGTAGTGAGATAGTGTTAAACCTGTAGAGAGATAGAGTTAAACATGTAGTGAGATAGTGTTAAACCTGTAGTGAGATAGTATTAAACCTGTAGAGAGATAGAGTTAAACCTGTAGTGAGATAGTGTTAAACCTGTAGTGAGATAGTGTTAAACCTGTAGAGAGATAGAGTTAAACCTGTAGAGAGATAGTGTTAAACCTGTAGAGAGATAGTGTTAAACCTGTAGTGAGATAGTGTTAAACATGTAGTGAGATAGTGTTAAACCTGTAGTGAGATAGTGTTAAACCTGTAGAGAGATAGAGTTAAACCTGTAGAGAGATAGTGTTAAACCTGTAGAGAGATAGTGTTAAACCTGTAGTGAGATAGTGTTAAACATGTAGTGAGATAGTGTTAAACCTGTAGTGAGATAGTGTTAAACCTGTAGAGAGATAGTGTTAAACCTGTAGAGAGATAGAGTTAAACCTGTAGAGATATAGTGTTAAACCTGTAGTGAGATAGTGACAAACCTGTAGTGAGATAGTGTTAAACCTGTAGTGAGATAGTGTTAAACCTGTAGAGAGATAGTGTTAAACCTGTAGTGAGATAGTGTTAAACCTGTAGAGAGATAGTGTTAAACCTGTAGAGAGATAGTGTTAAACCTGTAGAGAGATAGTGTTAAACCTGTAGTGAGATAGTGTTAAACCTGTAGAGAGATAGTGATAAACCTGTAGTGAGATAGTGTTAAACCTGTAGAGAGATAGTGTTAAACCTGTAGAGAGATAGTGTTAAACCTGTAGTGAGATAGTGTTAAACCTGTAGAGAGATAGTGACCTGTAGTGAGATAGTGTTAAACCTGTAGAGAGATAGAGTTAAACCTGTAGTGAGATAGTGTTAAACCTGTAGTGAGATAGTGTTAAACCTGTAGAGAGATAGAGTTAAACCTGTAGTGAGATAGTGTTAAACCTGTAGAGAGATAGAGTTAAACCTGTAGTGAGATAGTGTTAAACCTGTAGAGAGATAGAGTTAAACCTGTAGAGAGATAGAGTTAAACCTGTAGAGAGATATAGTTAAACCTGTAGAGAGATAGTGTTAAACCTGTAGAGAGATAGTGTTAAACCTGTAGAGAGATAGTGTTAAACCTGTAGAGAGATAGTGTTAAACATGTAGAGAGATAGTGTTAAACCTGTAGTGAGATAGTGTTAAACATGTAGTGAGATAGTGTTAAACCTGTAGTGAGATAGTGATAAACCTGTAGAGAGATAGTTAAACCTGTAGTGAGATAGAGTTAAACCTGTAGTGAGATAGTGTTAAACCTGTAGTGAGATAGTGTTAAACATGTAGAGAGATAGAGTTAAACCTGTAGTGAGATAGTGTTAAACCTGTAGAGAGATAGAGTTAAACCTGTAGTGAGATAGTGTTAAACCTGTAGAGAGATAGAGTTAAACCTGTAGTGAGATAGTGTTAAACCTGTAGAGAGATAGAGTTAAACCTGTAGTGAGATAGTGTTAAACCTGTAGTGAGATAGTGATAAACCTGTAGAGAGATAGAGTTAAACCTGTAGTGAGATAGAGTTAAACCTGTAGTGAGATAGTGTTAAACCTGTAGTGAGATAGTGTTAAACCTGTAGTGAGATAGTATTAAACCTGTAGAGAGATAGAGTTAAACATGTAGTGAGATAGTGTTAAACCTGTAGTGAGATAGTATTAAACCTGTAGAGAGATAGAGTTAAACCTGTAGTGAGATAGTGTTAAACCTGTAGTGAGATAGTGTTAAACCTGTAGAGAGATAGAGTTAAACCTGTAGAGAGATAGTGTTAAACCTGTAGAGAGATAGTGTTAAACCTGTAGTGAGATAGTGTTAAACATGTAGTGAGATAGTGTTAAACCTGTAGTGAGATAGTGTTAAACCTGTAGAGAGATAGTGTTAAACCTGTAGAGAGATAGAGTTAAACCTGTAGAGATATAGTGTTAAACCTGTAGTGAGATAGTGACAAACCTGTAGTGAGATAGTGTTAAACCTGTAGTGAGATAGTGTTAAACCTGTAGAGAGATAGTGTTAAACCTGTAGTGAGATAGTGTTAAACCTGTAGAGAGATAGTGTTAAACCTGTAGAGAGATAGTGTTAAACCTGTAGAGAGATAGTGTTAAACCTGTAGTGAGATAGTGTTAAACCTGTAGAGAGATAGTGATAAACCTGTAGTGAGATAGTGTTAAACCTGTAGAGAGATAGTGTTAAACCTGTAGAGAGATAGTGTTAAACCTGTAGTGAGATAGTGTTAAACCTGTAGAGAGATAGTGACCTGTAGTGAGATAGTGTTAAACCTGTAGAGAGATAGAGTTAAACCTGTAGTGAGATAGTGTTAAACCTGTAGTGAGATAGTGTTAAACCTGTAGAGAGATAGAGTTAAACCTGTAGAGAGATAGAGTTAAACATGTAGTGAGATAGAGTTAAACCTGTAGTGAGATAGTGTTAAACCTGTAGAGAGATAGTGTTAAACCTGTAGTGAGATAGTGTTAAACCTGTAGAGAGATAGAGTTAAACCTGTAGTGAGATAGTGTTAAACCTGTAGAGAGATAGAGTTAAACCTGTAGAGAGATAGAGTTAAACATGTAGTGAGATAGAGTTAAACCTGTAGTGAGATAGTGTTAAACCTGTAGTGAGATAGTGTTAAACCTGTAGAGAGATAGTGTTAAACCTGTAGTGAGATAGTGTTAAACCTGTAGAGAGATAGTGATAAACCTGTAGTGAGATAGTGTTAAACCTGTAGAGAGATAGTGTTAAACCTGTAGAGAGATAGTGTTAAACCTGTAGTGAGATAGTGTTAAACCTGTAGAGAGATAGTGTTAAACCTGTAGTGAGATAGTGTTAAACCTGTAGAGAGATAGTGATAAACCTGTAGAGAGATAGTGTTAAACCTGTATAGAGATAGTGATAAACCTGTAGAGAGATAGAGTTAAACCTGTAGTGAGATAGTGATAAACCTGTAGAGAGATAGTGATAAACCTGTAGAGAGATAGAGTTAAACCTGTAGTGAGATAGTGTTAAACCTGTAGAGAGATAGAGTTAAACCTGTAGTGAGATAGTGATAAACCTGTAATGAGATAGTGTTAAACCTGTAGAGAGATAGTGTTAAACCTGTAGTGAGATAGTGTTAAACCTGTAGATAGATAGAGTTAAAACGTGTAGTGAGATAGTGTTAAACCTGTAGAGAGATAGAGTTAAACATGTAGTGAGATAGTGTTAAACCTGTAGTGAGATAGTATTAAACCTGTAGAGAGATAGAGTTAAACCTGTAGTGAGATAGTGTTAAACCTGTAGTGAGATAGTGTTAAACCTGTAGAGAGATAGAGTTAAACCTGTATAGAGATAGTGTTAAACCTGTAGAGAGATAGTGTTAAACCTGTAGTGAGATAGTGTTAAACATGTAGTGAGATAGTGTTAAACCTGTAGTGAGATAGTGTTAAACCTGTAGAGAGATAGAGTTAAACCTGTAGAGAGATAGTGTTAAACCTGTAGAGAGATAGTGTTAAACCTGTAGTGAGATAGTGTTAAACATGTAGTGAGATAGTGTTAAACCTGTAGTGAGATAGTGTTAAACCTGTAGAGAGATAGTGTTAAACCTGTAGAGAGATAGAGTTAAACCTGTAGAGATATAGTGTTAAACCTGTAGTGAGATAGTGACAAACCTGTAGTGAGATAGTGTTAAACCTGTAGTGAGATAGTGTTAAACCTGTAGAGAGATAGTGTTAAACCTGTAGTGAGATAGTGTTAAACCTGTAGAGAGATAGTGTTAAACCTGTAGAGAGATAGTGTTAAACCTGTAGAGAGATAGTGTTAAACCTGTAGTGAGATAGTGTTAAACCTGTAGAGAGATAGTGATAAACCTGTAGTGAGATAGTGTTAAACCTGTAGAGAGATAGTGTTAAACCTGTAGAGAGATAGTGTTAAACCTGTAGTGAGATAGTGTTAAACCTGTAGAGAGATAGTGACCTGTAGTGAGATAGTGTTAAACCTGTAGAGAGATAGAGTTAAACCTGTAGTGAGATAGTGTTAAACCTGTAGTGAGATAGTGTTAAACCTGTAGAGAGATAGAGTTAAACCTGTAGAGAGATAGAGTTAAACATGTAGTGAGATAGAGTTAAACCTGTAGTGAGATAGTGTTAAACCTGTAGAGAGATAGTGTTAAACCTGTAGTGAGATAGTGTTAAACCTGTAGAGAGATAGAGTTAAACCTGTAGTGAGATAGTGTTAAACCTGTAGAGAGATAGAGTTAAACCTGTAGAGAGATAGAGTTAAACATGTAGTGAGATAGAGTTAAACCTGTAGTGAGATAGTGTTAAACCTGTAGTGAGATAGTGTTAAACCTGTAGAGAGATAGTGTTAAACCTGTAGTGAGATAGTGTTAAACCTGTAGAGAGATAGTGATAAACCTGTAGTGAGATAGTGTTAAACCTGTAGAGAGATAGTGTTAAACCTGTAGAGAGATAGTGATAAACCTGTAGATAGATAGTGTTAAACCTGTAGAGAGATAGTGTTAAACCTGTAGTGAGATAGTGTTAAACCTGTAGAGAGATAGTGTTAAACCTGTAGTGAGATAGTGTTAAACCTGTAGAGAGATAGTGTTAAACCTGTAGTGAGATAGTGTTAAACCTGTAGAGAGATAGTGATAAACCTGTAGTGAGATAGTGTTAAACCTGTAGAGAGATAGTGTTAAACCTGTAGAGAGATAGTGTTAAACCTGTAGTGAGATAGTGTTAAACCTGTAGAGAGATAGTGTTAAACCTGTAGTGAGATAGTGTTAAACCTGTAGAGAGATAGTGATAAACCTGTAGAGAGATAGTGTTAAACCTGTATAGAGATAGTGATAAACCTGTAGAGAGATAGAGTTAAACCTGTAGTGAGATAGTGATAAACCTGTAGAGAGATAGTGATAAACCTGTAGAGAGATAGAGTTAAACCTGTAGTGAGATAGTGTTAAACCTGTAGAGAGATAGAGTTAAACCTGTAGTGAGATAGTGATAAACCTGTAATGAGATAGTGTTAAACCTGTAGAGAGATAGTGTTAAACCTGTAGTGAGATAGTGTTAAACCTGTAGATAGATAGAGTTAAAACGTGTAGTGAGATAGTGTTAAACCTGTAGAGAGATAGAGTTAAACATGTAGTGAGATAGTGTTAAACCTGTAGTGAGATAGTATTAAACCTGTAGAGAGATAGAGTTAAACCTGTAGTGAGATAGTGTTAAACCTGTAGTGAGATAGTGTTAAACCTGTAGAGAGATAGAGTTAAACCTGTAGAGAGATAGTGTTAAACCTGTAGAGAGATAGTGTTAAACCTGTAGTGAGATAGTGTTAAACATGTAGTGAGATAGTGTTAAACCTGTAGTGAGATAGTGTTAAACCTGTAGAGAGATAGAGTTAAACCTGTAGAGAGATAGTGTTAAACCTGTAGAGAGATAGTGTTAAACCTGTAGTGAGATAGTGTTAAACATGTAGTGAGATAGTGTTAAACCTGTAGTGAGATAGTGTTAAACCTGTAGAGAGATAGTGTTAAACCTGTAGAGAGATAGAGTTAAACCTGTAGAGATATAGTGTTAAACCTGTAGTGAGATAGTGACAAACCTGTAGTGAGATAGTGTTAAACCTGTAGTGAGATAGTGTTAAACCTGTAGAGAGATAGTGTTAAACCTGTAGTGAGATAGTGTTAAACCTGTAGAGAGATAGTGTTAAACCTGTAGAGAGATAGTGTTAAACCTGTAGAGAGATAGTGTTAAACCTGTAGTGAGATAGTGTTAAACCTGTAGAGAGATAGTGATAAACCTGTAGTGAGATAGTGTTAAACCTGTAGAGAGATAGTGTTAAACCTGTAGAGAGATAGTGTTAAACCTGTAGTGAGATAGTGTTAAACCTGTAGAGAGATAGTGACCTGTAGTGAGATAGTGTTAAACCTGTAGAGAGATAGAGTTAAACCTGTAGTGAGATAGTGTTAAACCTGTAGTGAGATAGTGTTAAACCTGTAGAGAGATAGAGTTAAACCTGTAGAGAGATAGAGTTAAACATGTAGTGAGATAGAGTTAAACCTGTAGTGAGATAGTGTTAAACCTGTAGAGAGATAGTGTTAAACCTGTAGTGAGATAGTGTTAAACCTGTAGAGAGATAGAGTTAAACCTGTAGTGAGATAGTGTTAAACCTGTAGAGAGATATAGTTAAACCTGTAGAGAGATAGAGTTAAACATGTAGTGAGATAGAGTTAAACCTGTAGTGAGATAGTGTTAAACCTGTAGTGAGATAGTGTTAAACCTGTAGAGAGATAGTGTTAAACCTGTAGTGAGATAGTGTTAAACCTGTAGAGAGATAGTGATAAACCTGTAGTGAGATAGTGTTAAACCTGTAGAGAGATAGTGTTAAACCTGTAGAGAGATAGTGTTAAACCTGTAGTGAGATAGTGTTAAACCTGTAGAGAGATAGTGTTAAACCTGTAGTGAGATAGTGTTAAACCTGTAGAGAGATAGTGATAAACCTGTAGAGAGATAGTGTTAAACCTGTATAGAGATAGTGATAAACCTGTAGAGAGATAGAGTTAAACCTGTAGTGAGATAGTGATAAACCTGTAGAGAGATAGTGATAAACCTGTAGAGATAGAGTTAAACCTGTAGTGAGATAGTGTTAAACCTGTAGAGAGATAGAGTTAAACCTGTAGTGAGATAGTGATAAACCTGTAATGAGATAGTGTTAAACCTGTAGTGAGATAGTGTTAAACCTGTAGAGAGATAGTGATAAACCTGTAGAGAGATAGTGTTAAACCTGTATAGAGATAGTGATAAACCTGTAGAGAGATAGAGTTAAACCTGTAGTGAGATAGTGATAAACCTGTAGAGAGATAGTGATAAACCTGTAGAGATAGAGTTAAACCTGTAGTGAGATAGTGTTAAACCTGTAGAGAGATAGAGTTAAACCTGTAGTGAGATAGTGATAAACCTGTAATGAGATAGTGATAAACCTGTAGAGAGATAGTGATAAACCTGTAGAGAGATAGAGTTAAACCTGTAGTGAGATAGTGTTAAACCTGTAGAGAGATAGAGTTAAACCTGTAGTGAGATAGTGATAAACCTGTAATGAGATAGTGTTAAACCTGTAGAGAGATAGTGTTAAACCTGTAGTGAGATAGTGTTAAACCTGTAGATAGATAGAGTTAAAACGTGTAGTGAGATAGTGTTAAACCTGTAGAGAGATAGAGTTAAACATGTAGTGAGATAGTGTTAAACCTGTAGTGAGATAGTATTAAACCTGTAGAGAGATAGAGTTAAACCTGTAGTGAGATAGTGTTAAACCTGTAGTGAGATAGTGTTAAACCTGTAGAGAGATAGAGTTAAACCTGTAGAGAGATAGTGTTAAACCTGTAGAGAGATAGTGTTAAACCTGTAGTGAGATAGTGTTAAACATGTAGTGAGATAGTGTTAAACCTGTAGTGAGATAGTGTTAAACCTGTAGAGAGATAGAGTTAAACCTGTAGAGAGATAGTGTTAAACCTGTAGAGAGATAGTGTTAAACCTGTAGTGAGATAGTGTTAAACATGTAGTGAGATAGTGTTAAACCTGTAGTGAGATAGTGTTAAACCTGTAGAGAGATAGTGTTAAACCTGTAGAGAGATAGAGTTAAACCTGTAGAGATATAGTGTTAAACCTGTAGTGAGATAGTGACAAACCTGTAGTGAGATAGTGTTAAACCTGTAGTGAGATAGTGTTAAACCTGTAGAGAGATAGTGTTAAACCTGTAGTGAGATAGTGTTAAACCTGTAGAGAGATAGTGTTAAACCTGTAGAGAGATAGTGTTAAACCTGTAGAGAGATAGTGTTAAACCTGTAGTGAGATAGTGTTAAACCTGTAGAGAGATAGTGATAAACCTGTAGTGAGATAGTGTTAAACCTGTAGAGAGATAGTGTTAAACCTGTAGAGAGATAGTGTTAAACCTGTAGTGAGATAGTGTTAAACCTGTAGAGAGATAGTGACCTGTAGTGAGATAGTGTTAAACCTGTAGAGAGATAGAGTTAAACCTGTAGTGAGATAGTGTTAAACCTGTAGTGAGATAGTGTTAAACCTGTAGAGAGATAGAGTTAAACCTGTAGAGAGATAGAGTTAAACATGTAGTGAGATAGAGTTAAACCTGTAGTGAGATAGTGTTAAACCTGTAGAGAGATAGTGTTAAACCTGTAGTGAGATAGTGTTAAACCTGTAGAGAGATAGAGTTAAACCTGTAGTGAGATAGTGTTAAACCTGTAGAGAGATAGAGTTAAACCTGTAGAGAGATAGAGTTAAACATGTAGTGAGATAGAGTTAAACCTGTAGTGAGATAGTGTTAAACCTGTAGTGAGATAGTGTTAAACCTGTAGAGAGATAGTGTTAAACCTGTAGTGAGATAGTGTTAAACCTGTAGAGAGATAGTGATAAACCTGTAGTGAGATAGTGTTAAACCTGTAGAGAGATAGTGTTAAACCTGTAGAGAGATAGTGTTAAACCTGTAGTGAGATAGTGTTAAACCTGTAGAGAGATAGTGTTAAACCTGTAGTGAGATAGTGTTAAACCTGTAGAGAGATAGTGATAAACCTGTAGAGAGATAGTGTTAAACCTGTATAGAGATAGTGATAAACCTGTAGAGAGATAGAGTTAAACCTGTAGTGAGATAGTGATAAACCTGTAGAGAGATAGTGATAAACCTGTAGAGATAGAGTTAAACCTGTAGTGAGATAGTGTTAAACCTGTAGAGAGATAGAGTTAAACCTGTAGTGAGATAGTGATAAACCTGTAATGAGATAGTGTTAAACCTGTAGAGAGATAGTGTTAAACCTGTAGTGAGATAGTGTTAAACCTGTAGATAGATAGAGTTAAAACATGTAGTGAGATAGTGTTAAACCTGTAGAGAGATAGAGTTAAACATGTAGTGAGATAGTGTTAAACCTGTAGTGAGATAGTATTAAACCTGTAGAGAGATAGAGTTAAACCTGTAGTGAGATAGTGTTAAACCTGTAGTGAGATAGTGTTAAACCTGTAGAGAGATAGAGTTAAACCTGTAGAGAGATAGTGTTAAACCTGTAGAGAGATAGTGTTAAACCTGTAGTGAGATAGTGTTAAACATGTAGTGAGATAGTGTTAAACCTGTAGTGAGATAGTGTTAAACCTGTAGAGAGATAGTGTTAAACCTGTAGAGAGATAGAGTTAAACCTGTAGAGATATAGTGTTAAACCTGTAGTGAGATAGTGACAAACCTGTAGTGAGATAGTGTTAAACCTGTAGTGAGATAGTGTTAAACCTGTAGAGAGATAGTGTTAAACCTGTAGTGAGATAGTGTTAAACCTGTAGAGAGATAGTGTTAAACCTGTAGAGAGATAGTGTTAAACCTGTAGAGAGATAGTGTTAAACCTGTAGTGAGATAGTGTTAAACCTGTAGAGAGATAGTGATAAACCTGTAGTGAGATAGTGTTAAACCTGTAGAGAGATAGTGTTAAACCTGTAGAGAGATAGTGTTAAACCTGTAGTGAGATAGTGTTAAACCTGTAGAGAGATAGTGACCTGTAGTGAGATAGTGTTAAACCTGTAGAGAGATAGAGTTAAACCTGTAGTGAGATAGTGTTAAACCTGTAGTGAGATAGTGTTAAACCTGTAGAGAGATAGAGTTAAACCTGTAGAGAGATAGAGTTAAACATGTAGTGAGATAGAGTTAAACCTGTAGTGAGATAGTGTTAAACCTGTAGAGAGATAGTGTTAAACCTGTAGTGAGATAGTGTTAAACCTGTAGAGAGATAGAGTTAAACCTGTAGTGAGATAGTGTTAAACCTGTAGAGAGATAGAGTTAAACCTGTAGAGAGATAGAGTTAAACATGTAGTGAGATAGAGTTAAACCTGTAGTGAGATAGTGTTAAACCTGTAGTGAGATAGTGTTAAACCTGTAGAGAGATAGTGTTAAACCTGTAGTGAGATAGTGTTAAACCTGTAGAGAGATAGTGATACACCTGTAGTGAGATAGTGTTAAACCTGTAGAGAGATAGTGTTAAACCTGTAGAGAGATAGTGTTAAACCTGTAGTGAGATAGTGTTAAACCTGTAGAGAGATAGTGTTAAACATGTAGTGAGATAGTGTTAAACCTGTAGAGAGATAGTGATAAACCTGTAGAGAGATAGTGTTAAACCTGTATAGAGATAGTGATAAACCTGTAGAGAGATAGAGTTAAACCTGTAGTGAGATAGTGATAAACCTGTAGAGAGATAGTGATAAACCTGTAGAGAGATAGAGTTAAACCTGTAGTGAGATAGTGATAAACCTGTAATGAGATAGTGTTAAACCTGTAGAGAGATAGTGTTAAACCTGTAGTGAGATAGTGTTAAACCTGTAGATAGATAGAGTTAAAACGTGTAGTGAGATAGTGTTAAACCTGTAGTGAGATAGTGACAAACCTGTAGTGAGATAGTGTTAAACCTGTAGTGAGATAGTGTTAAACCTGTAGTGAGATAGTGTTAAACCTGTAGTGAGATAGTGTTAAACCTGTAGTGAGATAGTGACAAACCTGTAGTGAGATAGTGTTAAACCTGTAGTGAGATAGTGTTAAACCTGTAGTGAGATAGTGTTAAACATGTAGTGATATAGTGTTAAACATGTAGAGAGATAGTGTTAAACCTGTAGAGAGATAGTGTTAAACCTGTAGTGAGATAGTGTTAAACATGTAGTGAGATAGTGTTAAACCTGTAGTGAGATAGTGTTAAACCTGTAGAGAGATAGTGATAAACCTGTAGTGAGATAGTGTTAAACCTGTAGAGAGATAGTGTTAAACCTGTAGAGAGATAGTGTTAAACCTGTAGTGAGATAGTGTTAAACCTGTAGAGAGATAGTGACCTGTAGTGAGATAGTGTTAAACCTGTAGAGAGATAGAGTTAAACCTGTAGTGAGATAGTGTTAAACCTGTAGTGAGATAGTGTTAAACCTGTAGAGAGATAGAGTTAAACCTGTAGAGAGATAGAGTTAAACATGTAGTGAGATAGAGTTAAACCTGTAGTGAGATAGTGTTAAACCTGTAGAGAGATAGTGTTAAACCTGTAGTGAGATAGTGTTAAACCTGTAGAGAGATAGAGTTAAACCTGTAGTGAGATAGTGTTAAACCTGTAGAGAGATATAGTTAAACCTGTAGAGAGATAGAGTTAAACATGTAGTGAGATAGAGTTAAACCTGTAGTGAGATAGTGTTAAACCTGTAGTGAGATAGTGTTAAACCTGTAGAGAGATAGTGTTAAACCTGTAGTGAGATAGTGTTAAACCTGTAGAGAGATAGTGATAAACCTGTAGTGAGATAGTGTTAAACCTGTAGAGAGATAGTGTTAAACCTGTAGAGAGATAGTGTTAAACCTGTAGTGAGATAGTGTTAAACCTGTAGAGAGATAGTGTTAAACCTGTAGTGAGATAGTGTTAAACCTGTAGAGAGATAGTGATAAACCTGTAGAGAGATAGTGTTAAACCTGTATAGAGATAGTGATAAACCTGTAGAGAGATAGAGTTAAACCTGTAGTGAGATAGTGATAAACCTGTAGAGAGATAGTGATAAACCTGTAGAGATAGAGTTAAACCTGTAGTGAGATAGTGTTAAACCTGTAGAGAGATAGAGTTAAACCTGTAGTGAGATAGTGATAAACCTGTAATGAGATAGTGTTAAACCTGTAGTGAGATAGTGTTAAACCTGTAGAGAGATAGTGATAAACCTGTAGAGAGATAGTGTTAAACCTGTATAGAGATAGTGATAAACCTGTAGAGAGATAGAGTTAAACCTGTAGTGAGATAGTGATAAACCTGTAGAGAGATAGTGATAAACCTGTAGAGATAGAGTTAAACCTGTAGTGAGATAGTGTTAAACCTGTAGAGAGATAGAGTTAAACCTGTAGTGAGATAGTGATAAACCTGTAATGAGATAGTGATAAACCTGTAGAGAGATAGTGATAAACCTGTAGAGAGATAGAGTTAAACCTGTAGTGAGATAGTGTTAAACCTGTAGAGAGATAGAGTTAAACCTGTAGTGAGATAGTGATAAACCTGTAATGAGATAGTGTTAAACCTGTAGAGAGATAGTGTTAAACCTGTAGTGAGATAGTGTTAAACCTGTAGATAGATAGAGTTAAAACGTGTAGTGAGATAGTGTTAAACCTGTAGAGAGATAGAGTTAAACATGTAGTGAGATAGTGTTAAACCTGTAGTGAGATAGTATTAAACCTGTAGAGAGATAGAGTTAAACCTGTAGTGAGATAGAGTTAAACCTGTAGTGAGATAGTGTTAAACCTGTAGAGAGATAGAGTTAAACCTGTAGAGAGATAGTGTTAAACCTGTAGAGAGATAGTGTTAAACCTGTAGTGAGATAGTGTTAAACATGTAGTGAGATAGTGTTAAACCTGTAGTGAGATAGTGTTAAACCTGTAGAGAGATAGAGTTAAACCTGTAGAGAGATAGTGTTAAACCTGTAGAGAGATAGTGTTAAACCTGTAGTGAGATAGTGTTAAACATGTAGTGAGATAGTGTTAAACCTGTAGTGAGATAGTGTTAAACCTGTAGAGAGATAGTGTTAAACCTGTAGAGAGATAGAGTTAAACCTGTAGAGATATAGTGTTAAACCTGTAGTGAGATAGTGACAAACCTGTAGTGAGATAGTGTTAAACCTGTAGTGAGATAGTGTTAAACCTGTAGAGAGATAGTGTTAAACCTGTAGTGAGATAGTGTTAAACCTGTAGAGAGATAGTGTTAAACCTGTAGAGAGATAGTGTTAAACCTGTAGAGAGATAGTGTTAAACCTGTAGTGAGATAGTGTTAAACCTGTAGAGAGATAGTGATAAACCTGTAGTGAGATAGTGTTAAACCTGTAGAGAGATAGTGTTAAACCTGTAGAGAGATAGTGTTAAACCTGTAGTGAGATAGTGTTAAACCTGTAGAGAGATAGTGACCTGTAGTGAGATAGTGTTAAACCTGTAGAGAGATAGAGTTAAACCTGTAGTGAGATAGTGTTAAACCTGTAGTGAGATAGTGTTAAACCTGTAGAGAGATAGAGTTAAACCTGTAGAGAGATAGAGTTAAACATGTAGTGAGATAGAGTTAAACCTGTAGTGAGATAGTGTTAAACCTGTAGAGAGATAGTGTTAAACCTGTAGTGAGATAGTGTTAAACCTGTAGAGAGATAGAGTTAAACCTGTAGTGAGATAGTGTTAAACCTGTAGAGAGATAGAGTTAAACCTGTAGAGAGATAGAGTTAAACATGTAGTGAGATAGAGTTAAACCTGTAGTGAGATAGTGTTAAACCTGTAGTGAGATAGTGTTAAACCTGTAGAGAGATAGTGTTAAACCTGTAGTGAGATAGTGTTAAACCTGTAGAGAGATAGTGATAAACCTGTAGTGAGATAGTGTTAAACCTGTAGAGAGATAGTGTTAAACCTGTAGAGAGATAGTGTTAAACCTGTAGTGAGATAGTGTTAAACCTGTAGAGAGATAGTGTTAAACCTGTAGTGAGATAGTGTTAAACCTGTAGAGAGATAGTGATAAACCTGTAGAGAGATAGTGTTAAACCTGTATAGAGATAGTGATAAACCTGTAGAGAGATAGAGTTAAACCTGTAGTGAGATAGTGATAAACCTGTAGAGAGATAGTGATAAACCTGTAGAGATAGAGTTAAACCTGTAGTGAGATAGTGTTAAACCTGTAGAGAGATAGAGTTAAACCTGTAGTGAGATAGTGATAAACCTGTAATGAGATAGTGTTAAACCTGTAGAGAGATAGTGTTAAACCTGTAGTGAGATAGTGTTAAACCTGTAGATAGATAGAGTTAAAACATGTAGTGAGATAGTGTTAAACCTGTAGAGAGATAGAGTTAAACATGTAGTGAGATAGTGTTAAACCTGTAGTGAGATAGTATTAAACCTGTAGAGAGATAGAGTTAAACCTGTAGTGAGATAGTGTTAAACCTGTAGTGAGATAGTGTTAAACCTGTAGAGAGATAGAGTTAAACCTGTAGAGAGATAGTGTTAAACCTGTAGAGAGATAGTGTTAAACCTGTAGTGAGATAGTGTTAAACATGTAGTGAGATAGTGTTAAACCTGTAGTGAGATAGTGTTAAACCTGTAGAGAGATAGTGTTAAACCTGTAGAGAGATAGAGTTAAACCTGTAGAGATATAGTGTTAAACCTGTAGTGAGATAGTGACAAACCTGTAGTGAGATAGTGTTAAACCTGTAGTGAGATAGTGTTAAACCTGTAGAGAGATAGTGTTAAACCTGTAGTGAGATAGTGTTAAACCTGTAGAGAGATAGTGTTAAACCTGTAGAGAGATAGTGTTAAACCTGTAGAGAGATAGTGTTAAACCTGTAGTGAGATAGTGTTAAACCTGTAGAGAGATAGTGATAAACCTGTAGTGAGATAGTGTTAAACCTGTAGAGAGATAGTGTTAAACCTGTAGAGAGATAGTGTTAAACCTGTAGTGAGATAGTGTTAAACCTGTAGAGAGATAGTGACCTGTAGTGAGATAGTGTTAAACCTGTAGAGAGATAGAGTTAAACCTGTAGTGAGATAGTGTTAAACCTGTAGTGAGATAGTGTTAAACCTGTAGAGAGATAGAGTTAAACCTGTAGAGAGATAGAGTTAAACATGTAGTGAGATAGAGTTAAACCTGTAGTGAGATAGTGTTAAACCTGTAGAGAGATAGTGTTAAACCTGTAGTGAGATAGTGTTAAACCTGTAGAGAGATAGAGTTAAACCTGTAGTGAGATAGTGTTAAACCTGTAGAGAGATAGAGTTAAACCTGTAGAGAGATAGAGTTAAACATGTAGTGAGATAGAGTTAAACCTGTAGTGAGATAGTGTTAAACCTGTAGTGAGATAGTGTTAAACCTGTAGAGAGATAGTGTTAAACCTGTAGTGAGATAGTGTTAAACCTGTAGAGAGATAGTGATACACCTGTAGTGAGATAGTGTTAAACCTGTAGAGAGATAGTGTTAAACCTGTAGAGAGATAGTGTTAAACCTGTAGTGAGATAGTGTTAAACCTGTAGAGAGATAGTGTTAAACATGTAGTGAGATAGTGTTAAACCTGTAGAGAGATAGTGATAAACCTGTAGAGAGATAGTGTTAAACCTGTATAGAGATAGTGATAAACCTGTAGAGAGATAGAGTTAAACCTGTAGTGAGATAGTGATAAACCTGTAGAGAGATAGTGATAAACCTGTAGAGAGATAGAGTTAAACCTGTAGTGAGATAGTGATAAACCTGTAATGAGATAGTGTTAAACCTGTAGAGAGATAGTGTTAAACCTGTAGTGAGATAGTGTTAAACCTGTAGATAGATAGAGTTAAAACGTGTAGTGAGATAGTGTTAAACCTGTAGTGAGATAGTGACAAACCTGTAGTGAGATAGTGTTAAACCTGTAGTGAGATAGTGTTAAACCTGTAGTGAGATAGTGTTAAACCTGTAGTGAGATAGTGTTAAACCTGTAGTGAGATAGTGACAAACCTGTAGTGAGATAGTGTTAAACCTGTAGTGAGATAGTGTTAAACCTGTAGTGAGATAGTGTTAAACATGTAGTGATATAGTGTTAAACATGTAGAGAGATAGTGTTAAACCTGTAGAGAGATAGTGTTAAACCTGTAGTGAGATAGTGTTAAACATGTAGTGAGATAGTGTTAAACCTGTAGTGAGATAGTGTTAAACCTGTAGAGAGATAGTGACAAACCTGTAGTGAGATAGTGTTAAACCTGTAGTGAGATAGTGTTGTGTTAAACATGTAGTGATATAGTGTTAAACCTGTAGTGAGATAGTGTTAAACCTGTAGAGAGATAGTGTTAAACCTGTAGTGAGATAGTGTTAAACCTGTAGAGAGATAGTGTTAAACCTGTAGTGAGATAGTGTTAAACCTGTAGAGAGATAGAGTTAAACTTGTAGAGAGATAGTGACAAACCTGTAGAGAGATAGAGTTAAAACGTGTAGTGAGATAGTGTTAAACCTGTAGTGAGATAGTGACAAACCTGTAGTGAGATAGTGTTAAACCTGTAGTGAGATAGTGACAAACCTGTAGAGAGATAGTGTTAAACCTGTAGAGAGATAGAGTTAAACATGTAGAGAGATAGTGACAAACCTGTAGTGGGATTGTTTACCCGAAAATCACTCTTTATTATTGCATAACAAAACATCCCTATAACTGTTTTGACACCAATAGAAGCCTGGACACACAACCCTCAGTACAGGATATACTCTGCACTCTTCCACCCTAGGGTTGCCACCTTTGACCAATAGAAATAAGGGACACCTATCATCGAGAGTGTGCGTAGCGCGCGATAGAGAAAAAAATTGGGCGGTTTTGGGGCTTTTTTTGGGCGAAATGGGCGGATTTTGTCACTATTTATTTTTTTTACTTTATTTCGGTTTTAGGGTTAGGGTTAGGGTTATGTTATTTAATTATTTTAGGGAGCCAGCCCCCCAAATTCCTGAAATGCATAGAAATCTATGAAATCTAAATAAAACAATCTATGACATTTATATTTAAAAGAGCTAGCCCCCCAAACCCCTAAAATACATAGAAATCTATGCATTTTGGAACAGTTACTATAGTCAAGAAAGCATTTAGTCATACTTAAAGTTTAAAGTGCTTTATTTGCATTTAACATTGTTTAAATAAATTGGCTGAACTATAGCCTCAACTTGAGCATAATACTGTATGCATATAAAGTGCTGTAAAAACAAAGCCTGGGAACACTTATACTGAAAGAGGACAATTTATATTACAATGAAACACTTGTGTGACCCAAATTAAAAGATTAATAAAAAATAAAGTGCAAAGAAGGGTAGGCTCCTGGCTGCCAGGGCAGGTAAATAGAAATACTGACATCTAGATAAAAACACAACCAGATAAATAAGATGTAATATCCCATACCGAATCAATCTCAGGAGATGTTTCAGTCATGAAGAACTGTGACACCTGTGCTTGTGTCCTTTGCGTTCTTATATTTCTGGCATGTTGTTCTCCTGATCCATGCTGTTTGAGATCAGTCAGTCCACCATGCGCCACAGAAAACACACACCTACATACTTTGCAGTTTGCTTTATAAACATCTCCACTGACGCTATCACGCCAGTGGTTTGCCTCTTCCCACTCACCTATGTAACACAGGCATTTTGTGTTTTTAGGACGCGGTGGAGTATTGTCTGCTGTAGACATTTTCAAAGGGTCTTCGAAAAGAAGTCACGCAGCGCACAGACGGCACAGAACTCTTCTTAGCAACCTGAAAGCGCTAATTCTCATTGGTCGGTGAGCCCATCATACCAGAGTTGCCAAGTCTGTTTATTTTCCGCTGGCTCATTTCTCTCACTAAACTGGCAACCTTAAGGTGTCCCGTATCAGTTCAATACGGAACGCGTCTTTTAGTTTCCAATTACGGGACGATTACATTTTAAGGGACGGGTGGCAACCCTATTCCACCCGTTGTCTCCCTAGGACAAATCTGACAACACACTAATGATAAAAGAGTAAAATAGAATAGACAGAGTAAAATAGTACAACTAATCTACATTTACATTTAGTAATTTAGCTGAACGCTTTTATCCGAAGTGAAGGGTACAACTCATTCAGCTGAGTAACAATGTTCATCAAACAGTGCTGAAACTTGGGTGCTGCAGTGTTGAGTGCGTAGCAGTAGAGACATATTAGTATAGTAGGTAGTCAGGGCCGCCTCAGGGGGTGTGCGAGCAGTGCGGTCGCACAGGGCCTCGCGGGAAATCTTTTTATTTATATTTATTATTTCTTTTATTATTATTTTTTTTTTATTTATTTATTTTTGCGAGGCCCCCCTTCCCACGAGGCCCTTTTTCATCACAGACCTAAAATCTAGTTTTGCTTATATGCTTATATATTTCACATTAGACACGTTTGTAGAATGTTCCTGGCTCTGCGGCTCTGCAGACATACTCACTATTGGAGCTCTGGGGCTCTGCAGATACTATTGGTTTCAACTAAGAGAGGGGTTACATCATGTGTACACCGGCGTGCGTCAGCTGCGTTTGACTATTTCGCGCGTGCAGCTTTGGAGGTTATGCTTAGTTATGCCAGCCAAAACGAAGAGGGCGGTCATTCGGCAGATGGACTGAAGATGAAAGTTGTTGCATGTTAGACAGTTCAGTCAGGCTAGCCATCCCGGCTAAAGGCAGGGACAGCTAGTTAGCTTTAGCTACGTTATAATATTGAGTGCTAACGTCGGGATAGCCATGATGATGTCGGCTAGTAGCTAGCTTAGCTAAAGGCTAACTAGCATTAGCTAACCTAGAGAGAGCGCGTGCAGCATTGTTATGCCAAGATGAAGAGGACGGTCGTTCGGCAGATGAACTTCGTCAACTCCACGCGGTTGTCTCCATCTTCTTGGACGTTTGGTGAGTTTTTAATGCACTCTATTCTATTCACGCCGTGGATCTCTCTCTCTCTCTCTCTCTCGGGAGCCAAACGGGCCGGCTAGCTGTTGTAGTAGCTAACGGTGTGTGGCCTGGTGTCAGCACCTGGTGCGAGGGAGGTGAGCTTGGTGTTATCATTATGAGAGTATCTCCATGCTCAAGTCGGCTATAGTCCACGAGGGACTTGTTGCCGGCACCGCTATGGTAAACACCACTCTGTAGTGGGACGTGTATTGCCTTCTTTTTCCCTTCTCTCTTCGTATGAGAAGAGGAAAACACAGCGGCTGTCTGAAGTGTTGGCCTGTATTGCTTTTCTCACGTTGTACAGTTTTTCAGTGGTAGCCGCATAGCTTGCTTCTGCGTTAGCTAGTGGTTAGCGATAGCCGGGTTGAGCTGACTGTTAGCCAGTTAGCTGTTTAGCTACGACGTTGGCTGCTCGTTTTCGCTCGGCTGGGAACGTTAGCTTGATGCTATCAGTTAGCCTAGAGTTAGCTGTTAGCTTGTGCTACGACCATTGACATTAGCCGTGAGAATAGCAGGCCCTGGCACTCTGACTACGACATCATCTTTGACAGAAGATGTAGTCGGGCCTGCACCATGACAAGGCTCCGGCCATAGCTTCTTTTTGTCCCGCCAGCGAGAGGCCTTTCGTCAACGTGGAAAGACCTGTGTTGCGGCCTTTCGCCCTGCGTTCCTTGGTGCAGGTAAGATGTCCATTGGACATTACCCCACTCTTCCTTCCTTCCCCTCCCGAATGTTTTGTTAATAACAATGTTTTTTTCCAGGCAAAACATATGTTACTTCACAACATTTGGAGATACGACATGTGCTGTGTGTGAATTGTCTTGGTCGTTTGTGTAGCTTGGGTAGCGTTGGCCAAAGCTGTGTGTGGCCTGGTGTCAGTACCTGGCTACTCTATTTGCAGTTAGCCTATTTAGCTGATGTCGGCCATTGGCTCCTTGCTACTTTGTTTTCTCTGGTATAGACCCTCTTCTCTTTGGATTTAAGTGTTGATCTTTGTCCTTTTGGATCTATGTATATTCATGTTGCCTTTGTGAAGTTATCTTTTCCTTCTGTTTTGTTCTTCCATTAAAAGTTGAATATCCTTTAGGGGCTCATCTTTGCTTATCTCTCTCATACATGCTTTCTCTCTAACACACACACACACAGACATGCTTTCTCTCTCTAACACACAAACACACATGCTCTCTCTCTCTCTCTCTCTCGCTCTCT